>NW_022196906.1:82605378-82640094 GCF_008632895.1 Mastomys coucha | reverse complement strand
GGGGGGGGGGGGGAGGGGTTGTCGCCAATTCTAATATGGCCGGCTGTGTTAAATGCTAGGTATACTAATGGAAGGAATTGGAGACTCTCTTTGCTGCAATGTGTGTTGCTGAGGAAATGAAGAACGTCACATCCAAAATCTCATTTCCCTTTTTAACAACAGGGGATTTCAGCATCAAAAGACTTCATGCCCAAATTTCCACCGTTTAGAAACTGCAGCCTGTAAATTGAGCCA
Source organism: Mastomys coucha (assembly GCF_008632895.1). Taxonomy (NCBI): domain Eukaryota; kingdom Metazoa; phylum Chordata; class Mammalia; order Rodentia; family Muridae; genus Mastomys; species Mastomys coucha. The sequence goes on along the minus strand of NW_022196906.1, from coordinate 82,639,860 downwards.
GCAGGGGGCGCTACGACCTTTCCTAAGAAGTGTCTTTTTTTTTTTTTTTTTTTTTTTTTTGTTCTTTACCTGAAGACACTGACATCTGGATTGTGGAACCAAAGATGATCAAGCTGGATGTTAATGACGCTCAGCCCTAAACCTGAAAAGAGAAAGGTTTATGATAGTGTGATTTATGTGCTTTCTTAAAAAGTCACATGAATCTAGTTTGTTTTAGCAATCTGTTTGGCCCAGGGGTGGAATGGGGAGTAGTCTCCGCTTGGTTTGGGAGAATGGCCCCGGAAAATGAAGCATGTCCAGACATTTGACGTATTGACTTAATATGATGCAAATTCACACAACACCTCAGGGTCATCTGCGTGTTTAGAGGTCACTGGCATCTGACTGGGATTTCTCAGTCAGTGGAGATGCACAGAGACCTGAAGGATGCTTAAGATAAACGTGTGAGGGGATCTTTGATGATTTTATGTTGAACGTCAAGGTTTGCAGTTCGAATGAGGCCTTAGAGCTCACAGCCCACAGACTGCTGAGGGCAGCAGCGAGTACTTTTCTTTACCTGTAGGCCTATTGTTGGCTCTATGATTTTGTCCCAGATTTGATCAACCTCAGCACCACCTGAGGAGAGTTTGGCTGCAATGACCTCCTCATTTTTTCTCCTGTGACTTTGGTCCCACTCAGGGCTGAGTCACGTCACTGAGGTAAATAATGATGCTAGTAACCTTCATGGCTCCTGTGTGGTGCGATGCTTCTCTGCTTGAGTTGTTGGAATCAAAGCACGGGATGCGCGAGGGCTCAGCCCTTCGCAGTGGGACCGTGGTCCAATTTCTAGTGGTCCATCTGCTGAAGGCTGAGTTTCTAGTTCTTCTGAGAGGATCAGCTTCTGGGAGTAGCTGCAGACGACTCTCCCTGGGTGTCTCTTTGCCTTTCAACTGCTGAACGCGCTGAAATCACCTTGGAGATGAAAAGGAGCCACGGAAGTGAGGCAGCAGGTGTACCATGGCCACGCCCACCGGGCGCTCCTCACGTGAAACCCTGATTTCTGACCACAAGCGTTTCCTGGAAAGCATCACTTGTAGGAACTGTTTCTGTGTCCCTGGGGCTGTCATCTCAAAGTCTGTCACATTACTAGAGGGAAAAAGTCTACTCCCCTGCTATTTTGTGCTAGCGGAGTGTAAGTGTTGTTGGAAGTTGGCCCTGAAAACTTTGAGACACGTTCGATTTGCGGTAACTAATTATCAATTCACGGCTGAAAGGAAGAGGGAGGGGGTTCCATATAAGATTCCACACATGGCGTCCCGTCCCTAAGCTATGCACTTTTTTCTATTTTCTTTTTTTCCTTTGAAAAGAAGAAAATGCGACAAAGCTCCTGAGTGTCTAGGATTCATCTTCTCTCTTGCCAGTGTCTTAGAAGCAGCACTGAAAGTGTCCTCTCCGGGCTGATGGCTGATGGAGGGTGGGGGGCCTCAGTTGCCTGAGTCTTGCACCTGCGTTTCAGTCTTGGCCCAGATGAGAACAGGTCCCTGCTGGTTTGGTGTCCAGGACCAGGCAAGACTACAAACATCACTTGCAGGCAGATGTTGGGTTATTTAGAGCAGGGGGGACTGGGACTGCAGAGGAGCTGGTGGGACTCATTAAAGGGGGTTGGGCCAATGCAAATTCAACAGGCCAAGTGGAGTGCTGGCAGGAGAGCTGGCTTTTGAACTCTGGGAGACTTCGTGGAGGTCTTTAGACACAGGGTACGTCCTCATGTGACTGGAGGGTTGGTGGGAGGTCTTCCATAGGCTTGGGTGTGGATTTGATGAACCCTCAAAGCCTTTGCAGCATTCTGATTTTGTGGTCAAGATTAGGCAGAGACATGTGGCTGTAGATGAAATAAAACAGGGGTCTAATGGGAAGCTCTTTTTCTCTACCCCGCCCCCCCATGGGAAGCTTATGCACTGTATCCTTACCTCCTGCCGGCTTCCAAATGCATCATAAGTCTGTTCTGTGCTATAGGGTCTATCTTATTTTGTTTCTGGTTCAGAAGCTAAGTAGTATTCATTCTCTCCATCTAGGCTACAGCTTTCTTCGTTCATCTAGAAACTTTATTTACTTATTTTTATTCTTTGACAATTTAAGGCATGTACATTTTGGTTTTTACTCTCTCCCCCCGCCCCCGTCCCCTGTCGTGCTGACACACAACAGCAGGATATGCTGAAGGGGCCAGGGTAGAAAAACATTTATTTTGAATCTCTCTTAAACACTCAGAACAAAGGAGAAAATTTACCAGGATCTCACAGATGTAATTATTGGAATTCATTCATTTAACTTCCATCCCCCCCCAATTCCACCAACTTAGTTTACTTTCTGTTAGCACTTTAAATCCACCCCAGAAGAAATAGCAACCAGCCCTCCAACAAACCCCAAGTCCAAGTATTACAGAGCTCCCCCTCCATGGTCCCTTTATAGATACTTTTTTTGCTTGAAATGAGAGGGTCTTGCAGTTTGATAAACTGTTTGAAGCACCCAGGATGGGGAGCAGCTAGCTCCCTTTGAAGGGTTTGCAAGGTAGTCTCTCCCAACCTGTGAGTGTACTCAGAGAGGTAACCTGTTTCTTTCAAGCAAAACACACCCTTGGTGTCATTTACCATGACATTCCTGTTCCAAACAGACACCGACCCTGTTCTGCTGTGAAGCCAGGGTGGGCATGACATAGAGCATAGGTCATAGTCTTACAGGACCATGAGCATGCCAAGCAGGAACACTGCTGTCCTTAGAGGGAGGAGAGAGGGTTGCAAGCCAGTCTTTCTAATTCCTTCTCTGCTGCCAACTTCAGGCAAAGTAACATAATGGCTATTTGCCTCTATAGGAAAATTGCCTTTGCAGTTTAGATTGCCAATGGGATTTCCATCCTAGATTCCATTTCTTGAAATTCATTGTTTCGTTATTCTGACCTTAAGCATGGCTCTCGAGAGGTTTTTGTTGGTGTGTATGGTGGTTTGTATATGCTGGGCCTAGGGAGTGACATTTTTTAGGAGGTGTGGCCTTGTTGGAGTGGGTGTGTCACTGTGGGAGTGGGCTTAAGACCCTCCTCTTTGCTGCCTGGAAGTCAGTCTTCCACTAGCAGCCTTCAGATGAAGATGTAGAACTTTTAGCTCTGCCTGCACCATGCATGCCTGGATGCTGCCATGCCTTGATGATAATGGACTGAACCTCTGAACCTGTAAGCCAGTTCCAATAAAATGTTGTCTTTGTAAGAGTTGCCTTGGTCATGGTGTTTGTTCACAGCTGTAAAATCCTAAGACAGTGTGTGTATGTGAAGTTTTGCCCTAAACAATAGCAACTGGGCTCTGTGTGGATGCTGGCCGCTGCCCTGCCATGCACCAACGCTGCAGGTTATTCCCCTACTTTGTGATTTCCTTTGTGATTTTCCCAGGATGATGTCCTGGGAAAAGGCTTTAATTTTTTTTGTTATCATTTATTTATGTATATGTGAAGGTATTCCTGAGGAGGCCAGAAGAGGGGATGGGCTCTCTGGAATCTAGAGTTATAAGTGGTTATGAGCTACCTGAATAGGTGCTGGGAATTGAACTCTGGTCTGTGAAAGAGCAGGAAGTGCTCTTACCCATTAAGCCATCTCCAGCCAGGCTCGTAAAAGAACCGTTAAGAGGAGGGTCTAATGAAGTGACAACAGTTACTCGTATAGGGTAACATGTGCATTCCACACAGTCAGGGCATTGTAGAATTTCATGCAACACAAGTGATCAGGCTTGTGGGAAACATAAAATTGGGTGGACATGCTCAACCTGTGTAGTGGAGTAAAAGGTATTTCAAAACATTAATAAAAGTCTTAAATGTCTTAAATCTCCATCAGAGTAAAACAATAACAACAACAACAAATTCATCATTACCTGATACATAGAGAAATTGACCTAGAGAAAGCCTGAGTTTGCTTAATGGGTTGTATAGTGCAATGAGGGGATTTCTACGTCATGAAGAAGGAAGTAACTATGGGGTGTAATGTGATGGCAACAAGCCTGGCGTGTCTAGTTCTGTCTGTTCTCCTTGTGCTTGAAGGAGAAAGGAAGCCACTGTTACTTTTCTGTTTCTCCCTTTCTTTTAGCAGCTACATGAACGGCCCCATGTGATGATGAGGTAGGCCATAGGCGAGGGGCACCCTGCTTAGTACTGAATTCAACACTATCTATCTATTTGTCTGTCTGTCTATCTATCTATCTATCTATCTATCTATCTATCTATCTATCTATCTTTATTTATCTTAAAGGTTTAGTTTTGCTGAACAGTGATGGCACATGCCTTTAATCCCAGTTTAGTCCCAGTACTTGGGAGGCAGAGTCAGGTAGATCTCTGGGTTCAAAGCTAGCATGGTCTATGGAACAAGTTCCAGGACAGCCAGGGCTATACAGCACAGAGAAACCCTGTCTTGATAAACCAACATAAGTAAATAATAAATAAAGGTTTAGTTTTATATTCTTTTGTGTGTGTGTGTGTGTGTGTGTGTGTGTGTGTGATATGAATATATGTGCATACATCAGGGGGCCAGAAGAGGGTGCCGCACTCCCCTCAAACTAGAGTTTCAGGCAATTATGAACTACCTAACCCTGATGCTGAGAACCAAATCAAATTCTCTGCACAAGCGGTATACTCTCTTAGCCCCTGAGCTATCTCTTTAGCCCTGGACTCAGCATTCACATGTTTACTCAATGCTATTAGAGGGCATGGTCATTACTGTATGGAAAATTATAGATGACCCATCACAGCTTTGTTTTTGTATTGATGGCTGCACGGATCCATTTACTTACTTACCTTATATGGGTAAATTCACACTTAACAGGTAAGCTTTGCAATTGGCCGAGCTGAACATGTAGCACAGTAAGCCCCCAATAAATTTCAACTAACAATATGGAAGTTAGCAGCCTTCTGATTTGATGGCTCAGGTGCTTTCAGTAGCATGTCTAAGGCGTGCACAATGGTGTTTGTATGATGCAGCTAGTAAAGAGAGTGAGATGAGCCCTGTGCAATGAAATGTGGGGTGGCTCCCGAGTCCTAGCCCTGAGCCTTGGCCCTTGTCACATAGTAGCAGTGTGACTATATAATTAAAACCTACCTTTTTCCTTTAGAGGCTACCTGCGCCTCACAATGGGAATGCTCTCTTCAAACCGTGAGGTGCTGCAGAAATTTTGTTTTGATAAAGTCATGATCTAACAGACCATTATACAGAAAGGTGAAAATTATTTGCAGGTGTAAAAGGGGCATTTCCCACAGCCTCTTGGGCTTGTGTGGTTTTGCTTGATCATTCCTGCCTCAGTGGGAAAGCTGACCACATGTCCTCCGTAGTTTGATAGACATTGCAATGTTTTCTTGTACTCATGTGTTCCCTTATGCCTGTGTCAGGAATGTTATGAGGAGATCTCTTGGGCAAGCCTTAAGTCAATGCTGGGCAGAAATGGGTAAAGCACCATGAGCAGCGGCCCTCATTGCCAAATTGCTCGCTAATGATACTGAGACTTTTGTTGCTATTATTTTTGTTTGCAGTTTAGGCAATTGCACAGGGTGGGTAAGGTGGTGATAAAAATCCTGCAGTTTTTTCATTGTTACCTGGAACACTCATATTAGAGATAAAAATGGACTCGTGGGCTGGTGAGATGGTTCACAGGGTAAAGGAACTTACCATGTTAGCCTGGCAACCTGAGTGTGGTCCCCGGAACCCACAAAAAGGTGGAAGTAGAGAACCAACTCAATAAAAGTTGTCCCTTGACCTCGGTATGTGCACCACGTCACATATCCTCACATATACACATCATGCACATATAGACACACAATAATGATAACCAAATAAATAGACTATCTTGTGGTGCCCATGGAGTGGTTGTCTGAAGCGAACACAGTTTTACCTAATCTCTGTATTCCTGTATAGGTGACAGGCACATGAATAAAGAATTACTTGAAGATTCATAATGACCCAGGTTTTGGGTTACCCTCAGCTTGTGAGTCACAGACAGAAGGAAATGGCTATAGACTATAGACACCATGGAGAAAAGACATGTATCTGTGCTGTGTCCCATGGGAAGCACTGACTTGCAGAAGCCATAAGCACTATATTATTATTATTATTATTATTATTATTATTATTATTATTATTATTATTATTATTATTAGACACAGAGCCTCATGTGACCCAGGCTGGCCTTGAACTCATATAGTCCAGGGTGATCTTGAACTCCTGATGTTCTTGTCTTCACCTCCCATGTGTTTAGATGACAGGAATGTGTTTGCACACCAACTCATATTCCCAGTTTTGCAGTGGTTTGTTATATTGCAACACTAACCAGAATAGAAAGCAACTGCAAATATGAAGTTATAAAAAATGTTTATGTGATCCTACACAACAGAGCAATTTAAAGTTGTATCCACAGAAAATAAAGACATGATCTTTTGCATCTAAATGAGATGTTAATTGAATCATATCATACAGCACTAATGTGCTTATTCCTAAACTTTGGTGCAAACAATTTAAAAAAGCATCCCACTATTAATGTATACTCATGTCTCTATCCAGACATAATATGGATCCAATTTATAGATGCAAGCACTGCATACTCATTAAAAGTATGACATATCTAGGATGGGAAAAATAAATAAATAGGATTTCAGAACCCAACCTTGGACCATGCAGTCAACCTGAACATCAGTGATCAAAACCTCCTACTCAGAGACGCATGCCTTGCTAAGGGACATTTAGTCAGAAATTCTACATGGACCACTAACATCAATATGCTGTTGGTTTGGAGATAAATTATTGATGTAAATGTAAAATATGAAAATGTGTGAATCTTGGAACTAGCCTTGAATTTAAGCTCTTCAAAGCATGTTTCAGAGATGGTAAGGAAACAGTGATTCTGTGTGGTTGTTTGGTATCAGACAGCCAGTATGTGGGATACTTTGAGAATGTTTTTCTAAAGAACTCATTGTCCCCAATGAGTTGATTTTGATAGTGAGTAGATAGGGACCCTGAAAATATTTTGATGCTGAACAGAATAAAAGCATCAGTGTACCATGGGGCTCTTGCTGAGGACCACGCCACCCCACACATGCAGAGTATTGCAACTTGGCACCACTTCTAAGACCCCTGGGTGGGTCCTTCATCTTCAGTGTTTCCTCTCTACCGGGCTGAGCGTGGCTGGTCACATGGAGGCCATTCACAACCACACGTGGTCCTCGTTAGCACCTCATTGCTCTGCATCACAAAGTCTAATACTGACTGATTAATTGGATGCTATCAGCAGCCTTGGAGTAGACTTACTGAGAAGGTGAGACCACTAAATGAAGGCTGAAGGTGCCATGGTGTAGCATGAAAGTTCTGTTTACAGTACTTCTATTTTACGACGACTAGAGTTGAATGTGTAGACTTTTCCCTGGAGTGGTAGGTGCCTGCTTAATGATTCCCTGTGCTTAACATAATTGGGAAACACCTCCTCCATTTAAAAAAAAATCACATTTTGAATGTTGTTTAGAGCCTATGGCAAGAAAGGTAAATGTTGTGTCTACTTTCTTTGTGTAGTGAGTAGGGGGGTGGGCTGCTAAAAACTTGTGTGAACTGTTCTGCCACCTTCAACAATTTTACAGTTAGTAGAGATTATGAAAAAATAAAGAGTTAGAAATTTGGCAACTTTAGGAAAGCACGTTGAAAAAATAGTTCGGGGAACAAGCTTAGGTGTATAGCTACTTACCTGCTTATTTTTATTGCTTTTAAAGTTAATATGTAACTTTGTTATTATTTTTGTTTCATTACAGTATTTTCATCATAACTTTGTTCCCAGTCATTCCCCTTCTCCATATACCCACTTCATTCTCCTTAACCCGTATTGCTGTATTACTTGGTACTCCTCTGTTTTCCTGGGTAAGGGAAACTTCTTAAGATGTAGGATATAAAAGGCAGGTGAAATAACAAAGTATTTTAAGACAGGCTATTTAAAAGGAAGTGAAATAACATGGTGTTCTAAAGAGAGGCAAAAAACATTCCATCCTGTAGGGAAGCTCCTTAAGACAGGAAGCCAACCATTCAAATAGCATCAGGAAGTCCATGAAACTGATTAGATTCAATAGACCCCACCTTCCCCAATAATATTTAAAACAGTAAAGACCCATGAGAGTTTTGATCAGGCAAGCCCAGAAGCCTAGAAGATGCAGAGACCACTGGAATTGCCTAGAAGAGGTTCAGGCCAACAGAGCCACAGGGAAAGGACACTCTTCAACTTGTTGAACTGCCTGTTAGCTGTGCAGCGTGCTCCAGATTGCCAGCTTTTGTGACTCACTCATATTGGGGTGGGCTTTGGTGATGCAGCTGTCTTTGAGTCATTTCTGCTCCTGTAAGTAGCCCCTCACCCACAGTCCTCTAAGTAACCCCAATAAAACTCACGGTTCACCGAGTTGGCCTTTGGTGGTATCTGTACTCTGGTTGTTGGTTGCCTGCCTGGGGTGAGGGAATGATTACCTATGGCTCTCCAGTAATAATGTCACAAACGTCTTCCTTCTCTGCCCTGACAATAATCTCACCTCTACAAAGCCTTCATTATGCTGAGATTTCTTTTTCTATTTCTTCAGGACTTATATCATGAAAGCATTCTGAACTTTATCAAATGCATTTTTTTTGTGTTTATTGAGATGATCAAGTGATTTCTATTCTTATGTTTATTTATGAGTTGTATTGTATATTTTTTTATTTGCTTCTGCTGAACCTATATTTGCACCTCTGGAATGAAATAACTGGGTCATGGTATATGATATTCTTAATGTGTACTTTAATTCAGTTTGCACATATTTTATTGGAAAATTTTTAATCTATGTTCTGTAGATATCTCCTTTTTTTTTTTCTTTCAGGTCATCACACAAGAGCTACACTGGAGCTTAGAATGAGTTTGACAATGTGGTTGCCTCATATATTTTGTGAAACAGTTTAAGAAATACTGGTGCTAGCTCTTCTTTAAAAGCTTGGTAGACTTCAGCAGTGAATCCCTCTAGTCATGGGATTCTCTTTGTGGGGGAGACCTTTAATTTCTTCTTCATTTGGTTGCTTATTATGTATCTAGGCTCTCTCTCTTTCTCTATTTCTCCCCTTACTTCTCCTTTTCTTTTTAGACAGGCTCTCACTATATAGTTATCCTAGAACTCACTATGTACCTGACCTTGGATCTTCATTCACCTGCCTCTGCCTCCTACATGCTAGGATTAAAGTTGTGTGCCACCACATCTTGTTGTTTATATCTTTTTATTTTATTTTTGGCAGTGACATGCTATCTAGAAATCTATCTGTTTCTTCTAGGTTTCCTAGGATTTTATTTTTATTTTTGGAATATACATTTTCAAAATATTCTCTAATGCTTCTCTGAATTTCTTTGGAGTCTGTCGTAGCATTTCCCCTTTTATGCCTAATTGTATTAATTTGGGTCCCTTTCTCTTATTCTTTCTTGGTTTGTTTGGCTAAGGATTTATCAATCTTGTTAACCTTGATTAGTTTAATTTTAAAGGATTAATGTTGTTAGAGTAGTCTGCGTATTATTCTGTTAGTCTCCATGTAATTAACTTCTGATTTATTCTTTGTACATTTTGCCATGCACTGCATTTGTTTAGCTTATTCTTGCTTCTCTCAGACCTTGAGGTCCATCACTAGCTGCTTAGCTAATGTCTCTCTAGTGTTTTCATAGGATCATGAATAGAATGGCTTCAATGTATTTCAAAGGGTCTGGTAAACTATACTTCAATTTTCATTTGATTTTAGACATATAATTTATTATATTTACTTATTTATTGTGTATAGGTGTTTTGTCTGCATGTATGCTTATGAGCCCTGTGTGTGTCTGTTGCATGCATAGGCCTGAAGAGGCCACTGGATTCCTTGGACTAGAGTTACAGATGCTTGTGAGGCACCACGTGGGTGCCTGGAATAAAGCCTGGATCCTCTGGAAGAGCAAACTGTACACTTAATTGCTGAACCATCTCTCCAGACTTGAATTTAGACATTAAAAAACAAATTCCTCCACGATTTCTCCAAGGATTTGCCATTCCCTCCAGCTACATTATTCTGTCTCCGAATATTTATGTGCTAGCTATTCTTCCATGCTATTAATTTCCAGGTTTATCCCACAATGACCTGATAGGTTCCAAGGAAGTCTTCCGATTCTCCCGTGTTTGTTAAAGCTGTCTTTGAGGCTGTATTAGTTATTTGTTTTGCTACTATGACAAAAAATACCTGACCAAAGCTGCTTAAGGGAGGAAGGGCTCATTCTTTTGTTTACAGTTTAAGGGACAGTCAAGCACAACAGGAACTTGAGGCAGCTGCTTGTATTTCATCCACCCTTAGTTAGGAAGCAGAGAAGAGTGAATGCTAGTACTCTGCTTGCTTACAATCCAGAACTCTGAGCCCAGGGGGTGGTGTCACCTATACTTTAGGGTGGGTCTTCCCATCTCAATTAATCTATTCTGTAAACTCCCTCATGCCTGGAGATTAGCCTCCAGGGTTATTTTAAATGCATGTAAGTGACAGCAAGCTTAACTCTAGTGTCAAGTAAATGACAGATTTCAGAGAATGTTCCATTCATCCTCTATTAAAAATGTTTATTCTCTATCTATTGGATGAACTTTTTATTTACAGCCATTGGTTAAATGCAGTTGGTTCATGATGGAAACTGTTTTTGTTTTTGTTATTGTTGTTGTTGAGTTTTGAGTTTGGAAGATCTATCTAAAGGTGAGAGTGTGGTATTGAAGTCTTTCCTACTGTTATGGTTTGAGTACCTATCTGATTTTTTAGGCCTTTTGGTTTGTTTTGTAAATTTTTTTTCAGTAATTTTTGGTAGGCTTTTTTTTAAAAAAAGCAATTTATTTATTTATTTTATGTATATGAGTACACACTGTAGCTGTACAGATAGTTTTGAGCCTTCATCTGGTTGTTGGGAATTGATTTTTTTTTTTTTTTTTAAGGACCTCTGCTTGCTTCAGTCAGCCCCGCTCACTCAATCCCTGCTTGCTCCGGCCTAAAGATTTATTTATTAGCCGGGTGGTGGTGGCGCACGCCTTTAATACCAGCACTTGGGAGGCAGAAGCAGGTGGATTTCTGAGTTCGAGGCCAGCCTGGTGTACAGAGTGAGTTCCAGGACAGCCAAGGCCACACAGAGAAACCCTGTCTCGAAAAAAACAAAACAAAACAAAAAAACCAAACAAAAAAAAACCCCAAAAAGATTTATTTATTATTATAAATAAGTACACTATAGCTATCTTTAGACATACTAGAAGAGGGCGTCAGATCTCATAACGTGTGGTTCTGAGCCACCATGTGGTTGCTGGGATTTGAACTCAGGACCTTCAGAAGAACATTCGGTGCTCTAACTCACTGAACCATCTCATCAGCCCTATTTTGTAAAATTGGAATGGGCAACATTTGGTACATATTTTCAGTCAGGGCAATAGCTTGCCAGCAAGTTTTCAGCTTCCATTTCCTTGGGACGTTGATTTCATCCCTCTGTTCTCAGTTTGTAATTCATCTTTGCTAATTAGCCATGCTTCTTGGGGACAACAGGTAATCTGATTAGATATTTATTTTATTTATTACCATTCATGTGTGTGTGTGTGTGTGTGTGTGTGTGTGTGTGTGTGTGTGCATGTGCATGCACTCGAGAGTGTCGTGCACTATGGGTGTGTGTGAACCACAAGCACATGTGTGGACATCAAAAGAAAAGTTTTGGGAGTCAGCTCTCTTCCTTCAGTTCGCCAGGCTTATTAAGCAAGCACTTTTACCTGCTGAGTCATCTCACTGGCCCTGGGTCTTATTTTCTAATCTCATCAGTGACTATTCTTGTTTGCTTTTTTGTTGTTGAGTTAAAACCATGGTCAAAAGCAGCTTGGGGAGGAAAGGGTTTATTTTAACCTTATAGGTTAACCATCATTCTTGGAAGCCAAGGCAGGAGCCTGAAGAAGAAATCGGAGAGAAAAACTGCTTAGCTGGTTTGCTCAGGCTCACATTCAGGTAGTTATCTTTCTTACACAGCTGGGCTCACCTGCTCAGGGATTATACCAACTGCAGTGGTCTCTTCTCTCTTAAATCAATTAGCATCAAGAAAATACCCATAGCTGCTTCTCTCTCTCTCTCTCTCTCTCTCTTTCTCTCTCTCTTTCTCTCTCTCTTTCTTTCTCTCTATCTCTCCCTCTCCCTGGCCCCCATCCCCCCGCCTCTCTCTCTGTGTGTACATACCATAGGCAACAACTGGACAGTATTGGACATTTTGTGGTGTTGATTGTTTTTCTTCCACCACATTGGTCCTGGAAATTCACCCAGGTCTTCCCTGCTGAAGCCTCTTACTGACCCACTTACCTCTTTTGAATTATAATTATAAAATTATATAGTTATTAATTATAATTAAAATTATTATCGAGAGTGAGTTTCTATTTCCTATGGCTTGGCTGGTTGATTTTCGGATTGGTTGCAGTATTGGTAGTTCTTATCTCTCGCCCACATTAGAAGCAGAGGTTTCTGGGTTTGCTGGTTTGCTGTGTTGGATATGGGAGATTTCTTCCAAGCTCTCTTGCTCATCTATTTCTTTCAGGAAATTTGTCTTGTCTTCTTCTATATAGATCACTCTTTTAAATATTTTCTATAGCCATACCTTACATTAGTTGTGCTTGTCCTGAAGTATTTTTACTTATCCCTCAATTTTATTCATCTTTACAGTTATTTATTTATTTATTTATTTATTGTGCCTGCATACATATGTCTGTGGTGCATGTATGCATGCACCATAGGCACCCATGGGAAGTCAGAGGACAGCATTGTCCTCTCTGGGGCTCTGGGCATCAAATTCAGGTCGTCAGTCATGGTGGTAAGAGGCTTGACCTGATGAGCCATCTCACCAGCCTCTTTTCATCGAGTTTACAAGACAACGCTTTTGAATGTAGCAACCTTTCTTCACAGGTATTTACTTTCACGACTTGAAATATGTTAAATATATTGCTCTTTGTTTTCTCTCTTTTTTGTTGCTGCTCAGAGGCCTTATATTTACCCTGATGTTTCCTTCTTTACGGATTGGCATTTCCCGCCACTCACAACTTTTAATATTGTTTCTCTTGAGGCCAGCTAGACAGCTATGGATAAAGGTGCCATCCCTCGACTAACATGGTGGAAGAAGAGAACCAGTTCCACTAGGTGTACTAGTACTAGCTGTAGGTCAAGGATCAAGTTTATTAACATAATACCACCTACCTCTTTCTCTTTCTTGTTGTGACAATGAAAGAAGAGTCGACATGTGAGGAAAACAGAACTCTTCTGCGGTGGCTTCAGTGAGGACAGCCCCCGTAGGCTCATATGTTTGAATGCATGGGATATGGGGAATATTAGGGGCTTTGGCCTTGTTAGAGAAGATGTGTCGCTAGGGGTAGGCTTTGAGGTTTCCAAAGCTCACATCATGTCAGTATCTCTCTCTCTGCCTGATGCCCTATGAATCAAGGTATAAGCTCTCAGCCCCTTGTCTGCCTGCCTGCAGCCATTCTTTCTGCTTTGATGACCATGGGCCAGCCCTCTGGAACTGTGAGCAAGCTCCCAATTACATGCTTTCCTTTATAAGAATTTTCCTGGTCATGGCGTCTCTTCACAGCAATAAGACAGTAACCAAGACAACTTTTAAGTCTGAAGATGCACAGCGCCCTGGGAAAAAGTCCATTTAGTAACTTCAAAAATGTCTGCTGAACCCCAGTAAGGCCCCAGGAGTCTATTCAGTGTTTCTAGTTGGCAGAATGAGAGTAATTGGGGTAGAGATGAAAGCCAGTGTTAATAAACAGAATAGAAGGTTTGACCCTTTCTAAATGTGCTGTTCAACTCGCTAATAAAACCACTTATTTATTTTAGCAAAGCCATAGGTTTTAGCCAGATTTTAGTTTTATAGGTTTAATATAATTCAGCATCACTTATTATAATCTAACTCTTAAAGTTTTTGACCTTAAGAGTCTCAAGAAGAAATTAAGTAGGAAGTATATTGGGCTTATAAAAACGGAGATGAAAATTTCAAGGGAAATTTAGCCATAAAGAGTAAGTTGGAAGCAGACTTCAACTTTGTTCTCGAAATAATTTTGGTCTGAGAGACTTCTTTGAGTAACACACTTCTTTGCTTGGCTACGTAAAATGTCAACTCTAGGCAGGGAGTCAAACGACCTCATCCCATTGAGTTTCTCCCTTTAAGAAAAAAAAAAATAAAAGCTAGGGTACTTGCTGAGGTTGTTCTGGAGAATGACTTCAAATTAGTGCGACTTTGAAGTAAAGCTCTTGCCGATCCCACTAAATCCCCTCTAGTAAGAAGAGCTGCCACCTAATCTCTGAGGTTTAGAGTCGTATGAGATTCAGTGCCATTCATTCGCTGCCATGACTTGGGAAAATCTGCTCTTTCCATCAGAGCTTTATCTTGTTTGCAGAGCACTTGGCTCACTTGTATCATGGGCTCTAGCCTGTCCTATTGCAGGGTTTCTTTCTAATGCCCCCAGCTGAGGCATCTTGCAGGTCTAGAGCATTCCAGCAGTTGATGGTTTACCTAGCTTCTCTCTTAGAAACCTGTTTATAGGTCTGGAAAAGCCAAGTATTTCCTCATCCTTGAGCAAAAGCAAGCGAGGTCTTTCCAACATCTTTGCAGACATGAAACCACATTAATTAGTTTTTATGGTTTTTCATCTCTCTCAGATGTCCAGTTTGTCTCAGATGTTGAATTTGACAGGCATAATATAGTACCTGCTGAGCTCATGAACTGGCAGTGCTGGACCAGCACTGGTTGATGGTGTCCCCATGGGCTCATGGCAGACTGATGTGTAGGTCCCAGGGCAATTGATTTGTTCTCAGTAAGAAGCATTGTGGGTACTTGACAGCTGGCAAACTCTTTTGCTCCTAGCATTGAGTAAATATGGAAGCAGGGTGTGAAAGACAGGATCATGTAAGATTTCTTAAGACAAGAGGTATGGTCTTAAGGGCTACCCATCCTACTCTGGGAGCTCATTGTTCTAAGACACATGCTTCTCTCTGTCTCTTTTCCCTTCTAGAATGTTCTTCCCCTCAGAGAATTGGTTCACATATGCTTTCCTTTCTTCCTGTGTGCTGATGCCAAGAACAGGGTCAAGGTTCTGTTTGTGTGTCAAGTTATTTTTCCCAGCTCCTCTTCTGTTTTTCTGTCCCCTATCGAATTCAGACATGATCTGTTGTGCATTGATTTTTAACCAGTTTAGTGTCTGAGATTCTAGGGCTCTTCACTATTTCCCCATGTAAGAGTAGCAGCATTGGTTTACAATTCCTAAAACAATCATTTTATGCACATGAGTATTTGCCTGCGTGCATGTATGCACGCGCACCATGTATGTACCTGGTACCTTTAGAGGCCAGAAGAGGACGTCAGATTCCCTGGAACTGGAGTTACAAATGATTGTTAAGGCAACACGAGGGTGCTTGGAATTAAATCTGGCTCTTCCACAAGAACAATTACTTTAAACCACGGAGCCATTTTTCTAGCTCCAGGTTTGCAATTATTAACTAAAGTAAACTACAGAATATTTTATTTTGAAGATTTTATAGCATACTGACAATACCAAAAACAAGTTAAAAATACCTACTTCTGAATTATTACAAAGCAATGTAGAAACGTCTCATTTGGGAAACTCAAACTAAACCTCAAGACCTGATAGGAGATACAGTGCAAGAGAATACTACATTTACAATAGTAAAATAAGCAAGCACAGAGCGCTCAAAAAATCAGATGAGAAACTGTAAAACATCCAGAAAAACACATGAGTGGAGTTGCTCATAGGGAAATACACAAGTTCTTGGGTAGAGAGACTAAACACCATAAAAATGTCAGTAACACAGTTTCAACACAAATATCATAAGATTCTTTACAGAAGAACCAAGAAACAAGGCTGTCCAAGAAAAATCCCAAAGTAGGGATAAAGAGAGTATCGCAGTAAAGAGAATTCGGTTCAGGCAGCGCCTGAGTTTAGTGGAGGGAGACAGGCTTTTAGTTTGTTAATCTGAAATAATTGTGTTATGTACAGAGAATTTGCAACAATTGTACATGTAACTTCTCCCCAGGGGATCTTTCCTAGGACTTGTCAGCTTTTAACATTTTTGTCGCAATTACTTTATAGCATCGTTCTCTCTCTCTAACATATATACAATTTGGGTACATATGAAACCTTTTCAAAGTAAGTGTATTCATTATACTCCTCTACCTGCTAGTAATAATTACTCCTTGTAAGGGAAGAGAGTTGACACAAGACTTACCCCAAGTTGATAATCATTGAAGCCAGGTGATGGATGAAAGTCAATTTTATTAGTTGGCCTTTGGGTCTATTTGTTATTTTCTGTGAAAAAGCGAAGAGGGATATGATGAAATGGCAGTTACCTTCACCCATGGAATACACTGACCTTTACTAAATGGGAACATTAAGTGATATACGGAAATTTTAGGGTATAAGTAAAGAAATGGACAAAGCAGGGCATAGTGTTACATGCCTGTAACTCTACCTCCTTGTAGGTAGGAGGAGGAGGATCAGGTTCAGCTAGGTAGCAAGTTAAAGACCAGCCTGGTCTGCAGACAAGTCTGAAGCTGTCTATGTCCTATGCTTTCTGGGAGGCATTGTTTGCTTTTGGTGACAGCTTTCTAACCAATGTCTTCTCAGGAGTACAAGCAGAGCATGTGGGTTCAGGTCCAAGGTCAATTCTCACAACTTATTCCCAGGGGCGGCATCAAACAGCAAGCAGTGTCGGGAAACCCACCCTGCCTTGTTAGGAATGTGGAACATACATGTAGAGCCCTTCTAGCTTCCATTCAGGAGGCTCTTCTGAGCCACTCTGGCCACCTGCCAGTGGCTCACCGGGTGCTGGACGTCAGGTGGACCTTCTACAGGAGCCATAGTAAGATCATTATTTCATTTTGCTTGGTGGGTCTGTGGATAGAATAGGTTTCCTGGAGGAAAAAGTTATGTCTCCCTCACTGGTGTCACAGCCAATGGTTCCCACCAGTGGCATTTTAATCGCATACCAAGCAGCTGCTTGAATATTTTGTCTGTCTAAATACATGTCTAAATTTGTCCTCAAATGATTCAAATGCATTTCCTCTTTGAGCCATGGGATAGAATATTTCAAAGGAGGGCATGGTGCAGAGAAACATATCAGAGTGAGGTCCATAACTGTCTGGAACTGACAAAACAACTCTAACTTATTTTGGCATCCAAATTAAGTGATTTGAAATGGTGCAGTCCCTTCTTTCACACATTTGGAGACTATAATATTAAGATTACGAGAGATATAAATCACTGCTATAGCGCAGTTGAGACAATTCGTCAACTTTAGATTATTTCTGTTTTGTCTATAAGGTCTAGAAATAAAACTGTGTGCATTGGTCTTACCCCATTTTATTACCTATTCCCATGAGCAGCTGAGGGCATATTCCCACAGACAGAAGTTCTGAAATGTTTTCAGGGCCTGATTGGCTTGAGAAACGGGCTCAAAGTTCTCAGATTATTGCTGTGTTGGGGACAGGAATCTAGTGCAAGAAGGAGTCCTGATTGTGTTTGCAAATATATATTGGTTGGATATGTTGGTATAGCTCTGGGGCCTGACATTAGCTCTGTAACATATTCAGAACTTCTTAGCTCAGCAAGTAAGTCCAGAGAGCACAATCAATGTCAAATGCAGAATGGTGACCTCATCCAAGTGTGTGTGTGGCCCCTTCTCAACTCTGTGTGTCTTAATTTGGTGTCAGAACTGAGCCAACTGAAGTGTCTGGAATTCCATTCTCAGCTAGTGTTATTGCTGGGATTTTGGTCTAGGATGCATCCTTTCAATTTGGAGCCAAAGTAAACAGAAAGCATCTTTGCTTATTCTTAAGCACTGTGCACTGAAAATGGGCAACCTTATTGAAATATATCAGAATTGTGATAAAGATAAAAACAATGGGATTTCAGAGACCAAAGTAGTTAAATGGATAAAAGCTCAATACATTCATTTAGTTTATGAACACAGTGGTGGTTTTACTTCTTCCCAATTTTGGGTCAGGTGTGAGGACATAGTAGGGGAGGGGGATTTTCTCTTCCAAGAGTTCTTAGCACAAGAAATATCCTGGCAACGAAAGAGGATCTTTGATGGTCATGGGTTTGATATTGTGGAATCTGGCTTTTCTCATTTCTCCTATGCTTCATTCAAACTCATTTAGAAGTGACTGATTATAGTCAGGGAGGAGTCACAGAAGTAGGGATTGCATCTAGAAGACTTCTTCTACTCCCATATGGTGGAAACTCAGGTTTTGGTATTATCTATGCAAGGACCAACTTTAGAGTGGAGTTTTCTAGTTGTGGTGGTACTGGGGACATTTGTTACTTCATGAAAATCTCAGAAATATTAAGTCAGGTGTGAAAGGCAAGGGCATTTTGGAGGAGCATGTCCCAGCCTAGACAGAGTTCACATAAAGCACCAGGAAGACAGACTGCCCCAGAATATTAATGGGGCAGTCCTATTAAGTCCTAGAATATTAATGGGGATGGTCCAGGTAGGCACTCAACAGTCATTGACCGAATGTCTGTAATATATTTGGCACTTCAGGCAGAAGAGTTAACGCATTTGTCGAACTGGAGCTGGGCACTAAGGTATATTTGGGTAGGAAATAAGTAGTTCAGTCATTTTACATTTGACAGTTATTTATATAGCATCTACTACTTTCTAGGCTTTGCAGAAGGGATAGGGGATATATTGAGGAACAAGACAGGAAAATTCATGTTTTTCTGGTGCTTCTGAATAATAGTAATTAAATAATTAATACACAAGCCAGATAGTTTCATGTAGATATAATTAATATATGAGAATGTGCCAGAGTGCTTAGGGTTATATATTTTTTAAATATTTTATTTATTTATTTATTTATTTATATTTTTTAAATATTTTTTTTAAATAAATATTTTTAAAAATAGGCTTATATTTTTTTAAAGATTTATTTATTTATTTATTTATTTTATATATATGAGTACACTGTAGCTGTCTTCAGACACACCAGAAGAGGGCATCGAATCCCATTACAGATGCTTGTGAGCCACCATGTGGTTGCTGGGAACTGAACTCAGGACCTCTGGAAGAGCAGTTAGTGCTCTTAACCACTGAGCCATCTCTCCAGCCTCCAGGCTGATATTTTAACTACTAAATATTATTGAAATCTGGGGATTTTACAAAAACATGGGTGATTATTCAGAATATTGGATACCTCATCATAGTATCTTAGAGAGAATTTTAGGTTATGGTAAATGAGACCTTTAGACTTCTTCAAATTATCAAGCACAAGGTTGACCCTGCTCATGGAGATGAATGGAACACAGGCAAGTGATAGGAAAGAAGAAATAAAAGTGTGGGGGAAGCAAAGAGGAGGGAGAGGGTGACAGAAGGAGTGGGCAGGAAGACCAAAGTGCACGTGAGGAGTTGACTGGGAACATGTGCTGCTCGTCTTGAGCACATCATCTTCAGAGCTCTGCTTATTGCAGCAGCCCATGTTGTTTTTACTGAAGGGCCATTACTGTTTTCATCTGCATTTTAAATGTAAGAAAACAGACACAGAGGAAGGCTTGACATAAAGCAAAAGGTAAGTTGAACTCCAGATACCTAAATTTACAGTCTAAATTCCTAACCTAGTTTTTTTTATCCCCAGCAGTCTAAAGATGCCCCCAAACTACTACTACTTTTTTTCCCTGCATTCACTGACTGTTTCCACTGGGGCAAAAGCAGGTTGTACCTTTCTAGTGCTTTAGCATTAGGCTCAACTCATTCCATATAGGGATGCCACATAGGTAGGCGCTGATGCTCCTGGAGAGAAGTAAACCTGAGCTACAGGCCAAGAGACAGATCTCTCTTTATGGTTTAGATGGTCCCTGCACCACTGGACCACTGGGGTGGCCTGTGAAAGCCTGGTCATTTCAAGTCATTAACAATTGAAGAGGAGACACTAGGGTTCTCTCAATAATGTCATATTAATGAGAATCTAAAGACAAATCCAAATGACCTTTGGGAAATGAAACTTCAGTCATTTGGTCTCATATCTAACCACTTTGTAGTTGGAAAACTGATTTCTAGCCAAGTCTCATTTTACTGTGTGTGGTGTTTTTTTTTTTTTTTTTTTTTTGTTGTTGTTGTTTTTTTGTTTTTTTGTTTTTTTGTTTTTTTGGTTTTTCAAGACAGAGTTTCTCTGTATAGCCCTGGCTGTCCTGGAACTCACTCTGTAGACCAGGCTGGCCTTGAACTCAGAAATCTGCCCGCCTCTGCGTCCCAACTGCTGAGATTAAAGGCATGCGCCACCACCGCCTGGCTGTGGTGGTTTGAATGAGAATGGCCTCATCAGTTCATAAGTTTGAATACTTGATCTCCAGTTGGTGGAACTATTTGTGAAGGATTAAGGGGGTGTGGTCTTGTTGGAAAAGGCATGTCCCCCACCATTGGTGGGTTTTGAGGCTTCAAAAGCCTCCTATCATCTCCAGTGCTCTCTCAGCTTTCTATTTGTGATTTGAGATGTGAGCTCACAGTAGCTGCTCTAGCTGCTTCATGCCTACAGCCTCGGCTCTGTCATCATGGACTCTAACCTTCTGGAATCATAAGCTCAGAATAAACTCTTCTTTAAGTTGCATTGGTCATGGTGTTTTATCACTGCAATCAGAAAGTAACTAACACAGTGTAATTTCTTTGTAAAATAATGTCTCCTAGGTATGAGCCACCACGCCCAGCCCTTTATTATTCTTGATAAATAAAATATATTCTTTTTCTTTGGAATTCTGTATGTATATGCTGAACTTACATTATTTACACCAAATACTCCTTTTCAAGTCCTCTCATGTCCCCCTTACTCCCTGTCAAATCCATGATCTCCTCTAGAGTTATTATTGTCACACACATGTCTATATAAACACAATATACTGAGTCCATTTACTATTGCTTATAAGTAATTGTACTTAGGGCTGACCATTTGGGGTTGGGTAACCTATTAGGAGGCTCGACTTTGGAGAGGACTGATTATCTGTCTCTTAGCAACCATTTACTGCTCATGGCTTTTCATCTAGGGGTGGTGCCATGTACAATTTCCATATCCACAAGGGGATGTCAACTGCAATTATCATTGTGTAAATTTTTTTTTTGGTCTTAAGTTATTTTATTGTAGAAAAGAGAGAGAGAAAAGGGTAGAGAAGTAGCGCTGGCCATGGTCACGTGGAGAGAGGGGGAAGGGAGAACTAAGACAAGAGTAAGGGGCTAAGAGAGAAAGAGAGAGAAAGAGCTCATTGTGTAAATTTTAAGTAACAATAATTTTGATATTTCATGGGTACATCTCCTTGTTATATCTAGAAGACACTCTTTCTATTCTTGGTGAATTTTATCCATATTTGAACTTTTGCTTCTGGGAAGGAAAATTCAATATTCTTCTAATATTCTAGCAGCTCTTATCCTAAACACTCCTTGAACATATACAGTTACTTCAAACCTAATCTGACTGGAGAGGACTATGGACATAGTTTTTCTGGGCCACCATGCTTAATTCACAAAATATTTTTGGAATTGTAAATTGATGTTTGTACTAATTGCTGAAAATGGCTTTCTTCTGTGCAGAAATGGGTATTGATTTATATGACAAGACAACATTCTAGACATATTACTAACATGGAGACAGCTGGTTTGGGGGGTCTGGGTATTAGCTGCCTCACTCACCACCACCTTGAGTTGGTGGTTTAAACATTCCACAGCACAGTCCGCCTAGCTAAAAAGGAATGTTTGGGTGAATTAAGCTTTTAAGTTCCTTCTGAGTTAAAGTTAGAAACTCGCAGGTCACAAAAAGGAAATTCCCAGCATTGGTGGAAGAAGAGAATGGACATTTATGGATTTAAAGATTTAGTTTGCAAAATGAAATCTTCTAGAATTTCTGTAGCACAATAGCAATGTGCATATAGTCATCTCAATTTCACTGTGCACTTTAAATGATTAAGATTGCAAATGTTGTCCAGAATGGTAGATCATACCTCAGGAAGCAGAGACAGGCAGATCTCTCTTTGAGTTCGAGGACAGACTGGTTTACATAGCAAATTCTATGCCACCTAAGCTACATATTGAGACCCGGTCTAAAAAACAAGGACAGCAAATTTGGTATTATATGTTTTTTTAATCACAAGAACAGATCATCAGGGACTCTAGTAGAATTGTGTCCTTTGTGCTATGTGTATGTATGCGTGTGGTATGCACTTGTTAGTGTGGATATGTGTGCATGTACATGAAGGTCTAAGGTCAATGTTGAGTGTTTTTCCTTGAATGTTTTCCATTTTTAGTTTTTGAGTCAGAGTCTTCCACTGACCTGGAAGCTCACCGGTTCAGTGTGGCTGGTCAGCCACTGAGTTTTAGAGATCTGCCTGTCTCCAGAGCCTCAGTGTATGCATTACTGTGACTATGTCCAGCTTCTTATGTGTGTTCCGGGGATGGGAACTCAGGTTGTTGAGCTTGTACAAAGTGCTTTACTGACTGAGCTATCTCCTAAGCTTGAGAATGTTTCTTTAAGAAATAAACCAAGGGGTTACAAAAGAGGATATAATGCTAATTATTTTTCTAGTTCTAATACTGTCATGAACTTTTCCATTTTGGTGGTATTTTTATGATAAGGGCATAAAAGTACATATGATGGGTGAAAGTGTAAAATCCCATGTGAAGCTCTGCAGCTTCAGAATGTGTATTCTAACTGTACCAAAGTTCACTGAGATATATAGACTTTGGGCCTGGCTAATTACAGTGTGTGATGTTTATTTTATTTGCAGCTCTTCTTAAATAATACAATTTATAAAATTATTAAAATACAGTAAATTGTAAGTCTATTTATTTCCAGGTCTACTCTTGAACTTGAGCACCCCCAACCTCCCCAACACACACTTTGTTTTAGGACTCTCTGTCTCTCTGAAGTGCATTTTCTTGGCAAAAAAAGGTTGTCAGTATCTCTAAAACAAGAACTGTTTGGCTGGTTTAATTTATCTTTAAGATCTTTTCTTCAGGACAATCAGAAAGCTGCAAGAATTCATAGTTTATTTCCAGCATGGGAAACATTCTCCAGCCGTAGTCTTCCTCAAGGCTTATCCTCAAAGGCATGGAATTGGCAAGTGCTCGCATTTGGTTTCCGAGCTGAGACCTGAGATGATTGCTGCCTCTGTTCCCAGTGTGTGCCTGAAGGAGGTCTCCACACTGCTTTCAACACTTGGTTGGATCCCCAGTGTCAACATGGGGACTTGGAGAGCTGAGATGCTCTGTGAACATCAGAGCATCAAGATCCAGCAAGGCTGGGGGGTCCTTCGAGGTGGGCTGAATTGAATGCTGTGAGCAGGAGCAGAAGCAGATGTGGGCTGGCTTCCCTGAAGCCCCCACCCCATTGCTCTCCCTGAACAGTCTTTATGTATTTACTTGGATCTAATAATATTCCTACATTAAGTATATTGATGCAGAATACATTAGTACCACTGAAGCTCCAGAAAATTTTATGAAAGAAAATCTGAATGTTCTTCTACTGAATGTTTAGAAAATAAAGACTATTGCCTGTCAGAATGAAAAAAAGTGGATTCCACAGAAGGACAAGCACCCGTAGCGAAGGTCAACTCCATTGGGCTTCTGTTCCTGTTGGGATTTTGCTGGGCCATATCTCTTGCAGGTTTTGGTAAGATGTGGGCCAACTTGAGGCACAAATTAGCTCCACGTGTGTTCCCTGTGGTGGACTCTGGCTTTCTGATCACTTCAGGGCAGAAGACAGGCAGTGCTTGGTGGGCATGTGGCTTTGTGCTAGTGGAGAGGGATGAATTCTCCAGCTGAAAGCAATAAAACCCACCTCAGAGACATTCTTCATAAAGTCAGACAAGGGCTTGACAGTCTCTGAATGCTCACACAATTGCTGCAGCTGTGCAGTCCTTAAAAAAGTAACACCCCCACCCAACTAGACAATGGTTCTGAATTCTTCTTGTGGCCCCACACTCCATGTCTGTTCTGGCTGCTCAATCAGATGACTGTGGTTAATGTATCAGTTATTGCAAGCATCGTTGTTCAAGCATCTCCAAAACTGCCCACAACTTCTTTTACTTTTTTTTTTTTGGTAGTAGTATGGTCAGTTTTATCCCAACTGATTTTATCTTGCAAATGGGCTATCACTAAATATGTTCAGGTGGCATAAGTTCCTGGAGTATTTGGACTTGATATATAGCCAAGACACCCGACAATGTGTAGAATAGATACTAAGTTGCTCCCTTGGAAAATCTTCATCTTGTAGTAGTTTTATTCACAGCCAACTAAAGGGCAGAGGAACATAGAGGTTCATCAATAGATAAGTGGCTGAAGAAAGGAGTATGTATGTACAATGGTCTATTCTAGTCATAGATGCATGAAGTATTGATAAAAGTACAATTTCAATGAAATTTCCAGCCAATGGTGCTAACAAATGAAAACATCATGTGAAGGAATTGAGGCTCAAAAAGTTACTTTTAAAATATGTGTATTTATTTTTATTGTATATGTTTATGTGTTTTGCCTGCATGTATGTATGTGTACTGTGTGTCTGCAGTGTTTGTGGGTACCAGAAGAGGGCATCAGATCTCTTAGAACTGGAGCTATATGGCTCTACAAACTGCCATGTATGCTGGGAACCAAACTGGAGACTTCTGCCAGAGCAGCAAGTGCCCTTAACTGCAAAGCCACCTCTCTTGCCCCCAAAGTCTACATTTTAAATTAATCTTTTTATGTAATAAATCAAGATCAGGCAAAGATCTCTAGGCAGGAAGCAGAGGAGTAGTAGCTGGGGACAGAGAGAATTTGTGTGTGTGTGAGGGACTGGGGAGGGATGACTCAGTGTAGGGCCTTCTTTTGGGGTACTGGAAAGTTTTGGGGTGATAAAGGTGGCATACCATGGTAAGTGCACTAAATGCCACTGACTCGTGCGTCTTGAAGTGGCTGGTTGTGTATTACATGGACTCCGTCTCAAGCAGCATCTAAAGAATTGTTTTCTTCATTTGCTGTTTTAGAAGTGTCACATTTTTCTCTGGGTCTTTTCTATGTCTTCTGGTCTGGAGAGAGATTCAGTCTTCACATTCCATCTAAACAATTCATTTCAAGCTCTTGAACTCAACACAGTTGCTTTTTTAACTCTTACATTCTGCCTTAGAAACATATATATATATATATATATATATATATATGTATATATATATATATATATATAGTATAAATTTATACATAGTACTGTGTCTCTCAGCCTGTCTTTTTTTCTTAGTGATAAACATATTCTTTTGTGTCTGTATGTCTGTATGCAGGGAAAAATACTTTTTAAAAATTAAAAAATGATGTATTTACTTTCATTTTAGGTACATTGATGTTTTGCCTGTATGTGTTTCTGGGTGAGGGTATCAAATGCCTTGGAATTGGAGTTGCAGACAGACAGTTGTGAGCTGCCATGTAGGGCCTAGGAGTTGAATCCAGGTCCTCTGGAAGAGAAGTCAGTGCTTTGAACTGCTGAGCAATCTCTTCAGTCCTGTCAGGAACAAATATTTTGATTTTGATTTTTAAAAAATTTTTTACTAGTGAGTTAACTTTATTTTTATTGGCTATTTTATTTATTTGCCCTTCAAATGTCCTCCTTCTCAGTTTCCCCTCTGAAAACCCCCTGTCCCCTTCCCCTGACTCTATGAGGGTGCTCCCCCAACCACCCATCCACTCCTACCTCAATGTCCTAACATCCCCCTACACTGGGGCATTGAGCCTCCACAGGACCAAGGGCCTTCCCTCCCATTGATGTCAGATAAGGCAATCCTTTGCTACATATGCAGAACCATGGGTCCCTCCATATGTACTCTTTGGCTGGTAGTTTAGTCCCTGGGAGCTCTGGGGGTTCTGCTTAGTTGATATTGTTGTTTTTCCTATGGGGTTGCATTCCCCTTCAGCTCCTTCAGTCCTTCCCCTAACTCTTCCATTGGGGTCCCTGTGCTCAGTCCAGGGGTTGGCTGAGAGCATCTGCATCTGTATTGGTCAGGTTCTGGTAGAGCCTCTCAGGGGACAGCTATACCAGGCTCCTGTCAGCAAGTACTTCTTGGCATCAGCCATAGTGTCTGAGTTTGGTGTCTGCAGATGGGATGGATCCCTAGATGGGCAGTCTCTGGATGGCCTTTCCTTCAGTCTCTGCTCAACTCTTTGTCCCTGAATTTCCTTTAGGCAGGGATAAATATTTTCAAAATTAGAAAAAAAATGTTATTTTTATGTGTATGGGTGTTTTGTCTACATGTATATCTGTGCACCATGTGCATGCAGTGCCCAGGGAATCTAGAAGAGGGCGCAAGATCTCATGGGACTGGAGTTACAGATAGTTGTGAGCTGTGGGTGCAAGGAATAGAACCGGTCTTTTTCAAGAACATCCAGTGCTCTTGACCATAGAGCAATCTTTGCAGTACTGTGACAAATCTTGTTTCAAGTGAGAAAAATTCTGGAAAGTTGGTGAAACCTCTGGAATTGGCAGAGCAGACTGAGTAAGCTCTTAGCTTTTCAAAGCCAGAGAGCTGCAACACATACAACGTAAGAAAAAGAGAAAGAAAAAGAAAAAAGAAAAGAAAAAGGGAAAAATGAAACTGAATACCTTCTTTACGTCTGGTTCCCCCAACCCCCACCTACACCTCTTTCTTGCAATTTCCTTGGCTTGTTTCCTCTGTGGAATGTTTTAATAAAATTTTTTTTCATGATTATTTTTTCTAGAACCTTAATATAGCAAGAGGTACTAAAACGAACCTATTTGTGAAAGTAAAACCCTATAAATCTCATTGTTGAGTTGGAGAAGTGGCTCAGTAGTTAGGAGAATTCTCTGTTCTTTCACAGGACCAGAGTTCAGTTCCCAGAATCCATTGGGCTGCTCACCAGCCTGAAACTCCATCTTCAGAGAATGGATCTGATGCCCTCTTCTGCCTTCTGTGGACACACACACACACACACACACACACACACACACACACACGTGTTATCACACATTCATGTATGTATTAAATAACAAATGTCTTACTGTCACTGAATTAATATCTGGATGGGAGGAGAACATATCCCAGGAGAGGTGGGAGAAGAAAATGGAGAGTGAGCAGGACAGGAAGTCAAGGGTTTCTGTTAGACACACTAACAGAAACAAGAGTGAATTAGAGTACTAGGGATCTTTCATGCAAAATGAGACAAGGCTTAGATTTAGGACAGGCCCTCCCACCATCCCTGTGAGAGAGAGAGAAAGAGAGAGGGGGGGAGGGAGACAGAGAGAGAAGCAGAGAGAGACAGAGAGAGACAGAGAGAGAGAGACAGAGAGAGAGACAGAGAGAGAGAGGGAGAGAGAGGGAGACAGAGAGAGACAGAGACAGATATTTTTTTCTCTTGGATTGGTGGGTGTCTGTCATACAACTTATCCATAGGCATCAAGGAAAGCAGTTTTTTTTTTCATACTTAAACCAAAGATGATTGACCCTTAGAACAAACAATGTTGAATTTCATGGGGGTCTGTCTGTTCAGCTAAGCAGACTCAAACTGGGCTCACTTTCCTTGAATGATGATAAATTCTTTGTTTCCAGGACTATGCTAGTTTTTCCAAAGCTCTCTGCACTTGAGAGAACCTGCTCAGTGTTCAGATGAGCTAAGTGAAAATCAGTGAGAACAGGTGCTAAACTCCTTTGGCAGCAGATGAATCTTACATATGAATCACGAATCAAGTTTGAGGAAGTTCAGCAAATGCTTCTTGACTTCAATTTAGAGATACAGAAATGCTTTAGGAAAGAGTTCTCACTTCAGTCTCATTTGGCTTTGTGGATGCCCTTGTGTCCTCAGAACAAACTCTTTTCACTCATGCTCATTTGCACGTTTTTCAGTTTCTCACAAATGCCAAGTGGTGCTGAGGACCTCACTCCCCTCCCCCACTGACCAGTGCCAGCCCCTCTAGGGCAAATGGTGGTCTCCATAAAAGCTTTTCTGGAATTGTGAGTCCAACTCTCATAAAAGCCTATTTCAGGGCATAGAAACCATTAATTAGAATCTTATCCAGTACCAAACTTTTATAGAAATCAGAACTTACTTATTCCACTTTTTGATTTTTCTCTATTGGCAATAGGCTGCAATTTTATTTCTTCCTGGAAGTGGATTTGAGATCTCCCCATCAGTATTTCTCAAACTTCATTTACTGTAAGAACCACTCAGGAGGCGTAAGTTAAAAAGTCAGATGGCCTGTCTCTCTGGATGTGGTCCAGAGGTCTGAGGTGGAGCTAGGAATCTGTATTTTTAACAAGCATCCCGGTGATGTCTGTAATCAGGGAAGCTGAGAAACATTGTACTTAAATATGGTTAATGTTACCCCTTGTGATTTGCTGTCTCCAAAACATTTCCTCACCTCTAATTGCCTACCAATGCCTACAAGTTCAAACTCTTCCTTCTATTCAAGGCTCAGAACACATGCCAATGTCTTCATGATCCTACATCATGAAAAACCAATGAAAAAATTCTTTTTTTTTTGCATTTCAAATACAAGAAAATAGTTACTTATAAGTTAAGCCATTTGTCTAAGATCCTGCACTAGAATGTATACTGCCCAACGGAGGATGCTTGAGTCACTGACAAGGGGAAATAAAATAGACATTGGGGGTGGGTGGAGGGAGGGAACTGGGTGGGTAAATGGGGTGGGGAGGGAAACAGGAGGGATCAGATGTGGGGAGGATGGAGGGAGGGAAAACTGGAATCGTTGGGAGGTATCTTTTGGACAAACTAGAAACCCAGGATCATAGAAACTCTTAGGAATTTGTGAAGGTGTCCCTAGCTAAGTCTCCTAGCAATAGGATATATGGAACCTGAAACAGTCACCCTCTATAACTAGGCGAGACTTCCAATGAAGTGGTAGGGGCACCAACCCAGCCACAGAACCTTCATCCTACAATTTTTCTTTCCTACAAGATGTGCAGGGAGAAAGAGGAAGCAGAAAATGAAGGAATGGCGAACCAATGACTGGCCTACCTTGAGACTCATGCCATGAGAAACAGCCCAACCCTGGCACTATTAATGATATTCTGCTTTATTTTCAGACAGGAACCTAGCGTAACTCATCTGAGTGACTTCACCCAGCAGCTGATGGAAACAAATGCAGAGACCCACAGCCAAACATTCGGTGGAGCTTGGGAAATCTTGTGAAAAAGTGGGAGGAAGGAATAAAGGGGCCAGAGAGGTCAAGGACACCACAAGAACACCCACAGAATCAACTAACCTGGGCCCATAGGGGCTCACTGAGCCTGAACCACCAACCAGAGTGGATGCATAGGATGGATCTATGATTCCCCACACATATGTAACAGATATACAGCTTGGCTTTCATAGGAGAGCCTGAACAGCAGGTGCATGGACTGTCTCTGACTCTATTTCCTGCCTTTGGTTCCCTTTCCCTTAGTCCTACTGCAACTTGATATGCCAAGGCTGTTGGCATCCATGGGAGACCTCCCTTCTGTGAGGAGAGAGGAAGGAGGAGGGGGGCAGATGATGTGAGGAGGAGGGACTGAGAGGAGAGGAGGGATAGGACTGTGATCGGGATGTAAAGTAAACAAATAATTAATGAAAAAACTACAAACCCATTTTTGAAAAATACTTTTGAAAAAGTATCACATTAAAAAAAAAAAAAAAGAATGTATACTCATTTAGGAATCCTTTGTAGCACTTATCAGAAGCAATCCAGTAGTGGCTCCAGCATTCCAAAGGGTTCCACTTTGCTGAGAGCTAGAGCTGAATTCTCTAAAGTCAGATACAAAAAGAACTTGCATCTTATTGTGTCTCCCACCCACCTCACTGACAGATCGGAGAGTTTTAAGATCTGTATCAAGGAAAGGTACAACAGGGTTCGTGAATTAAAGAGCTGGTTTTGGGGACCCGAGAGCTAGGAACCATGTCTTCTCTTCTTGCTTTGGAGATGAAGATGGCTTTCAATTTGTTCTTTCCACTTTCTATAGAATGTGCCACTGCTCATGAGGACAAAGGGCAGGAGAGATGGCAGAGATGAGAAGGAGCCTCAGAGCAGGGTGGGAGTTGCTCTATTCTCATTGTTTAACTTGACAAGGAGACATGGGAAGAAGCTCTAGGAGGACTGACAAGAGATAGGCTTGTTTGGGTGAAGGAAACTAAGTCACAAAAGGGAATAGACTGGGCTACCCATGTTTAATAGATGTCCTTAGGAAAAAGAGGAAGAGTCGCAGAGCTGCCATGGATTTGTATATGGGTGCATTATGTAGGGAGAAGTCCTTGCCTGTCCTCTGTAGAGAAACATGCATCCGCATGAAACTGCTAGCACTTGGGTGCCTGCCAGGAAGAAAAGAGCAGCAGAAGAGAATGAACTTGCTACCTGTGGAGCGTGGCCACTGAAGCAAGCTGATGGCTATCACTCAACACTTAGGGCTGAATACTTGAGGTTGAAGGAGGAAAGCAGGGAGTGAGAGGAAACTCACAGGAAGGCAAATGACCCCTTACCTCCCTGGCCCAGGCACCGGAACAGTGGCTCAACTGCAGGTGAAAGAAAAAGAACGCTTTGCCAAGATGTGAGATGACTTTAATAATGAAACATATTTGAAAAATTAATGAGCCCAGAGCAGATTTTTGTTAAGAGAAAGTGGCTGCTCAGAGGGACGATTCTGAGAAGGTAAAAATCACCACCTGTGTGCTTAAATAAGGGCGAGACTGAAGTGATGTCATAGAAAGCTTATTTGTAATTTTTTTTTTAAAAAATATTATTGTTGTTAGTATTTTTACTTATTCACTTTACATGCCAACCACTGCCCCTTCCCAGTCATCCCTCCCGTAACCCCTCCCCCTGCCCTCTCCCCTCTCCTATGAGCAGGTGGGCCCCTTGGGTATCTCCATACCCTGGCATATAAAGTCTTGGTAAGGCTAAATACATCCTCTTCCACTGAGGCCAGGCAAGGCAGTGCAGCTAGAAGAACATATCTCAAGTTCTGGCAACAGCTTTTGGGATAGCTCCAGCTCTAGTACTTTGTGACCCACAGGAAGACCAAGCTGCACATCTCTTACATATATGCCTAGGCCCAGCCTGCGTTTGTTCTTTGGCTGGTGGTTAGATCCCTGAGAACCCCAAGGGTCCAGGTTAGTTGATTCTGTTGGTCTTCCTGTGGTGTTCCTATTCCCTTAGGGGTCCACAATCCTTCCTCCTATTCTTCCATAAGAGTCCCCAAGCTCCATTGACTGTTTGGCTACTGGTGTTATTTTTGTCTTACATGACAATATTATGTGGCCTTTCCAACAATACTGCCAACTAGTTGATGTACAGATAGACCAAGTCGTTTGCTTTTATGCTGATTCTTTTTATTTATAATTTTCTTTCATCTTTATTTTGTATATTTGTCTTCACAGTTTCATTATTAATTGTTATATGTAATTTCATAAATTTCAACAAATGTCTAAAACATGTGAAATCACCAATGTCATAAAGGTAATGAGCATATTGACCACTCCAAATGTTTATCATCTTTTATAATCCTGTTGTCCTCTTGTCCCTTCTTATCCTCCTCATGACCCTTCTCTCTCAACCCCTGAATCCTCAGGTGACAATTTAATCCATACATACATAATGCCATGTTTTCATTCATTTACATCTTCATTTTATGTAAGTGGTGTTGGTCAAAGTATTCTATTCTGGATCTTTTTCACTTAGCATGCTTATCTGATAACTCACCCATGTTATAGCATATAACAGGTTTACCCTTTTATTGCTTTCAGAAGTATTTCATGGTGTGTATAGACAGTGATTTCTTTATCAATTCACAAGTCAATGAACAGTGGGATTGTTTCAGTTCTGCTATGTATCTTTCTGTATAACCTTTCATACAGGCATTTGATTTTATTTCTTTTGGGTAGTCATCTAGGAAGTAGCATGATGGGACCATAGAGCAAATGTATGTTTAAACAATTACTACACTGCTCTTCTTTTCTTTCTTTCTTTCTTTCTTTCTTTCTTTCTTTCTTTCTTTCTTTCTTTCTTTCTTTTTTCTTTTTCTTTTTTTTGGTTTTCCAAGACAGGGTTTCTCCATATATCCCTGGCTGTCCTAGAACTCACTCTGTAGATCAGGCTGGCCTCGAACTCAGAAATCTGCCTGTCTCTGCCTTCCAAGTGCTGGGATTAAAGGCGTGAGCCACCACCGCCCAGCTACACTGCATTTGAAAGTGGTTACAGTGCTTTTCAAAGTGGTTACAGCATTTTGTGTTTCCACTAGCTATGCCTAAGGGTTCCATTTCAACACCTGTTGAAGTGTTTTTGTAATGTTGGACATTCTGATCTGTGGCTGGAGGTATCTCATATCTGCAGGCATCTTATTGCTCTCATTTGCATTCAGTTGTGAGTTTTCATGTGCTCACTTGTCATATGTGTGTCTTCTTTGGTGAAGTATCTGCATCTTTTGCCCATTTTAAAGTTGGATTATTTGTTTTCTTGTTGAGTTCTTTTGAGAGCTCTCCACAGATTCTGTCTTTTTTTTTTTTTTAATCAGAAGTTACAGAATATTCTCTCCTCATCTGTGGCTTATCTTTTCTTCTCTGAGTATGATCTTTTGGGGGAACAGAGTTTTCTTTTAAAGAAATATTTTGATAAGTTCTAATTTGCTTTGTCTAATTTAACTGCTTAACAAACAATGGATTTGGCATTACATCCTTCCCTAGCCCTTTGCGTCCTTAAAGAACATCATTTTGGGTTGTTACATGGGTGCTGAGATTACCAAATTTTATTTTCTGAATTCTCTATTTTTGACATTCTCCTATCTGGTGAACTTTCTGGTGACGTTGTGCTCTATTGTGTTGGTGGAATAGCCATAGACAAATACCAACCAGATCACTCAATTATATCCTTTTAGTGGTGTTACATACACCCACATTTATTTTAGCTATTATGTTACTGTCTTTGTTCATTGCTTTGACAGACTATCCGACATAACTTCAAAGGAGGGAAAATTTCGGTTCGCAGTTGAAGGGGATACAGTTCACGTGACCAGGAAGGCAAGTGTGGCTTGCAGCTGTGACAGCGGGTGTGTGAGATGGCTTCATCACATGTCAGTAGAACTGGAAGCACAGAGCTTAGGCTGGAGGCAGGACTGGGCTATACAGTCCATGTCCTGTCCCACTGTAGGCTGTCTACATGAATCTCCTAATACCATCTTACCTTCTAGTGGTTCCATGACTCCCCTACACAGTGCCACTTGTTCTGGCTGTGGGGGGCATTTCAGACTCAAACTTTATCAGATCTAGAGTTGACTCTGTATTTGGGTGTTAGAAACAGGGTCTGGATCTTATGTTCTTGTTTATTGATAAGAATGCCAGAAAAGGGGAAAAGTTCTCTGCAGTTATGAATCCCTCTGTCAAAAACGAAATCGACCTAGGAAAGTACAATCCTCCCCTTTGCATTCCCAAACAAGTTAATATGCTATTAGCCCATCTAACTTTAGGTTCCCTGTGCTAGGGAGATTTCTGTCACTGTGGCAAAAGTAACTGAGAAAAGAGGGAAGAGTTTTAGCTCAGAGGTTCAGAGGTTCTAATCAATTTGTTGATGGGCCCCATCTCTGTGGGACCATGGCAAGTCAGAATGCCATTAGCAGAGAGAACATGTAGTAGTGAATCTGCTAACATTGTGGCAGATGAGATGATAGAGGTATAAATAGGTAGGTAGATAGATAGAAAAAGCATAAAGGGGAATGATTTATAGGGAGAGATCAGATCAGTGGCAAAGGGGAAGAGACAGGGGAAGTGATGAGAGATGAGTAGGAACAAGGCCCAATAATATACATATATGAAAAACCACAAAGAAACCCAATATTTAGTGTGCTTACTAAGAAAGCCATTAATTGAAAAGGAGGATCAGGGTCCCTATATTAAGAGCATGTGTTATGACCAATTTCCTCTCCCTAGGCCTAACTTCTAAAAGGTTGCCCACCTCCTGAAGGAAACATGGCTAGGCAACCAAGCTTTAGTACAGTGGCTCTGGAGGACATTGATATCTAAACAGTAATAACATTAACCTACTGACTGATTGACATTGCACAAGAACAAACAATGGAATTCAGGGGTACAGTCCTGGAGACGGAATCCTGGATATCAGTCAAATTGATCTTTCATCGAAGAAGTCATTTCCTTGCTTTTTTTTTCCCTCTTACTGTTTTTCAGAATTCTCTGCTTAGTTCACAGCCCTCTTTACCCCTCCTAATATTCTCTCACTAGGTTTGTAGAGGACTCACATTTCTTTATGAAGAATTCACCACCCTACACCTTTTCTAGTTTAAGGACTCACAAATCTCCTATTTATGGTAACAATCAGTCTTCCTGGCTTGCTTCAAGCCCCACAGATGCTTTAAGCATAAAATTTACCCACACTATTTCAAATGACAATTTCAGGTGCT
>NW_022196906.1:82597934-82605368 GCF_008632895.1 Mastomys coucha | reverse complement strand
TCCTGCCTGGTTGCCTTTCATTAGGTTTCCAGTCTTTATCTCTCTCATCTTTGCCATATTAGCTCTGTTAGAAAGGCGGAGGCTCCACCTTATTTACTTCGTAGAACAATTGAACTAGCAATTCTTCTTCCCATCTGTCAACCATCTTGCTACAGAGATGCTAATTCTCTTGGACAGGCCAACTTGTCAACATGCCATTGTAAACTATTTCATGTGAGCCTTCTTTTGTGGCCCCTTTTAAAAATAGAATGTAGTGATTTGAAACGTTTAATATTGCATTCAACCTCAAACGTGATTTGATTCTAGAAGATTCCCATTCAGAAAAGAACAGAACACAGCACCAAACCAAATCAACCAACCAACCAACCAACCAAAAAACCCAAACAAAAAGAAAACAACGGACTCTCTTCACCACGAATGGATGTGTAGAAGAAAAGCGTTAGCTGGGTTATGAATAATCATTGTCTTATTCAGTGAAGACATTAGTGTGGACTATGAGAGGGACAAGAGATGGTAAAGGACATGTGTGAATATGAGCGTGACACATTAGGTACAGGTATAAAAATGCCACAAGGAAGCCCATTATTAACTATAATTAATTTGTGCTGGTAACACTTAGAAATCCTGGTGTTTGACAGCAGGCAGCATGGTTCGGATCCTTCTTGGACTTTCTTTTCCCAAGTCTGCAGTGAGATGAGCATCCAGAGACAATGTGGATTTATCTGAAGTTCCCTGTGAACTGTGTCTGAGGATTCCCTGCGGCCTCCGCATCAGAGAGCCTCTGCATGAGGGGCTTGGCTTTGTGCTCCAGGGAGGCCTCAGTGTTTGACAAGCTGGGAATGTTTTGGATTAAAATGGAAGCACATTGGCAGAGTGATGTGGGGAAGCTTGCGTAATGTAAAATGCTTGTCAGCACCCTGCCTTGATCGAGCCGGTGCTTACGAGCACCTCAGTTTAATGAGTCCAATATACACCTATGAGTTTTTATAAGCTAACACAAAAGCAAGGAAAAGGAGTTGAAACACATGCTTTCTTTTTCTTTTTCTTTTTGACTAACTGTGATATTTCAGGTGCTCACCTATGAGATTTTTCAATATCTGTAAAACTTCCACTGGGAACACTTCCTGGAAGCAGTAGTCTGCGTCTGGAGCCTAGGTTTACATAGTCCTCTGAAGAGGTATCATGTCCATGGTTTGAAAATATGCATTAAAGTGGCTCCTTTTCCCCAATCTATAGTCTCGATTTCATATATTTTGGCTTGAAACTAAAGCCCTCTGAGTAATCTAAGGCCTCTTGACCCATACAGTTATTCAAATAAAAAAGTCTACCAAAAGGTCGGTAAATGGAATAATTGGAAGAAGAATGAAGCTCTTGTCATAGAATTATCTGATTAACTAAAGCTTGAAAATCAAAACGCTTCACTACTTTATTGATGAAAATCTTTGGACCATTGTCCTGCCTAACCTTAGTAAATTCAAACTAGTAACCATGCTAAAACTATTCTCCAGTGGCTAAGAATTCTGTTGTGCTTGAGCCTCATATTCCTAAAGATCGACTCTCATTGGATAATGTTTACAGGATGCCATGGATTGCTCCGTAGGATTGTGTAGTTCGCTATTCACAGAGGTGTGAGGAAGGACACCAAGTCCACCGATTGCAGGGCAGGGCAGACCCACTCCCTTAACTAAGCGTCAAGTTTAGATGGTTCTGTGACTGAACGTTAGGGAATGGTGCTTTGTTCCTTCCTTTGTCCTTTGTAGAGAAAATGCTGAAAAAGACTGACAGTGTTAGTAAGAAACAGGTTTGCTCAGATGTAGCGTAAGACATTGTAAAGCTGTCTTGAGCATTCAAGAATGTAGTGGGTTTTGCATGTGCCAAAACCCTTTAGCTTATAGCACCCCCTGCCCCCACTCCAAGATCAGAAAGTTCAGGGATCCACAAAGTCAAAAGAAGCATAGCTCTAGCCAGAAAGAGTGACAGCGTGCACAGTACATATTGTATATCACCCCTCTTTTAAGACACACTTTTCAAAGAAGACATGAGATGAGAATTCCCTAGCTGGACTCTCCACTCTCATCATTACAGCATCGTTGGCACAGTGGTTCCCTGACATCTGTACCAAAGATGTTGCTGATTGCAGAACACACAAATGGGCAGGGGTTGTCAGCTGCTCCGGGTTAGTGCGGCTGATGTAATCACCGGAGTTTCATTCATAACAAGAACCCATCTTAGAGGGCCCCTTAACCACTCGAATATGGATTTGTGCGGCGTGGGTCAGAGTTCAAGTGTGTATGCAGCACAGAGCAGTCCAGAATGTTCTGGTAGATATTTTATTTGCCAACAATGTTTCTTTCAGTTGTGTCCAATAAAAATAGTTTGAGTGGATGGATGGTGTGGAGAGACAAGGTTCTCATACCTATAGTTCTCTCTGATCTTTCAGCCCCCCCCACCCCCACCCCATGAGATCTCAACTACACTTTTCATCAAAAGCACCAGGGACACGCTTCTTCAGGATTGATTCTCAGGTCTGCTTTGCAGCGATTGATGATGTGTGCTTTCCTGGTGTAGCCATGTGGATAGTGTAACTGATCTTCTCTTACTAGGCAGTTAATGAGTGCTTTCCTTTGCCTGGCAAGCTTCTACTTCTCTTTTAAGCTCTGCTTGGGCCGCCCCTCTGCAAAGATTATTTCTCAGCACCGTCCTCCAACACCTCTGCTTCTGCCCTTGTAACATTGTGTGTTTAGAGATGTCAGAATACTCACACTACATTAAAATTTTGTGTTTATATCTGTCATCCTCTCTATTAGGTGAGCGTCTCTAGGGCAGTGACATTGACAAGCAAAGAAATATCTCACAGTTAACTTTAGCTGGAGTTGGTCTTTTAGGTGTCACCTGCTCCTAGCACTCAGTTATATTCAATTATATATGAGAAAAGGTTTTTCCTTTATCATTCCTTTTCAATTGTTCAGCTAGTGACAAGAAGAAATTTTGAGCTGGTCTTGCATATTATTGTTATGTTCCTATTACTAGCATTACTAGTTTCTACTAGTATTAGGAGAGATTAACTGCAAAGCCCAAGCCTTATACCAATTGGAGTTTGAAATATTGTTTAGTAGTCACTGCATTTATCTATTTATGTTATCTTCTACTTATGATATTTTTTTTTCCTTTGTGATCGCTATGTGCAGTTTCTTGTTAAAATAGAACTTATTTCAATAGAACATGGGTTGAATTGTGAAAGAAACATGTAAGTGATATGCAAGGCTGGCTCCAGTGTCACCTCACCATGAGGCTGCGTCCTAACCCTCCAGCAGCCGAATGGAAATGATCAAAGCATATAGAGAAACGAGATCACACAAAGTGCAGCATGCAAGCATTGCAGAAGCATTGTAAAACCCACGGTTGCTATTATTGCCTTTCTGATAATGCTCAGGCAGGGCCATGTATGGCTTGCATTTCTGTCCACAGGATCTTGGGCTTCCTCCCTGAACTCCCCAGAGCATTGCCTTGTATGGTACTTGGTACCATATCCCTTACAGGAACATTGTGAGGATTATCAAGATAGGGCAAGCTTCCTTTTTCCCACCTACTAGGGAGCAGGGGGATAAAATGGTGAACATTTATGGAGGATTAACATTAACAGATGGATTCAAAAGTATGGAGATATTCAAATATGTGCAGAAGGTAGTGGTTAAGGGCACCTCTAAGATGGCCATTGTGTGTGTGTGTGTGTGTGTGTGTGTGTGTGTGTGTGTGTGTCGTCTGTGTGTGTGTGTGTCTGTGTGTCTCTGTGTGTAAGATAAAGAGTAGATGATCACAACTTTCCATTTCCACAGTGTTCAAAAGCTTGAGAATAAATTGTCAGCTACTTTCCCAGACAAATGCTTTGTAGTAACAAAAGGTGGAGATAGGGTAAAGACAATCCATTTATATATAGCTGTTGATGCTGTCTTTTCCACAATACATTTTAAAAATCACCTATATTTCAGTATAAACTGGAGTCACTTATAACTATGTAAGTGACAGTTTATATAAATACATAGGTTTAAACTTAGTCACATAAAGCTGTATTTATAATGACAGAACTGTCTTTATTTTTCTATAACTCAAAGTCATATCTTTTTGCCACCCAGATCACTATAGAAAACAGAACCTTAAGACCCTTGGAGAAAACATGTTCTCTTAGGTTAAGACGTGCGTCGGAGGTTCTGTGAGGCCTGGGAGCTGGGTACAGGATGGTGCCACAGGCAGTGTCAGGATGCTCCAAGGTCCACACGGAGGTGGTCAGGACGAAGGGTCAGTCAGGACACAGATGTTTTCTTTCTTTTTGTGTGTGTGTGGCAGTAAAAATAGTATTTTATTCTCCCCTCCCCCTCCACCCCTCTCCCCCTTCCACCCCCAGTACACTTTTCCCCTCTCATTCCCACAGTAACTGCTACAATCAGAGAAAAATAAGTTTCAGGGGGGCAGGAATAGGAGGGGCAGGGGATATGAGTAAAAACAGACAAATCACAATAGGAATTTCCCCAAACAGGTTAATTCCCCTTAGTCATCCTCTTTGCCCTCATTGTCGGGTTCTCATTTTTCGCTTCTGACTCCCTTCTTCGTTGTAACCTTCCTCCTTCTCCTCCTCCTCTTCTCCATGCATGTCCTCTTCCTCCCCTTCTTCCTCCTCATCCTTTTCCTCTTCATCTTCCGCTAGCTGGGCATATTCATCATACTCCTCCTCCTCCTCATCTTCCTTGTCATCACTCTCTCCACACAGCCCTCAACATCGGAGTCAGGGGCCTCCTTGTTGTCGCTGTCATAGCCATCAAGGTACGTGACCTGGGGCAGGAGCTTGAACATTCAGGTTGGTCACCTCACAGTTAAACAGGTCTAGGCTCTTGAGATTCTCTAACTCCTTCAGAGGCTCTACTGTGCTGAGATCTTTTATTTTGTTGCCACTTAAATTTAGATGCTTAAGGTTCGGACATTTCTCTGCCAATACTTCCAGGTCCCCTGAGATTCTGTTTTCGCTTAATTCAAGCTTCTTGAGTTTGTTTAACTTTAGTAAGTTCAAAATGCAGGTGAGGCCTACATTGATTGTACTTTGGAATTCCAGTTCTTCAAACTCATCCGTGAGGCCTTCGATTTTGCCTTCAATTGACTTACAGTTATCCAGGCCCAACTCTTACACATCCGAGGGTGTTCTGTTCCGTACCTCTAAATAAATCTGTTTGTCCATCTCCATCTCTCGCACTCTCTCTTTCTGCAAAGGATCCTACGCCAGCAGAATTCAATGAACTCCTGAACCCATGGCCATGAGTTTTAGGACTTTGAAGGCTCAACCAACTCCCCTCAACACATGTGATTTCTAATGTAAATTGCAGTCCATTAAATAGGGCTTTGGTGACTTAAGATTGGTAATATTATGTATTAATTTCATGTAATTTTTAAATTAATTTAATATTGACAATAAATAGTAAGCAAGCATCTGTTTACTTCTGTGCTATTAGTAAGGAGAGATTCTTAGCAAAAGAAAAACACGCATACGTCATTAAAAGAGAATATTAACCTACTTGAGAGAGATGCTTTTTTTTTTCCCTAGGAAATCTCTTGGCATGAAGATAATTGAATTCTGGGTAAGCTAAAGCTGGCAAGCAGTCACTTTGGGCACAAGACAAGTTGTTTAAATCTGTTTAAAGGTGCAGCATGTCTGCTAAGTAACATTTATCCCAACATAGTGATCGCAGTAAGCAGCCCTTAGTTTCTTCACTCACTTGTTTTAAAGTGTATCATTGTATGTGTGGGTAAGGTAAGCACGCTGTGGCTCATATGTCTAGGCCAGAGGACAACTTTTGGAAGTCAGTTCTCTCCTTCTACCTTTATGTGAATTTTGGGGGATCAAACCCAGGCCATCAGGCTTGGTGGAAGGCACCTTATCCACCAGTAATATCCATATTACTGGTGCTTAGGTAGAGCTTCAGTTAATTCTTGTGTGTGGACATTCTGAGACTAAGGGAGACTTCTTCCTTTCCTTTGCTTTTCGTATGTGGTTTTCTTTGAAGCTGGCCTTTTCTTGTTCTAGGTTTTCAATAGATACTACAAGCATATATACAACCATCAGGCAATTTATTTGTAATAACTTTTGAAAGTGGTTTATTATTTCACGTAGTTATTAGACTAGTTAGTAGTGTTTACTCTACTCCTCTTGTGGCAGGGTAGGAAGATAACTCACCTTGACCAGTGCTAATTTTTTTCTGAAAGATGCATTAATATATTCTTTGCTTGTCTTTCCCAGAGAATAGACACACTGCTCTGAATAGAAGAAGTCCTTGATTTCCACTAGGCATCACTATGGATGGAGGTCCTTGAATTCCACCAGGCCAAGGTCACTATATCCATGAAAACCATGAGCCAGAGTCTCTTCCTATGGAGCATTTGGTTTTCATATCGAGGATAACTCATTTATCAATCTCATTTTGTCCATGGAACTCTGAGCTGAGGAAGGCTTTAAACTCTTACATGTAATATATGAGCATTTGTGAAGACCTTGAAATAGGTGGTTTTTGTTGCTGTGGGTTCCTTAAGGGAGGAGGGAAGGAAGGATTCTTTTGTCTAACAATCTCACAGGGTTCAGTCTATTCTGCTTAGTTCCATGCACTTAGGAAGCTTGTCACAGAAACCAGAGCATGAGGCAGAGACTATTATTCACTTCCTGCTGACAAATAAGAGTGCGAGACTGAAGAGGTCATGATGATACATATCCAGAAACCCACCTGCCAATGACTTACTTCTTCCAGCTAGGCCCCGTATCCTAGAGGCTTTTAGAACTTCCCCAGAAAGTGACATCAGCTGGTGGCAAAGGGTTGAAAGCATGAACTTGTGGGGGACATTTCCTATTCAAGCCAAAATGTTGTATGTCTGTCTCGGAAGGATAAAAGTGGCTTCTCTTCTCCTTGTCCCTGTCCCTGTCCCTGCTTCTCTCTCTCTCTCTCTCTCTCTCTCTCTCTCTCTCTCTCTCTCTCTCTCTCTCATTTGTGTGGTGTGGTTTGTATTTGTAGTCAGAGGACAATTTGCAGGAGATGGCTCTCTCCTACCATTTGGGTTCTGGGGATCCCACTCAGGATTTTTAGAAAGTATCATTATCTACTGAGCAATGCCATCAGGCCCCACATTGGGTCATATTTCTCTCCCATATCTGCAGTGTTGACTGTCACAATGGACTAAAAAAAAAGCTGAAGGTTTGGGTTTCCTGTCAGAAACTAATGTGGAGAAGAGACAATGTCAAGCGATTTGCTCTACAGAATGAACTGCAGCTCTGTTTGTGTTCAACTAAGACATAAAATTGTCTTTATATCCTAAAGTTATCACGGAGCCCCTTCAGTACCTCTTCTAACCTTTTATCTCCCTAAACTATCCACATTTGCTGTTTTATCTTTCTTTGTAAAA
>NW_022196906.1:82581744-82597914 GCF_008632895.1 Mastomys coucha | reverse complement strand
AAAAAAAAAAAAAAAAAAAAAAAAAAAAAAAAAAAAAAAAAAAAAGAAAAAAAAAAGAATACCTTTCTCCTGTTTTAATTCCAGTACCTGTACTCTCCTGTGCTTGAGGGAATGCTTCAGCTCAGCACATGGGAAAAAAGACTCCAAGATTCTCTCAGCCCATCTACAGAGTAATCCAGACGTTCCTTTCCTGTTAGCCTCTTTAAGGCACCAACGTCAGTGCATGGCTCTTGCGTTTCATACTCAACATTGTTCATAGCTCTCTATAAGCCACCAGAATATATGTGTTAGCAACAGGTAACAATTAGTGAAATGACATAAATGTAAATTATGTAAATTGAAGTCTTTTAAATCACGGTTTCAGTTTCTCTATTTTCAAATATTCATTGAAAAATGGGCAGTAAAATCAAGGGCAAAACCAACAAAGAGTCATTTTTGAACTATGCATAATGGTACTTACCTGTGTCCCATCACTGAGGAGCAGGTAGGTGGTTAGTAAGTTTAAGACTGGCCTGGACTACATACTAAAAGTCTGTTTCTATTTCTTTTCCTTTTACAACAACAACAACAACAACACTGTCACCCAAACAAAACCTTTGTGTAGCCTAGTATTATATTATTAGCCTAGTATTAGTATTAACAGGACAATCAACGAGTGAAATCCTGTAGTCATTCTGCATACAGCTGAAGACTCAACAAAGCTAGTATTTTTAGCAATGTGCAATGAAAGACACCCCTAGTGTGTGGGTTGGAACTTCATCCCAAGCACCAAGAGAAAGATTGCGACATAGTGCATAGTTGTCCCAGTGATTGACAGGCTTGCTGGCCAGCCAGTCTAGCTAAATTGGTGAGTTCTAAGTTCAGTGAGAGATCTTCCCTCAAAGAACAAGATGGAGAGTGATTGAGGGAGACAGCCAATGCCAACCTGTTGTCTCCATGCACATGGGCACATGTGAAAACACAGAACACCTACATGCATGAGCACACACACACACACACACACACACACACACACACACACGAAATGATTCCTGGTAAATCTTGTTTTGTTGAACTTACTAGATTTCGGAGTCTGTCTTTCCATATTTATTTCATCTGTTGGTTAATAATTTCGAATTCTCTTGTATATGAATACACTGTAGCTGTCTTCATAAGACAGAATAGGGCATTGGATCTGATTACAGATGGTTGTGAGCCACCAAGTGGTTGCTGGGAATTGAACTCATGACCTCTGGAAGAGCAGTCAGTGCTCTTAATCGCTGAGCCATCTCTCCAGCCTCAAATTCTCTTAATAACTTGAAAAAAGGTTTCACTCAAGGGCAAATTAAATATAGAGTTTGACTAATTAAAGTTCATACTGACATGCAAGCTATTAGCATCCGAGTTGTTCCACAAATCAGCAGTCCTTTGCTCTTTACCCAGAGACCTTGAAGCCAGTTGCTTTTCTGAGCAAGTAAAATACAAATTGGATCTGGTGTTCACCATTTCTTCTCTTTTGGGGTGATTCTGTTTACATCTTAGACCTGCAGATTGACTTGATATACTGCTGGTAAAACATTCATCACTTGTGCCTGCTATCTCTTAGCTATTGGATAACGTGTGGAATTGAAATAATTATAACTTAGCTGGCTGTTTTGTCATAGATTAAAAACATATGATTCAAAACAAACATACCTTTAAAAAGAAAGACAACATTTGGAACTTGTTATCTTTGTATGCGTAGTTTTTTTTTTTTTTTTTTTAAAGACAATTGTATGGGATTCAATGCTCTCTCTGACCGTCCTAGGAGACGGCAGTAAGAGGCTGTAATGCTGGTTTTCCTCACACAGCTTTCATAGCCAGAGCTTAACTGAGTTCATGGGAAAACAAATGACCTCATAGATGGAGCC
The DNA here is from genome assembly GCF_008632895.1 of Mastomys coucha. Classification (NCBI taxonomy): domain Eukaryota; kingdom Metazoa; phylum Chordata; class Mammalia; order Rodentia; family Muridae; genus Mastomys; species Mastomys coucha. The sequence continues at coordinate 82,596,025 of NW_022196906.1, read as the reverse complement.
GGTCCACATTAGGAAGTCCAACCCAAGTTATGAGATGCAGTCACAGGGTGAGGGTGGGGTAGAATTGCTTTACATTTGGGTGGAAAATCTTTGTCTCTAAGGTGCATCAGGATTGGTCATTCTTTATCATGGTCCTGGGGGCAAATGACGCTCTTTCTTTACCTTCTCCATTTTTTTTTAATTCCATTTTTTTTTTTTTTTTTGGCAGGAATTCCAGGTCATGTACTGTGCTGGAGGTTACCAGGTGAGTATAGTTTTGGCCTGCATCTGATTCCAGGAAGCTGTGCTTCCTGGTTCCTGGCTCTTTCAGAACATTTGCTCCTGTAGTTTCTCTCACTGGCGCCTAGCCATTTGTTTGTGTCAAACTGGCGTATGCTGTTTCTGTTGTTGCTGGAGGAATTCAGCAAGAGTTTAGCTAGCACACCTTTTTAATCTTTCTTGTGTGTGCTCAGGAAGCCTGAGGCAAAGGGGAGAGAGATGGGAACCATGCTTCTATAGAAGTGGCTCTCAGCTTTTCTAAAGCTGAGACCCTTTAATAGAGTTCCTCATGTTGTAGTAACTCCCACACAAAAATTATTTTGTTCCTACATCATAACTGTAATTTGGCTGCTGTGAGAATTGTAATGTAAATATCTACTATGCAGGATATTTTATATGCAACCCCAAGGTGTTGTAACCAAACCGTTAAGAACCACTATTCTAGAAGAAGGTATATTTGATGAAGGGATTGAAAACCAAGAAGGAAAAAAATCTTAAGTCCCCCGGTCACTAGGACATCTAGTCAACCTAGACACCTCCAGTCCTTTCCCTTATTCTTGTCATGGTGCTCCTTAGTGGCCTGGATGGTGGTGCTCCTGTCTGAAGTCTCTTAACATGTAGGGCTCTGAAGATTCTTTGAATTGTGTGTTGCAAGTTCTGTTTCCCTGAATGTTCTTCCTATCTCAGCTCCAAGTCTACCTAGCTTGCTTTTGTCTTCTAAACATAATCTTTTGTTCTAGAACAGTTTTGGATCCACAGCAAAATTAAACAGAATATATGGAAACTCCTCATATAACTCTTTGTATTGCCTTTGTGCCCTTGTCAAATGTCAACTGACTGTATGTATGAGGGTCTATGCCTAGGCTCCCTATTTTGTTTCAGAGTTAGGTATCTGGCCAATTGCCATTATGAAACTGTCTTTGTTTGTTTGTTTTTAATACATGGTATCACTGTGTAGCACTGGCTGTCCTGAAACTTACTATATAGATCAGGATGGCCTCAAACTCACAGAGGTCCACCTACCTCTGTTTCCCAAGTGCTGGGATTAAATATTTGAGCTACTGTACCCTGCCTGAAACTATCTTGATTGATAGAACTTTTTATCAAGTCTTAAATGCAAGAAGTGTCAATGCTATTGTGTGACTTGCTTATTTTAAAAAATTGTGCGGACTATGCTGGATATTTTGTCTTTTCATATAAACTTTAAAATCAATTTATTGGTATACACAAAATATCTGACAAAGATTTTGATTGTGGGGAACATCATGAGGCCTCAACCCTGCACAAAGAATTACAGGCCCCTGAGATGCTCAGAGATGGAGAAGTAGTCTTCTCCAAGGAAGAGCATACCAGTTGCTTATCAAATGCCAAATAGTCAGTCGTGAGCACTTACACACACAAGTGACTGCACAGACTGAGCAAGTTATGTTTAGGGATACAGGGATACATATACATGTAATACCAATTAATGTAAAAAGATGCCATGAATTTGAACAAGAGCAAGGACAGGTATATGGGAGGGTTTAGAGAAAAGAAAGGGAGAAATGATGTGATTATATTATAATCTTAAAAATAATTAAAAAAAACAAACCAACCCAAGATTTTGTTTGAGGATGAATTGATTTTTTATTGCTGTTTTGTTTTGATTTTTTGAGGTAGGGTTTCCCTGTATAACCTTGGTTGTCTTGGAACTCCTCCTGAAGACCAGGCTGGCCTCAAACTTAGAAATCCCCATGCCTCTGTATCCTGAATGCTGAAATTAAAGGAGTGTGCCACCATGCCAGGCTGGGGTTGACACTATTGAACTGGACTGTTGGTATATCTGTGAAGTGTTTGCGAGTAGATAGAGTTGCTGTTGCTGAATCCTGTGAACTGAACTGCTGATTTCCTGACTACACAGATGGGATTTGCTCCAAAGAACAATTTCTAAACAGGTCCACTTCTCCCCTATCCTAATAACCTTTCTTTCCCACTACCTCTGGTAGCTGGTGGGTTAGAAGGAAGGTTAAAGCATTTAAGAACCGTTATTAAAATTGGGGTTGAGAAAAATTTATCTACACAGGTATTTGGATTGGTGACCCTGAGGTTTGGTCCATGCTTCCAGCTTAGATGTTTTCCTCCCCTGGGGAATTTGGTTGGATGAATGAATTATCTCTCAGCTAGGTGGATGCCTCAATTAAAAACATTTTTTTTTTTGAGACAGTGTCTCATCCAGTCCAAGACAAGCTTAAACCTCTATGTTGCTGAGATGATCTTGAGCTTTGGGTCCTTGTGCCTTCAACTCAAGAGTGTTGATGTGGACATTGTCTCTCTGCTTTTTAGTTAGTTTTGATAAGGGTTTGTCTATCTTATTGATTTTTCTGAAAGAATCAACTCTTTATTTCATTGATTCTTTGTATTGTCCTTGTTGTTTCTATTTTATTGATTTCAGCCTCAGTTTGATTATTCTTGCAGTCTTCTCCTCTTGGCCGTGCTTGCTTCCTTTTGTTCTAGAGCTTTCAAGTGTGCTGTTATGTCACTAATATGAGACCTCACTAGTTTCTTTATGAAGACAATTATTGCTATGAACTTTTTTCTCAGCACCATTTTCAATACCAATAAGTTTGGGTATGTTGTACATTCTTTTTTGTTGAATTCTAGGAAGGCTTTAATTTCCTTCTTTATCTCTGTATCTTGACCTAGTAATCATTAAGTAGAGAGTTCAGTTTCCATGAATTTGTAGGCTTTCTGTTGTTGAAATACAGCTTTAATCCACAGTAGTCTGATAGGGTATGTATAGGGGGTTATTTCAATTTTCTTATATCTGTTGAGATTTACTTTGTGATCAAGTATGTGGTCAATTTTAGAGAAACTTCTGTGAGATGCTGAGAAGAAGGTATATTATTTTGTGGTTGGGTGAAATGTTCTGTAAATATCTCTTATGTCTATTTGGATTATAATGTCTGTTAACTTCATTATTTCTCTGTTTAGTTTTTGTCTATATAGCCTGTTCATTAGTGACAGTAGGGTATTGAAGTCTCCCACTATCAATGTGTTAGGTTCCATGAATGATTTAAGCTTTAGTAATATATATATATATATATATATATATATATGTATACATATATATATGTATACATATATATGTATATATATATTTACAAATGTGGGTATCCTTGTATTTGGGCGTAGGCTTGAGACATCATCTTGGTGGAGTTTTCCTTTGATGAGTATGACTTTTCTTTCCCCATCTCCTGTGATTGTTTTTGGTTAGACGTCTATTTTGTTGTTGTTAGATATTGTATGATATTAGAATGGCCACACCAGCTGGCATGCACCAGCATTTCCAGTATTATGTGCTGCAGAGGATCAAACTTAGACTTTTTTGCATGCTGGGTAAATACTCTACCAACTCAGCTACATCTCCAGCCTATGAATGTTCTGATTTCTGAATCATACCTGTCACCTTGTGTTTAGCTGTAAGTTATAAAAATATTGTTACCATATATAACTTTAAGTGAATTCCATGGTTATCATAAAAACACACTAATGTATATATTTTATATAAAAGCTATTAGTGGCTTCTTGTCAGTCATCTACAGCATTTGGTTGTTGTCAGTCATCTACAGCATTTGGTTGTGTGTTTTAATTTTCAATGAAGAAAACTTTTGGATTTGCCTGAACCTTATTCTCTCTCACTGTTAGAAATCTATTCATGAACAGGCAATATGGCACTGTTTACCAAAGGTTCACAATAGCCAACATAAGGCAATTAGTGCTGGCATGTCTGAGAGAGTTAACTAGGTGGATGTGCGATCATAACATATGCTGGCAGGTATTATGGATCTTTTGGGGAGAGACAATAAATACAATCAGGGTTCTAGAAAATGGCAGACTGGGAGAGCTCATTGCTGTGTGGATTAGGTTGATCAGGGCTTCACTCACAAACCGTGTGGACATGGCCCCTGGTGAGGTTGGAGATCTACCCTCTGATACTTATTTAAAGCTTTTGGTTTTGCAAGGGTTGGAGAGAGTTCAGATCCCTAATGGCCTCTTACTGTCTCTGTTTAATTTTAGTCATCTGTCTTCTCTTCTGTCAGATTGGGGTAATAGTCTCCTGGTCTGGTAAGAAGTTTTCTTTGCCCTTTACAGCTCATGCTGTTGAGCATATGCAAGTACACATGTGACCTTTAAGCTTCAAGCATAGTTCATTTAATGCTCGCCCCAGTGTGGCTAATTAAAACATGCTTTAGATGGCTTAGCACATTTTCCCTTGCAACTTTCCGCTCTTAGCCAGTCTCATTTTTTCTTCCCTTCTTCTCAATTCTGTGATTCACCCACAATGCCAATATACTGACAAGGACCAGTAAAGCACCCACGGTTCCAATACCTCTTGTTCTCAATTCAAAAGCTCTTACTTTATTTCTTGCATATTAGTTTAAGATGTTCTAGTCACACAATGTAACTTAATAACAAATTATAAGGCTTTCTATAGCTATACAATTAAATCTGGCTATTTCTTTCCCATTTCAAATAGAACCATTTTACATTTTTAGAAACACAACTTATTAACAATTTTTTCTAGCCCCAAAGCCCAGGGAACTGGGTAGACGACTCATCATAACTTCTTCAAGCTGAATGAAGGCGTAGAGATATGAAGGGGGGGTGGTGGAAGGAAAAACAGAACTAGTCTTCTGATGTCTGTGTCTTAACTGGATCAGGCTGAAGTTCAGGACATCAGGAGTTCAGGCAGGCGGCTCAGATGAGGAAATTCACCAAGGCTGTACACCTCTGCAACACACAAATCTCAAAACAAACTTTCAGCATGCAGTGCAGGGATTGATGGCACGTCCCTGAGGGTGACTTGGTCTCTGCTCTAATTGGCATGCTTGGATCACGTGACCCAACTTTGGAGCCTGCTAGAGTTCCTTGACCTAGGTGATCAACCACAAAACTACATCTCCCATCAGTCCTTCCCAGCCATCAGAGCCACAGCTGTTCCAAATTTCCTTTTTAAGCTTGTTTACTCTAGGGGCAAAGGTGCTAGCAGTTTAGTGCAAAAAGCTGTTGTCCCCTTTAAGAGCAGCTCATGCAGACACTCAGTCAGCCTCTATCAGCTCCTTTTCAGCTGTGCGCAGCCAAGTTCTTTATGACTTTAAGTGGCAGTGTAAGTTTAACCCCTTCAGAGTCCGAGCCACTTTCAACAGTCTTTGTGTCAAAAGTCTTTCTCAGACTTTGCTGACCTCTCTTCCTTCAGCTGTTCTAACACTTCCTGTCCCTTCTCTACTGCTTTAGAACACACTTTATTCTCCAAGCAGCTCCTAATCAGTTTCCAGATTGGTCGCACTCCACCCTTTTATTATTCCTTCCTCCCAGGTGAATTCCAAATCTCTCCCTAATTCATCCCAGCTGGACAGCGTCAGGTGATCTGACATTGCGAACCAAGGGGCTGCAATATCTACCTCTGACAGAAATTTTTCTAGGGTTTCTCTCTTTACTTCTATCTTTTTTGCTTTTAATAGCTCCTTAAGAGCAACAAACACGGGGCAAGATTGAGAATTCCCCATATTATCACTTTTGATTTGCCATTAACGGGACCTTATAGCTCCAATCCCGGGGACCTTATAGCTCCAATCCCGGAGACCTTATCGCCTCTTTACCGAGGACCTTCCCTTTTGTCCCAACTTACCTGGGAACCTTCCAGTCGACTGTCCTGCCTACAAGGAGTTCTGAGCTGTAAAAGATGTCCCCGATGAGTTCCCTGTACATCTCTTCTCTATTCTCTGTATGTCTCTCCCCATAAGAACTTCTCCACTCCCCGTCTGGGCCACCAAATGTTGGCTGCCTTTCCATCCAGCGGAAATAAGGAGGCAACAACGAGCTCTTCTCCAAGCAGGTTTTATTCAGGAACCTTCATTTTTACTTCTTCTCTAGCTAGCTTCTTTTATATTCTTCTATATCTTCTTACATCTTACTAGTTACATCTTTCTACTTTCTTCTTACTTACTCCTATTTCATACTTACTCCTATTCCCTACATCTTACAACATACATCTTACTTCTATTCTTATTCTTACATCTTACTTCTATCCTTACATCTTACTTCTATTCTATTTCTATCCTTTACATACTTACTCCTAATTATACATACTTACTCCTATCTATATATACTTACTCACTATTCTTCCAGCACCCAGCCCTTGTGGGTTAAATACTTTCCCTGGTCCCAATCAGCATCGGCTATGTGGCAAATCATGGCAGCTTGCATACAAACTAGAGGCACACAGCTTTTCCAACTAAGGCTTGTTTATCTCAATGCTCTCTGCTCTGGCCGGAGACCAGGTGTTCAATATATATGTATATAGGGTGGCAGCTGCGGCTCCCCACATCTACTAAGTGTTAATCATCATACTTAGTCTGATAACTAAAAGAGAGATGACTTTGCCTTTTGCCTTTTTGTTTGGCAGCAAAAAAGAAAGACTTAAAATATTCAAAACACATATGTATTACGTTGCATTGAAACTTGTAATTGAAAGCAGAACTGATGTGAGACCTTGTTTCTTTGGTGTCAGTTTTTCAGATCTTCCAGATATCCTTTCTGATTCCTTAGAGTTCCGACTGAGCCTCAAAGTTTTCTGTTAACAGCTTATTTGCTCAAGAACCAGGCATCCTAAAACTCATTAGTAAATGAGACACCTAACACAATGTTACATAAAAGGAGCTGGATTCTGAAAGAATATTTTATTTTTGTTCTTTGACACATTTATGCATGTATTTAATTTATTCTGATTACATTCTTGTCCCTCTTATCCCTTCCCTGCCCCCACCAGTTGCTACCAATCCCTTTCCAAGATTCATAGTTTTTTTAAATTAGGGATTTTGGCAAAATCCTTTGACCACTTCATTTAGTGCTGTGTCGATGAGACCTTTACTGCTTGGAGTAATAGATCTTATGGGACCAATTTAGTTTTATCCAGGAAAGCAAATTTCCCAGCTCTGAATGAGATCTGATTTTCATTAGATTGGCTACAGGATTATTTCATGAAAACAATGTCCAGAAGCTTGTGACTCAACTTGAATTTAGCTTTGTCTTATCCACCTGTATCCCTGTCTGAGTGAGGAAGTGTGCTGGGAAGCTTCAGTTCAGGCTGAAAGCTTAGTTCTCTACAGACAAAAATGAAAAGACCCTTGAGCCATAACACTGTCCAGAAGAATAAATAAGGGTCAATATTGCATTCCAACTAGATGGCTGCTGCTGTCTCTCTGCATTGAGTTTCCCATTATCTTTCTTATTTCTTCTATTCTTATTGTTATGTGGGTGCACGTGTGTGTGTGTGTGTGTGTGTGTGTGTGTGTGTGTGGTGTGTGCTTGTGGGTACTTTTGCAGAATTAGTTTTCTTCTTCCACCTTTATGTGGTTTCTGGGTTTGGAAGTCAGGTTGATTAGGTCTGGTGGCAAGCACCTCCATCCACCAAGCCATCTCAGTAGCCCTGTATCATAATTGTCAGATAATAATCATTGTTGGATGAATGGCAGAAATGAGAAGAAAAGAGAGCAAATGAGACCATCCCCACGAGGCATGTTTCATGGGAAAATGTGCTAAGCTACCTAAATCATATTTAAAATAGCCATGGCAACACAAGTGCTAAAATGAACTATGCACTGGGCTCTTGACACTTTAAAGTAGCAAGAAGGCTTTGGGGAATAAATAGCTTAAATTTTTGTCCAAAGAAAACCACCATATAACACATCTGTTGATGGTTAGCAGATCTTCAGTGTGTCTAAGAGACTGAAAATGTTGTATATTTAAGGAATATTATTTTGGATTCTTTACTTTTTTATGAATTCAGCTGTAGAAAGGAAAACACTAAAATGGAGCTTCCAGATTTCCTCATGAGGACATTTAGAATGACTCTACTAAAAAAAAAAATTCTAACGATGTTTCATAGAGAAAACCTATCAACCTTGGGTAACTTGGCACATACTTCAGCGTAGGCATGGTGTAAGCAATGAGTTTGCTTTAGTAATTGCACACTTAGCACCATTGAGCTTTGATGGGTCTCAGATCTCTGTCAGGCATTTTCTCATGAAGAGTAATGGTCGTCCAGGCTGAACTTACCAAAAAGTGTGATGGGGAAACTGTTGATAGCAGGAACTAGGAGTTGGTAACTCAGGAATATTCGATGGGAAGTCTGGTTGTTGGAACAATGAGAAATTAAGAACCAGTCTTTATAGCTGCTGGCACTGCCCTGGGCACCTTGGTGCTGATCTTTTCCCCACTTGAGAATTTTGGACGTTGGAAAGTCTCTTCCAATTAACCAGAGTCATTGGTTATCAACTCTGGCTCCATGTTAGAATCTCTAAAAGAGGTTTCCAAATGTAACAACATGAAGATTTACCCTTGGGTTCTTGATCTAATTAAGTTGTGTTGGGGCCTGCTCACTTGTATTTAAAAAAGTTTCCTAGACAATTATTGTACAGCTTATGTTGAAAACCAAGCAGAAAGATCTAGGGTACAGTCACACACTAGACATTTAGGTAGAACAGGTCACACTGGCTACTATTTAGGGTCCATTTAACTCTTCTCTGATGTTTTGAGTCATTTTTTTATGGCTTAGTTGGTTTGCTGTCAGTCAGTGGTATACAATATAAATTATGGTATATGTTTAAATATAATATACAGGAAATTCAGTGACTCTATAGTGAAAATATCTAAACCACATCACCATCTAACCCTTTTCTAGCCCACATTGGTCTGTTTCTTTTTAACTGAATGTACATGCTGATCTATCTGATATAGTTATGCAAATCATGTTTTGTGAAGGGTTTGTGTACAAACTAGCCTAGTGATCTAATTCTGTACCTTTTTTTGAAATAGGACTTCAACATATCACTTTGTGGGATACAGTTCTGCCCATAGCAATAACTGCATTGTCAAATGAGCATATTTTGGAATAGGTTTCAGGGTGGTTTCTTTCTTTGTGTAGCTTTGGGCAGACTTCAGAGTTGGCCTGTATTCATGTAAAGAGCAACTAATTTAGATGGTGCACTTGAACCAATTTCGTATCTGAAATAGAGTGGTCAATGAGCCCGTATTTCATTATAAAAGTCAGTGATCATATAGCCAAAGGTGGAGTAGCCAAAGGTGGAGGACAGGATTTACTTTCTACTTGGAAAGCCAAAGCTGGACAAAGCAGCCAAGACCATGGTACCAGTAAGGAAATATCATAAATTCTGTTTGTTTTAGCTTACAGGGGGAGTGCCTGTGATACTGAGCTTCTGAGAATGAGGAAATAAAGCAGGAGCTTAGGGAGATGAAGTAATCGACTTCTCAGGGGTACAGCTGCAGAGAAGAGACAACTGTAGACACACAGGACTTGAGTTCTTCAAAAGTCTTCCTGTGAGCTTCCACCTTCTTACGAGCTGCACAAGAAAGACTGTGGGCTAGTGAATGGACCCTCCCTCTAATGTAGCTGAGGCTCACAGAGAACCATGATTATTTTCAGATCTTACCAACCATGATGGGAAACTTCATTTCCAAGCCACCATCTAGAATATTGAAAACGTGCCTGCAAGAGGCATAGAATAAAATACCAGTCTTGTCCTGTCTAAGAAAATTTTAGAATCAGTGCTTTTATCATGCGTGAAATGTTTTATCGATTCCTATTCTAGGGAGGATGGGGATGGCAGAAAGATCCCAAGGAAGGATCTGAGGTGTCACCAGACTTGGAATTTGGGAACAACTAAAGGGTGATTCTACCGCTGACTCCATTGGACTAATGATGTGGTGGTGATGGTTATGCCAATTTTTTTTCCAGTCCTGAAAGAATACCCTTTTCATCACTAGATCCTACATGAAGCATTTTGTGTCCTTGACCACCTTTCATGATCAAGCTCGGCTTTTAATATCATCTTAAACATTCATCTCACTTGAAGTAGTCATTTCTCATTGTCCCTATTAAAATTCTTGATGGCTTGAAATGATTACTAACTTGTTTATTTTTGATCAGAATATGCATTTGAATATGCATTTGGAGCCTCTTCAAGATTCTTGTTCATTTTCTTTTTAAGATTTATTTTTCATTTTATATGCCACGAGTGCTTTGCCTGCATCTGTATATGTGTACTGTGTGTATACCTGGTGCTGACATACCTGGTGCTGAAGGAGGCTGGAAGAGGGAACCGTATTTCCCTGGTCCTGGAGTTCCAGATAGCTATAAGCTGCCAGCTGACTGCTGGGAACCAAACTCTGATCCTCTGCAAGAACAGCAAGTGCTCTCAGCTGCTGAGCCAACTTTCCAGCCCCTTTCAGGTTTTTACCTTTTTAAGTTTGTTTTTATTTCCTATGCATTGGTGTTTTGCCTGTATGTATGTCTACATGAAGTCATCTAATACCCTGGAACTGGAAACATAGACAGTTGCGAGCTGCCATACAGGTGCTGCAAATTGAACCTGGGTCTTCTAGAAGAACAGCCAGTGCTCTTAATCTCTGAGCTATCTTTCCAGCCCCTCTCAGAGTTCTTTAGAGAGGTTGTGACTGAGTGATTTGTTGGAAGCAGTTGTTGTGATGGGGGTCAGTGAGAATAGACACTGGGCTGGAGGATGTTTCATGCGAGAACATTGGGCTGCGTCTGAAGAGAGGTTGGAGAGGAAGAATATCCCTTAGCAATTTCCTTCCTTGTCTCCATGGTTAAAATCTGAATAGATGCCAAATCTTTGTGTTATTATTTTAGTAAAATATCTGGATTATTATTGATACTTTAAAGATTTCTCCAAATGTTTAGGCATAAAGATTACCAAGAACAAATCTAGAAGTCAATTTACCTGGTTCCAAGTGTGCCAGCATGTGTCAACTATCTAGGCCATAGATCTAGGCTGATGTCTAGTTGGAGAAAGATTATAAGAACAAAGAGTTTTCCCAGTCTTCAGCTGTCTCCCTCCCCTAAGCCTCACAGAAGCCAAATTCAAGGCCCAAGTGAGGAATCTTTGAAGTTGCTGAGTGTTTTCCTGTTGTTTCTACTTCATGGAGGTCCAAAATGAGACACTGGCTCCCCACAAGACAGCAGGTGAGGAGGGCCCTAGTACTCAGAGGAGCAGCAGTAATTATTCTCTTCACTGGAGAGCAGGCTTGGGGAAAGTCATCTAAAGCTATATGGCTGTTGGGCTAAATTAGTAAATTTCATCAATCTGGACATGTTGAACTGGGATGAAATGATACGTTTATCCTTTAGGTCTTTTTTTTAAGACGTTAAAGAAAAACTCTACTTGTGACCCATTTTTATCAGTTTTGCTTTAAGAAAAGGCTAAAGCCACTACATATGCTTACAAATTGAGTGTACTTTAAGGAACATTTAAATTTTTTGTTTTACATTATCCCCTCCCCTTTTTAAAAATCTCTATTCCAAGTTGCATCTATGGGCCAATAACCTTCTTCCAAGTGACTAGTGGCTCATACCCATTATGCTTTGAGAGCACTCCTGTCACTTGCTCTGGTCATTCCCTAAGACCAGTCAATGTAACTCACTCCCTGAGCAGTATGTTCCCTGGGCCACCCCATCTCTGCACACTGGAGGGTTTGTTATGGGAGGGCCTGATCTGATAAGTTAGCTCAAGATAAAGGGTTAATGAAGCACATCAATCTAAACCAATGTCTGCAAGCTGTTTTGTAAAGAGTAGTGAGAGTATTTTAGACTTTGTGCACTATATGTTCTCTGTTGCACCCATGGATATCTGTCAATCATTTGTATATCACCATATTCCAGAATACTAGAGACAACTGAAATGTAAATTTTTCACAGTTTTACTTATCATTTTTTTCTATTTAATTTCAACCATTTACAAATGTGAAAACCAGTCTTAGCTCAACAAACATATGGAAATAAATAGCAGAATCGATTCGGTTTGGGGGTCATGGTTTGTTGACGGAAGTGTAAAATATAAGTACCCTCATATTTTTCTATGTATTTACTGAGGCACTAAATTGGTTTAAAATACAAGTAAGGGTTGGAGAGATGCCTTGGTGGTTACTATTTTTGCAAAGGACTCAGGGTGGGTTCCCATTGCTAACACTGCATGGCTTGCAATGACATCACTCTCATGGCAGGGGATCCTGTACCCTCTTCTGGACTCCATACGCACCCACTCTCACATGTGTATATTTGCCCACATAGACATATATATATACATATGATATATTATATATTAAGTATATATAATATATTATATATTATATGTATATATTAAGTTAATATATATTTAATATATGTTAAAAAATGAAAGGTTGTACACACCATTAATGCCAGCATCCAGGAGGCAGAGGCAAGTAGATCTCTGAATTTGAGGCCTTCCTGGTCTACAGAGTGAGTTCCAGGACAGCCAGGGCTACATGGAGAAACCCTGGACTGACTCTAACCCCCCAAAAGAAGTCATTGCCAGTCCCAGACAGTATATTCAATGGAGACAGTGGAGAAGCCCTCCCAAGTGCTCAGACAGGGCTAAATGCCTGTTTGTTTGCTTTCTTTAATGCCAGCTCTGGAAAGAGCCTCATTTCACCAAATGCATCTATTCAGCTCCATGTAAGCTCAGCTGTATAAATAATCTGCACTTAGAGAAGCTTTAGAATATAGAGAGTTTTGATTCACAGTGAGTCAACAAAGGAACACCCTGATTTTTCCTGTGAAACACCATCGATTCTTTCCTTTTCTAGAATCCAAGTGTCTTGCTGACATGATTGTTCAGAGTGGTTCATTTCTTAACTTCTCTATTTTTTTGGATTACGACAATTTTGGATATATTCTTTAGATGCAGATTGGCCATGTTGGAGGTAGGTTAGGATGAGTGGAAGTGTGGACTAGGGGGGATGTCTCTGTTCTACTTGGGTCCTCAGAGACACGGGGCATTTTATTGAGTACTTTGGCCATTGCTCAGGACCTTCAGTACTCCTCTGTTCTACATCTGGACAGCAAATAGCAGACTTCGTTGAAGATCTCATGGGAACTTATTTAAGGGACAGGTGGAAAACTCAGTTTGGGGTGGCTCCAGAAACTTTGTTTGCTCTTGATGAACTTGCTGCTCAGCTGTCCTCATAGTATGGATTCCATGAACAGATGGTCTCCTAAACCGGAAGTAGAAGTTGGAAGCCAATAACAGCCCAGTTTATCACCCTGTTTGTTGTACTCTATTGGACAAGCAGTCATAGAGGACATACCCATCCACGAGAAGAAGCTGGACCTCATGTCTTCTATGGGAGGTGTTTCAAAGAGTTTATAGCCATGAAGTGTTAGGTTTGAGAGTTGATATGAGTGATTATGTGTGGCATGATTCTAAAATCCTTGCTTACAACCACGCTCATTATAAACCATGGACAAACTATACAGGGGCAAGTTTGAGCTAGTAACTATTGTCTAAACTATAGCATGTAAGTTAGATCAGGCTTTATGTCCTCGTAAATAAAGACTTATTGAAACAGTCATGTTCCATCATATGTATCACAGTACCAGTGTTAAATAGTTTTGACAGATGAAATGGCCTGTAAAACATGGAATATTTACTTCCTAACCCCTCATAGAAAATGTCTACTAACTCTTGTTCAGAAAAATTCAAGAGTTCCCCCCAAACAACCCCCATCATAGGAGCGAGGGTAGTCAGCATACAGTTTGACCTGATGCTGTGACTGACATCAAGGAGACACGCTATTGAAGGTAATGTATTGCTCTGGCTTTGATAACAGTCCTTGAGAAGTATGCAGGTTCTATATTCTGCCCTCACATTATCCAGCCTTCTGGCAGGATGGAATCTCCCAGGAGGCTGAGTGTTGTTTGTTCTTGGCAATTCCTGTCTGGATCTTGGCAGTGAGTGGTGTTTCTCTTCCACCTTCTGCCTCTGCATCTTTCAATTTCTCAAAACACAACTGCAGATGTCAGAACCTGGATGTGCGTTTATAGCCTGGATAACTTGGATGTTGTTGTTGCTTTAGAAGCTTTCTGGTGCCAAGTTGTTCTGGACTTTACTGTGGGTCTTTTGGTACACTGCTTTTTTTTTTTTTT
>NW_022196906.1:82579525-82581655 GCF_008632895.1 Mastomys coucha | reverse complement strand
AAATGTTTTGTATTTTTTCAGAACAAAGATCCAACCACTAGTCTTATGTTTTGTTTTTAAAGTTTTCTTTAGATTTTTTTTGTGTTGTTGGCACTCTGACTTGCTGTAGGATAAATAAAAATGAAGAGTGGTTCTTCATTTGAAATTGATACTTGGACTTCTCTTTCTCCTTTGCCCTTCTTTTCTTCCTCTTAGAAGCAATACTTTAGGCAAGTGCTCTTAAGTAATCCACATTAAAAAAAACTCACTTTAACAAGCTGTGCTGGGGAGGTATGGATCAAAGGGCACAGCAATCCAGTCACAGAAGGCAAATGAGTCCTAGAGCTCTACTGTACAGTATTGTGCATGGTTAAAAATTCTGAATTGTTTACTTAAAAATCTTCAAAGAGAGCAGAACTTGTATTAAATGTCCCCTTCCTCGATCATGTGTGTGTGGATACATTTGTGAGCTGAGCACAGAGGACAGTCTCAGGTGTCGTTTCTCAGTCAACTATATTGCTTTTCTTTCTTCCTCTCTTTCAGATGAGGTCTCATTGACCTGGGACTACCTAGGTAGGCTAGGTTGACTGGCCAGGGAGCCCCAGGGATCTGCCTGTCTTTGCTTTCCTAGTGCTGGGATTTGTTCACAAGGTTCTGGGGATCAAATTCAAGCCCTCATGAGTGCAAGCCAAGCTCTTTACTGACTGAGCTGTTGTCCTCCAGCCCTGTTGAGTTAAATGCTCCTATAACACTAAAGCAGAGGCAGGCACTTTTAGGAACTGATGCCTACGTACCCAATATGGCTTGTAAGGATCATTTTCCCAGGTTAACATCCTCCCCATTTCCAGACTCAACAGGTTGTACATGTTTAGTATCTATAGGTTTTCAAAAAAATGTTGAACATACCTCAGTTATATAATAATTAAAAAGTCTCAGTCCAGAAGCACTTCTCAGGGTTTACTTTTCCCACTTTGCTTCTCTCTTCTTGCCTGTTTCCCTCTGTAACAACAAAGAAGCCGAGCTTATGGTCGCAGCACAGCCTGGATTCCTGAGGAGGACACTTAGACTACATAGGCTGTGTTCCCATTTAAGTCATGGCATGGGTCCCATAGCTGACACTTTATCTACAGGTGTGTTAACCTATGCCTTATCGGCTCTTTATTCTGTCTCTAGACATTTAATTTTTCCTAGGTAGCCAGGACTTGAAAGCTTCTAGGACTGAAGCAATGTGTTCTCCTTTATCCCTGTCCTCCCTCCTCCACCCCCCCATCAAATTCCAATTTTATCCATCTTAGCTATACTAATTCATAATAGAAGAAATGCTGGCCAATTCGATACCTTAGCATTTTTAAAGTTCTGCTCGAAGCCAGAGTCCTAAATGTAGTAATGAAATGGTAGCTACCCACTCCTACGCCTTCACCCATCTCTCTTCCTTCTTCCCATTCCTTGGAAAGAGTAGAGTGGCTTTACCAGCAGACAGACAGAAGGCTATAGGAATGACCAACTTGGGCATGTGAGTTAAGGTAAACATATTCATTCCAAGATAAATTCAAGTGTTCTTTTGCTACAGACTGTTCGGGGGAAATGTTTGTCAGCAAACACTACCATTGCCATGCTTGAAGTTGGGGAATTGTCCTCTGGTTTAGAGAGGGTTTCCATGGCTTCCTCACATAGGAATCCAGCTTGGCCTACTGAATCAAATGGGGGTAATAATTGGTGTCAGTGTGCTGAGTTACCCTGCCATTGACTCTCTGGAACACCTTTTATTATTCCAGTTGAGTTGATTAATCAGTCTTAGCATGGTAAAAGTGTTGATGTCGTTTTGACAATTCCAAATTTATTATACATAATACCTTTGCTT
The DNA here is from genome assembly GCF_008632895.1 of Mastomys coucha. Classification (NCBI taxonomy): domain Eukaryota; kingdom Metazoa; phylum Chordata; class Mammalia; order Rodentia; family Muridae; genus Mastomys; species Mastomys coucha. The sequence goes on along the minus strand of NW_022196906.1, from coordinate 82,579,815 downwards.
TGGAGGAAGTGGCTTCATTCTTAAACACTGGATAAAAGAACATGAACATCCATGTGGCATCCTGAGATTGATATTTAAAAAAAGGAAAAACAAAACAAAACAAAACCAAAGTCAGAAAGGTGGCATGTGCCTTGCCTGAGCCTCAGCCTCTCATAGGCTATGCATCCCCCTCATGCTTTCTTTCTTGCTCTCCCTGTTCCTTCCTCCATCCTTGACTGCATTTTCTCCATTAGTCAACATCTTGTTCTGGGCCAGCATCTGAAATAATCCAATGTCCTTGAGCTCCTTTT
>NW_022196906.1:82573055-82579515 GCF_008632895.1 Mastomys coucha | reverse complement strand
TTGAGCAGACTCATTCTCTTGGAGTACTGCTGTTGGCTGCAATCAAGCTTCAAAGACAAGGGTGAAGCTCTTCTGTGAAGCAACCAAGAAGACTTTTGTAAAGGTGGAAGTTGTGGGGGAAGTATTGCAAAGTGTCATGGAGTAATAGGATGCTGAACAGCAGTGCAGCGACATAACCCTTGTCTGAACATCTTGGAGGAATGATAAACTCAGGGAGCATCTTGCAAGGATGGATCTTTTTTGCTGTGAACTAGAACAGAGCCTGAGTAGTCTGATGGCTTGAGTCTGGGTGCATTAGTCAGGGTTCTCTAGAGTCACAGAACTTAGGGAATGTCTCTCTATATTAAGGGATTTTTTTGTAATGACTTACAAGTTTGTAGTCCAACTAACCCAACAATGGGCAGTTGTGAATGGGAAGTCCAAAAGTCTAGTAGTGGCTCAGTCCATGAGGTTAATCGTTTCACCTAGTCTTCTGTAGAAGCTGGAGTTCTGAAGAGGTAGGTACCAAGAGACGTGCTGGCAAGTAAGTGGGAGCAGGTAAAGAAGAGCGAGTCTTCCTTCTCCCAGTGTCCTTATGTAGGCCTCCAGCGGAAGATGTGGCTCAGATTAAAGATGTGTACCACCATGCCTGGATCTGGAACTTGCTTTATTCCAGGCTGACCTTGAACTCAGAGATCAGCTTGCTTCAGTCTCCTGGGATTATAGGCATGTAATACCTTGCCAAGGCCTAAGCTTTTCATGACCACTATGCCTCAAGATTTCCATGTTAAGATCTGGGTCAGAATCCTGTGTCTTCTTCTGCAAGATCTGGATCACAGGTGTGCCCTTCATTTCTGGATTATAGTTCATTCCAGAGTTTAGAACCAGGAATAGCCATCACAGTGGGTGAAACAGAGACAACTTCTTTTTTTTTTTAAAGATTTATTTATTTATTATATGTAAGTACACTGTAGCTGTCTTCAGACGCACCAGAAGAGGGCGTCAGATCTCATTATGGGTGGTTGTGAGCCACCATGTGGTTGCTGGGATTTGAACTCATGACCTTCCGAAGAACAGTCAGTGCTCTTCCCCACTGAGCCATCTCACCAGCCCAGAGACAACTTCTATTATATCAAATGCAAAACTAGAAAAGACATGAAGGAAGCAAATACTAGTTGATTTTTAGAACCTACAGGAAGGTTTTGATTGCCACAGAATATGATACTGACCAGGACTTAAGTCATGCATATGCAGTCTTTGAGGGCCAGGGAAGCCAGAGATGACACTGTCTAGAGACCACAGGTTAGTTGATGTGAAACAGCACAATTCTCTGGTAGCCTTTGAGGCAGTCATACATAAAGACCTTTATTTCCACATTAGACTTGAAATCACAATGAGAGAGAATAAAGTTTTCAGCTTTTTTCTTAATGGAGCCTAAGTTAGGACATACTCAAGTGCAGCTAGCAGATAGACAAATCTGACTATCAAGTCCTGGGGTGGGTAGTAGGATGCAGGGAACCTCAGGGTAACTAGTAGATACTAGAAGAGCTGGGTTATGACCCATCGTATGTTTGTATATCTTTCTCATGAAGGCAATTTATCATGGAGAAAATCAGGGGGCCATGAAGTTATGATGTTGACTGGGCTAATATTTTCCCTGGGCAAAGGAGAAGCCTGCCTTTTTGATCCACCCATTTCTACTTACCCATCCCCAGGAAACAAAATCAGACTTCTGATTTGCCTATAAGAAATAAATCCCCAAAACAGTTCTCCAGAAAGCAGCTCAATATTTGTTTAAAATCCTATAGAAGAGGAGGAGGAAGGATTGTAGGAGTCAGAGGGGTTAAGACCACAAGATCATGGCCCATAGCATTAACTAACCTGGGCTCGTAGAGGCTCACAGAGGCTGAAGAGACAATCAGGGAGTCTTGTATGGGTCTGACCTACATCCTCTGTATAGACACTATATACAGAGTGTTTATATGGTTGTGTAGCTTGGTGTTCTTGTCGGACTCCTAATAGTGGAAGTGGGTGCTGTCTCTGACTCTTTTGCCTACTTTTGAGACCCTTTTCTTCCTATTGGGGTTGCCTCTTCCAGCCTTGATACTCATATCAAGGGGATCAAGGGTATTTGCCTAGTCTTATTGTGACTTATTATGCCATTAAAAAAAAACAATTTTTTAATTGGTTCTTTGTGAATTTCACATCATGCACCCCAGTCTCACTCATCTCCCCATCCTCTTATCTGCCCTCTGCCTTTGCAGCCTTACCCCACCAAATAAAACAGAGCAAAAAACAAACAAACAAACAAACAAATAAGCAAACAAACAACAAAAAAACCTCAAACCAAACCAAACCAAATCAACAAACCAAACATTGAAAACATCTCATAGTTGAAGCTGTGGTGTGTAATTGTGCCTCATAGTATACCCCTCTGTCCATGAACCTTCACTTTCAAAAGTTTATTGCAATGAGTCATTGGTTTAGTTCAAGGTCTCTGGCTTTTGAGACACCATCAGTTCTGGATCCTCAGGGGAACTCCTCCCACTTATCCTGTTATTTCCCTGTGTCATGGAGATCCTGGGGTTTTGGATCAGCAGGACTGGCCCTTTCATGTGCCCCAAGAGTTCACAGATGATGTAGATTTTGGGGTGGGCCTGGGTGGCAGCTGAGAAGGCCAGCCCGCAGGCTCTTCCTTTATCTGCACTACCAGGCAAGCTTTCCAGCAGTGCTCCAGTTAGGCCACTCAACGCGTCCATCAGCAGCAGGCAGGGTCAGCTCTTCTGCTCTCATGCTCTTGACCTTAGCTCAGCCAAACCCAGGCCATCTAGAGGCAGCACCGTTGTGCTTCCCAGTCAAGGTGTAAAGCCTACTCTCTCAGGGGCTGGGCTCCGGCTCTCAGAGTCTCCCGGATGGATCATCCATGCCTTTACCATCAGGGACAGTTCTAGGCAGGGATAGTGCTTCTGCTCTCATGAGCCCAAGACCAGCTCTTCCAACTGCCTCAGGTGGTGAGGAAGGGTGAGGATGTAGTTGGCACCCCTAATGCCAGCTCTTCTGTGCTCACACCCTCTGGCTGGCTGGCTCACCCACACCCAGAGCACTGCAGCTAGTGATGGGAAGGGCCAGTTCTGCTCAGCCCTGAACATCTACATGGTCCTTGGCAGGTACCTAGACCAGAGCAGTCTCTTGGGTCTCTAGTTGTAATATGTATCACAGACACTTACACTGACACCCTGCCACTGCATAGCCCAGAGCCCAGACATGGCCCTCAGCAGCAGCAATGGTAGGGACTTGGCCATGGCCTCAGGTGACAGGGATGGCTACTCACACCAGATGGCTATCCCTCTCTGTCCTCGTGTCTCCAGTTCCATCTCTCTTCATGATGCTCAAACCATTCCACTTCTCTTTCTCTCCCATCTCTTCACCACATACTTGCATATTACAGTAGCTCCTGCTGTGGGCAGGCCACGTGGCTAGTGGGACTCTAGGTGACCTCTTCTGACTGTGCTGTGTAACATGGCAGGTAGGTCTGTGAACAATTCTTCCTTTTTGTTCCAGGTTGTGTGGTAGTGGGCTGGGCTCTGTGTGTCTATGGCTGCCTGTGCTGTAAGGGGTGGGGCAGGTCTGCCTGAGTCTTTCTCAGCCTGCACTGCATGGTATGGCACAGGGCAGGTCTCTGTTTTCCTCTCCTGCTCTTTTCTGAAGGGTAATAGAGGAAGAGTGGATCTACAGGTAGAGGGTGGAAAGAGAGGAGGGAATGAAACTGTAGTTGGGATGTAACATATGAGAAAATAATAAATAAATAACTCAATAAATCACAGCTCACTGTCAGTGTTAGTGTCCTTGCATAGAGAGCAGGGAAGGGGTGGGGTGGGGAAGGCAGGTAAACTCAGCCTACAGTATGAGCCTTTTGTACATTTTAAGAACTGCAGCCCCTCACAGGGAGCCAACATTAATGTTTTAATTTTATAAATGGGAAGAATAAATCAAAGCATAGAAAGACAGAAAAGCTCACTCAAGGCTACATGGCTAGTGACAAATCAGGAGGCAAACATTTACAATCTTCACAGCTCAGAGTGTAGCCCATAGTGGTGACATGAAAAATAGAATACCAAAGGAACATGGTGTTCAGAAGAACAAAGTCTCTCATGTCATGGCTGGCCTTGTGCTGGGGCCAGTGGTCACTGAGAGTCAGAGGAGGTGGAAAAGACTGAGCCAGTAAGGCAACAGCCCAGATCGTAGGAAAGGGCAAAACCCAAGAGAGGAATGAGCAGAGAAAAAAACTTAGAAAAAGGGGGAAAAATGACTCAAACCAGAGTGGTTCGCTGTTCCTACCGGAAAATGGAAAGAAAAAAGAAGAGAAATCAGTTTTGGAGCAAGATATGTTAATAGCTACCCATGAACTTCCCTTTGTGTCCATCTGAGAAGATAAATTTGATAGGATGTTGTATGTTGAGGATCAACCACAATGTCGAGTAGGGTCTGGAACTAACTGGCTTTACGAAGTAGAAATAGTCTGGCTCTATTGTTCTGCTCTTACAAAAGCTGCAACTGAACGTACTTCAGATCAGAGGGGAATAGAGAGAGGGCACAGGGCCAAACACATGTAGGCAGGTGCTGTGAAACTTCTCCACACAGCTCTGCCAAAGTACTCATGGGTGACCTTGGCATTTATCTGGAAAAGCATGCTTCTCCATGCCTGCCTCTGGGGAGGGGGAGACCTCCCGGCTTATCTGGATTTGATATTGAGGTGATATTTGAACACATCACTCGGAAGGTGTCAGAACTGGCAATTCCCTACTCGTGTCTGGTTCTGTCTCGTGCCTCTATCCGAACTCAAGCCTTTTTATCTCTGAGAATAATGAGCCTGCTGAATACCCATGGTAATATCATTTGCGATGTTGGCATATTTTGAAAAAATAGCAGAAAATAAGTCTGTCTCCTGACCTAGTCTTTTATCCTTAGAGTGAGGAGGGTTTTCTTCTCTGCCTGTTAACTTACTGTGGTTAACAGAGTGGACCTGGATCACATCAGGGCAGGTGTGGTTTCAGCTCAGTAGGCTTTTTTTCCCCCATCGCTAACCTCTTAAAGCTACAGGCATTTATTCCCTCAAACTTCTGGAGTCAGAAAGCTAAAAATCAAGGTGTCAGCATATCTACTGTTCCTCTGGGTGGAGTTCTTCCTCGTCTGTTCTGGGCATTTAGTCGTACTTGTCCAGCCTTGGTGTATCTTGGCTGGCATTGGCTGTGGCAGTCCCTCTGCTTCTTACTCTCCCTGTGTGTGGCTGTCTTCATCTTAGCTCAAGTACACCTGTGAGATACTTCCATGTATTTGTAGCTGGAGTTGATCAGGACATGAGTATGTCTTTTGGGGTGGTATGATTTCACCCACAACCAATGAGACCTATTTATATTAACTGATTGGAATGAGAATGGGAGTGAGGGGAGGAAGCCCAGGCTGGGGAGCAGGCACAGAAAGCAGGAAGCACAGGCTTGCTGTGAGGTGTGTCTTTTCTCTGGGCTAGTCTATGAAAACAGCCCAAGACCTAGAGGATGCTTCAGGTTGGATTATCAGTGAACTCTGGGAAGTAGAGGTCACAGATATATCTGCCTGCCTGTCTGTCTCTCTGCCTGTCTGCCTGCCTGTCTGTCTCTCTGCCTGCCTGTCTGCCTGCCTGCTTGCCTGCCTGCCTGCCTGCTTATCACCTAACACATTTCCCATTTTTATGTGTGGTAGAAACACTTGAGGTTTACCCTGAACAAATTTCGAGTATGTAGTTAGTCACCATAATTACCATTAGCTCTATACTTCTCTAGTAAGTTTGACTAATTCACCCTTACCTCCACTACCTATAACACACACCATCCTATCCTTTGCTCATCTGAGTTGGACTATTTTAGATTTAATATTTGAGTGTATTTGTCCCTTTGTGTGTGGTTTATTTCAATTAGTATATCCTCCACCTACAATTGAGATATCAAAAAATTACAGAATTTTCCTTATTGGAAGGCTGAATAGCATTCCATTGTGCATATATATTTTCTTTGTCAATCCATACCTTTTGATAATGCATAGTAATTTTCATATGTTGGTGCTTGGGAAGAGTGTGGCAAGGAACACAGGATTGCAGAGATTGCTTAGAAACAGTGATTTTATTTCCTTTAGAGAGCAACCCAGAAGAGGAGGAAGATAGTTGTCATATTTTCTCCTACCTTCCTTTCTTCCTTCCTCTCTTCCTTCCTCCTTCCTTCCTCCTTCCCTTCTCCCCTCCCTCCCTTCCTTCCCTCTCCTTCCTTCCTTCCTACCTTCCTTCCTTCCTTCCTTCCTTCCTTCCTTCCTTCCCCTCTCTCTTTTCTTTCTCTCCTCTCTCCCTTCCTTCCTCCCTCCCTCCCTCCCTTCCTTCCTTCCTTCCTCCCTGTCTCCCTCCTTCCCTTCCTTCCTTCCTCCTTCCCTTCTCCCCTTCCTTCCTCCCTCCCCT
>NW_022196906.1:82567350-82572264 GCF_008632895.1 Mastomys coucha | reverse complement strand
CTTTCTTCCTCCCCTCTCTCTTTTCTTTCTCTCCTCCCTCCCTTCCTCCATCTCTCCCTCTCTTTCAACAACCATCCTAACTGTTTCCTGTGAGGTAATTTGTGCTTTGATTCATATTTCTCTGATGATTAGTGATACTGAATACTTTCCATGGACCTTTTGTCTGTTTCTATATCCCTTTTGGAAGATTCCTGTGTAAGTATTTTGCTCAGGATTGCTGAGCTGTTTTAGATTTTTGTTTTACTGTTGACTTGAAGGAGAGTATTAAATCATTTGGATATTAACACATTATCAGATATATGCTCTGCAAATATTTTCTCTCCCTAGCTTACATATAAATATTGATACTTCTTTCTTTTTATGTGCACAAACTCCTTCATTTGATATGGTCCCTGTTTTCTCACATTGCATTAGCCTTGGGTACATCTCTAGAAAAATCATTGCTAAGATAGGTGCTAGAGCATTTCTTCCTGCTAGGGCATTTCCTTCCATTTTTGTCTATGACTTTTATGGTTTCAGACATATGTTTAAATATTTAAAACAGTTGTATACTTCTGTGTTAGGTAAGGCCACTGCCATTTTTCTGTATGTAGATGTCTATTTCTCCCTCTATACTACCTGTTGAAGAGCAAATCCTTTTTCTAATGCATATTCCTGGAACAAAAATTATTTAACAATATATGCTTGAGTTTATTTTTTGAGCTCTCTATATGTTTGTTTTTATAACAGTACAATATTGCTCCTTTACTATTTATTATTATAGTTTATTACACACACCCACTCACATTTCCATTTCCAGTGCTGAAGCTTGAACCCAGGGCCTTGGGCATAAAGGCCCTCTCTGTTTCTGAGCTGTAAATCTAACTAATCTGAAACCAGAAAGTTATGCCTTCAGCCTTTTGAAAAGTCAAGATTGTTCTGGCTACTTGCTTGATGTCTTTTGTGACTTTGTGTTCACGCTGAAATACAAGTGCGCCTACGACAACGCCTACTGCCTGAGGACCTCCGCAGACATCCAAGCCGTTGGTGACCTTCGCTTGTGGCTCCCTCCTGACTCTTTCCTGACTTCTCAATGTTTATGTTATGCAAATATTTTATTTCTGGAGGTTTCAGTTCTTACCTGCCTATATAAGCTCAAAACACCCCCAAGTAAAGAGGCCTTGGTTGGGACTCAACTTGGCCTCACGTCTCTTTGTTCTCTGACTGTTTCATTTTGAACTGTGGGACGGATCCACTCAGGGAAATAATCTTCTATTGAATTGAAATAGTTTATTGATGGGACTATAAGAGACAATTGAACTTACTCTTTGGACTTGACCTTTGGAAATATTTATTTGCATGGGTTTTTTTTTTAAAACAGTACTGACTTTATCTTTGAACTGAGGGCTCCTTTAGAATATTACCCTGTTTGTTGAGATAGCTCAGGATTCTAGGGAGACACATGTAACTGCTAAGTTTTTCTGTGCAGGTGGGACAGATTTGAAGGGAAGTGATCCTTAGACTACTGATGTAGGCTAGTTGAGTGGATGAGCAAGAGTCGATATATGACAGGAGAACCTGTATTGGTGCACGTGATTAGGGAGCATGGGAACTGGGAAAGAGCTGTTAACTGCTTGTTCTGGTCCAACTCCAAATGAGGGTCAGGGAACAGCAGTAAGGCCAAGTACAAAGACCTCAAGAGAGCTACTTTCTAAGGGCCAGATGCAACCTTCTGTACAACCAGGAGACTCAGAGAGGAATTCAGAAACAGCTCATTTTTCTTCTTGTCTGGATAAGCATCATTTTTTCTGGCACAAGGCCAATTGCTTCCTTGAAAGATATTAGGCCCCAGATATGAGCTTGATAACAGATGCTCTTGTGGCTTTTGCACTCCTAGGATCTTGACCCACTGCTGTGGAAGACTGCAGAGAGCTTCATTCCCAGAGGTTGTTTGTGAGAGCAGAGATATTTCCTGTACAGGCTTTCTCAGGTTGACTCTGTTCCTGCATCTTTCTAGTAAGCTCATATCATCATCTATGAATGTGGCAACTTGGAGGTAGAGGGATGAAAGATCATTCTTTGCAAATATTTTTGTTTTCAGTGCACTGCTATTTGTTAGAGATTCTAGTTGTATTTTATTTTATCTTTGACTAATGGCTTTCACTTTTCAGCTCCTTCAGAACTAGAGTCATGCCTAATTCCAACAATAGACTCCCTCCTCCTACCATGCTCACAGGAACACTGCTCCCCTGATGGAGTCTGACACAGAAATTGAACATCTTGCCTCTTTACACTGATCAGCCACAAATCCAAGTGTCCCCAGAAGCAAAGGGATGCCTAACTAGAGGAAACCTGTGGTTCACAAAAACAAAGAGAAAAGCAAATTAATCATCTAGGCTCAATGGTGGTTTGAATGAGATTGGTCCTTATAGATTCATATATCTGAATGCTTAGTTACAAAGGAGTAGAACTGTTTGGGAAGGATTGGGGGTGTGGCCTTGATAAAGGAGGTGTGGCCTGTTGAAAGAGATATGTTACCTTGAGTGGGCTTTGAGGTTCTGAAAGTATGCAAGCAGATGAGGGAGGTCAGAGAGAGTCACAGACCAGCTGGCCCCAAGAGGGCATGGTGTAAGGAAGCAACTGGCCAAAGCAATCCCAAGAAGACTATAGAAGGTGCTCATGGGGTGGGGGCTGTGGGAAGCTACTTCCGTAGAAGCTGCTGTCCAAGGACTCGTCAGCAGTGTTAGCCAGAAGCCAGGAAGACAAGCAGGCCAGACTTCATTTGTTCTTCATCTAGACAAAGTTGTATTCTGTTACCATTTTCTTTATATAAGGCAGAATATTTCTATACAGCATGGCTAGCCTAGCTCTTGATATGTTGACTATGCTGTCCTTGACCTTCCAAGGAGCCCCCTACCTCTGATTCCCATGCTGGGATAACAGGCATGTATTACCATATCTGCATCATAATTTCATTTTTTTTTTTACTAATAAACAAGTTGTATTTACTTAGAAGCATTCAGAATGTCAACAAAACATATTTTTTTTCAATTACAAAGTGGTATTCAGTTAACTGAACAACGATTTTCATATAAGCTGCATCAGAGACAACTGAAGATGAAAAAAAAATCATACCCAAAAATAAAACCAAGAGAAAAAAAGACAAAGCCAAGCTACTGTCCCCATATATAACTAACTTTTGTTGTGCACTAACAAGAACCTGCTTTTAATTTCCATGCCAATTTACAACCCCAGACTGTACCAGGCAAGGTTAGTGGCTATTGAAAATACCACCAGGACAGGGCTATCTAAAGACACATTCGGTAGTGTGTTAACCATACAAAAACAGACACTGTAAGTTTAAAAACAAATCTTATACAGCCTTACGTTTCAATTTTTTTCTTTAAAAGGAGTGAATTGTGTACAGGGGGGTTAAATGCTTTATAAACAAGAAAAAGACTGCGCTAGAACCAACTTATTCATCATCATCTTCTTCATCTTTGTCTTCCTCTTCTTCCTCCTCTTCCTCATCCTCTTCATCCTCCTCATCTTCCTGTTGCTTCTTTTTCTTGCTCTTCTCAGCCTTGACCATCCCCATTTCTTGTTGCATCAGGTTTTCCTTTAGCTCTGTAGGCAGCAATATCCTTTTCGTACTTCTCCTTTAGCTTGATGGCCTTCTTCTCATAGGGCTGCTTGTCATCTGCTGCAGTGTTATTCCACATCTCTCCTAGTTTCTTTGCAATATCCGGATAAAAGCCAGGATGCTCGCCTTTGATTTTGGGGTGGTACTCAGAACAGAACAATAATAAGGCTGAAGGAGGCCTCTTGGGTGCACTGAGGTCCTTGAATTTCTTCTCCCCTTTTGGGGGAATGAAGGTTTTTCATTTCTCTTTCATTACCATCCTTGTCAGCCTTTGGCATGTCTTCAAATTTCTCCTTTCCCTTAGTAGACATGATCTTCCACCTCTCTGAGCACTTCTTGGAGAACTCTGAGAAGTTGACAGAAGCATCCTGGTGCTTCTTCTTGTGCTCCTCCTGGCAGGTTTGCACAAAGAACGCATATGAGAACATTTTACCTCTCGGCTTCTTAGGATCTCCTTTGCCCATGTTTAGTTGATTTTCCTTCTCAAGGCACAGGGTCGCCCAGTGCCTGTCTGGCTCTCGCTTGCCCTGGTGCTGTCTCCATGGAGCTCAATGTACTGCAATCCATAACTTCATTTTTTTTTATTTAAAGATTGAACAGTGGCTGAAACAAAATCCTCATTTAGATCAACTTCTACTAAGAAGAAACCTTCATGTAAAGCAGTGGTTCTCAACTTGTGGGTCTTAACATCTTTGGCAAACCTTTATCTCTAGAAGCATTTACATTATTATTCATAACAATAGCAAAATTATAGTTATGAGATAGCAACAAAAATAATTTTATGGTTGGAGGTCACTACCACATAAGGTACTGTATGAAAGGGTCACAGTAGAAAGAATGAGAAGCACTGATGTAAAGGAACAATGTAGTGAGGTAGGCAGGTGTGAGGTGCTTGGCAGTGTAGGTGGCAAATTGATCTGGAATAACAAAAAACCTAGGATAGTGAAAACAATTCTCAACAATAAAAGAACTTCTGGTGGAATCACCATCCTGGATCCTAGGCTATTGTGATAACAACTGCATGGTATTGGTACAGTGACAGGCGGTAGATCAATGGAATAGAATTGAAGACCCAGAAATGAATCCACATACCTATGGTCACTTGATCTTTGACAAAGGAGCTAAAACCATCCAGTTGAAAAAAGACAGCATTTTCAACAAATGGTGCTGGATCAACAGGCGGTCAGCATGAGGAAGAATGCAAATTGATCCATTCTTATCTCTTTGTACAAAGCTCAAGTCCAAGTGGGTCAAGGACCTCCACATAAAACCAGATACACTGAAACTAATAG
>NW_022196906.1:82557811-82567090 GCF_008632895.1 Mastomys coucha | reverse complement strand
AATTGCAAAGCTTCTGTAAGGCAAAGGACACTGTTTGTAGGACAAAACAGCAACCAATAGATTGGGAAAAGATCTTTACCAATCCTATATCTGATAGAGGACTAATTTCCAATATATACAAAGAACTCAAGAAGTTAGACTCCAGAGAACCAAATAACCCTATTAAAAAATGGAGTACAGAGCTAAACAAAGAATTCTCAACTGAGAAATACCGAATGGCTGAAAAGGACCTAAAGAAATGTTCAACATCCTTAGTCACCAGGGAAATATAAATCAAAACAACCCTGAGATTCCACCTCACACCAGTCAGAATGGCTAGGATAAAAATCTCAGGTGAGAGCAGATGCTGGCAAGGTTGTGGAGAAAGAGGATCACTCCTTCATTGCTGGTGGGATTGCCAAGCTGGTACAACTACTCTGGAAATCAGTTTGGCAGTTCCTCAGGAAATTGAATATAGTGCTACCAGAGGACCCAGCTATACCACTCCTGGGCATATACCCAGAGGTGCCCCAACATGTAATAAGGACACATGCTCCACTATGTTCATAGCAGCCTTATTTATAATAGCCAGAAATTGGAAAGAACCCAAATGTCCCTCAACAGAGGAATGGATACAGAAAATGTGATACATCTACACAATGGAGTACTACTCAGCAATTAAAAACAATGAATTTATAAAATTCTTAGGGAAATGGATGGATCTGGAGAATGTCATCCTGAGTGAGGTAACCCAATCACAAAAGAACACACATGGTATGCACTCACTGATAAGTTTAGTCCCCTTAAGACCCCTGCTTTATTATCAATAAAGCTTGTGTTTGCTCTTGATTTTGGTTCTGTCATTCCCTAGCACTGAGGCTGTTCAGATGCCCTTCTGCAATAGTTTTGTTCACCAATACTCTGTTGTGAATATCAACAGAGAAACTTACATGTACTCTGTATCCTTCACATACATCAATTAACATAAAATTATAGTGTTATTCTATAACTGGAATCACACAGAAATATGTTTAATGGATTCATAGCTACCTACTGGCAATGTCTATGTCCATGTGAAGATCTCAGCGTAGAGCCTGGCTTGGAGGAGTCCTTGGAGGAATTTTAATGGTGATCATAGTGATCATGCCAGTAATAATGGCCAGATTAATATATCCATGTACACACACACACACACATAAAGAGAAAGAGAGAGAGAGAGAGAGAGAGAGAGAGAGAGAGAGAGAGAGAGAGAGAGAGAGAGAGAGTTAGTTCTTGTAGGGATGATTTCACTTGGATGTGCTCCCTTCCTTATCCTTGTTATTTCAGACTCAACATATATGAAGCCAAGCTTACAATATTCCATTTCAAGCTATGTTTTTCTCATCATTTTTATGGGACAAGGATTATTAAATTTATCTAATTGATAAGAATTATTAAATATGTTCCTGGGTTGTTATGTGGTGCTTTTTAATACAATAAATACAACAAAACCAGACACAATCTAGAGGAATTGTCAAGCTAATTACACACCATCACCTCACCAACACGTCTTTCTGTAGTGAGAACATTTAAATCTTCTGACAGTTTTGAAATCCGTGCTATTATTATCACCAGTGGTGACCACACTGTTTTATAGATCTCTGGGACTTTTTCTTCCTGTCTAATTGGAATTAGTATCCTTTGACAACTATCTCCCCATTCCCCAGCCTCTACGCACCCCCAGGCTCTGGGAACCAGCACCTACACTCTGCTTCTCATTGTTCAACTTTTTAGGTTGCTCATAAAAGTGAGATCATGCGGTCCTTGGCTTTCTGTGCCTGGCTTGTGTCACTTAGTTAATGCCCTCCAGGTTTGTCCATACTGTCCAAAACTCATTCAGTTTTAGTGCTTCTAAGCCCCACCTCTCCCTGTCAATGTGGGGACTGGAGTTTAGGCCCCATGTCTCTTTACTCACTGTGGTGTCTCTAGGACCTGTCACATTTGAGAGAAGGACAGACTGAAGTTGAGCAGTTGTCTATTCTTTCAACACATGCTAGCTTGCAGCTCTGAAAGAAAAGATTCTATGTGGAAACCTGCTTTGCTGTATGGGGCCTCAGAAATGACAGCTATAAATCTGTGTTTCAAGAGAGCACCAAGTCAGGCAAGCTAGGTTTAACCACTCTGAAAACCCGTGTTCCAACAAGGAGGGCAGGCAGTTAGGAAGCATTAAGAGGCAATTGGTTGAGGTGTGAAGTCCAAGTTTTGTAATGCTTTTGGCACAAATCAATTTCCAGCTGCAGTGGGTGCATGGAGAAACATCAACTAGATGCTTTTAACTATAACATTGGTAAAGTTTTGAATGGCTTGTGGTAGTGGTTGCAGGTAAGCAGGTAGAGCAGTGTGTGTGTGTATGGAAGAGAGAAGAGAGAGAGAGGGAGAGAGAGAGAGAGAGAGAGAGAGAGAGAGAGAGAGAGAGAGAGAGAGAGAGAGAGAGAGACATACTGAGACAAAAAGACACACATACATAGAGACACACACATAGAGACAGACAGACAGACAGGCACACACACACAGCACATGTGAAAACCAGAGGAGGCATCTCTTGAGACAGGGTCCCTCACTGAGCTTACTTGTAGCCAGTAAGTGTCAAATGATCCACCTGCCTGTGTTCTTCATAGTACTTGAATTATAGGTGTGCATTTGGCCATAATTAGCTTCTTACATGTGTGCTGGGGTTTTGAACTCAGATCCTCATGTTTGTACAGCAAATGCTCTAACCTGCTGAGCCATCTCTTCACTTGCAATTTAATGGTATCTCTGGGCAAACTATATAGAAACTAACATGTTTGTTGTAGCTATTTTTTATATTAATTTATTTTATGAAGAGTTTTATTGTTCAGCCTAGCTTTTGTAATATTTGCCTTAGGTTGACTAGGAAATGATCATTCATCAGATTTCTTTAAATGACTCAAATCTGTTTTGAAGTCCTGGTTGGAGACTGCTGCTATTGACATACACTTTACCAAAGGATCCTCTTCTCTCTGAGAAGGTCTAGAGATACACACGCAATAGTGAGGGAGGAAAGGGACACTGGGCTAGCAAGCCAGGACCTTCAAATCAACCCTGGCTATAGATGGCATGCTAGATATTATACCCGGTTAAAGAATGAAGACATTGATTCTGTGATTGCTAGGTTAGGCCTTTTTCTGTGGAGCTGAGCTCTGAGCAGATTGAATAGATACCACTGTGAATGGGGGCAGTGCTCTGGCCTTGGGGGAGGGGCTTAGCTTCCTCCTCCCTTCATTCTGACTTAGAATGATAGCTCTGATGGGCCAGGCAACCCAGGAAAGGAGGTGACTAGGAATTAGAGCTGGGGCCCCAGGCAGAGGCAGAAGGAGAAGTTTGGAGTTATTAACTTTCCCTCTTACAACTTTCCAAATTTAGTTTCTCATTCACTCCAGGTGACAGTCTGTATGTAGTAATTCAAGAAAACCTTCAAGGAAGTATAGAAAGTAGTTACTTTTCTTTTTAGATCTTCTTTGTGTGCATGTGTGTGTGCTGTGTGTGTGTGAGTGTGTAATTCGTACATGAGCACTATATCTATATCACTCCCCATCCCTTCCAATGATCCTGTTCTTTCTGCCTCCTACCATCTCATTGACTTAGGGTAACAAGAAGGGCTTGTCCCTCAGAGAGTAGATAGTTGGTCAGGAGATTGCTGTAGAGTGAGCTAAAGGTTGCTAGGACATTCACTGTCTGTGTTAGAGCGTAAGCCCCATGATCCAGCGGACCTAAGGGTGCATTCCCATTACCAATCGTGTTCCCTTCTGAACTCCCACGTCAGCACAGGTGACAGCACAGATCTACAGAGTGACCACTGAGTCAGACTGAGCCGGGATCATTCACATTAAAAGTTTTAATTTGTTAGAGTCTAAGGGTTAAATTGTTTTTCCGGAATCTCAGGGTGAGGGCTGTCTTTCATGCCTTGTCAGCATGATATAAGGTGAAATGCAAAGCTACACTAGTCTTGTCCAAAGTGTTTACAGGAGCAATAAACATTAGAATCTAAGATATTGCCATATTTATACTTTGCATGTTTTTGTGTGGTTAGTATCTTCCAGTTTAGATTTTGCTTCAAAATTTAATGAGTTTTTTTTTTTTTTTTTTAAAATCTAAACTGGAGAAGAGGCACAGTTTGACTTGACCACTGACTCCAATCCACTGTGCACTCGGGTGGAGCAGGAGACTTAGTTTATGCCGTCTGAAGCCTGTGGAAGCTGAAGCTCGTGGTTACCGTGTACAGCAGCTTTCTGCATTATGTAGAGAATATGAGAAGTATGAAAATGAGTACGACCTGAAATGGTCATGTTTTGTGCTGACATAATTGTGGGTTTGAGTATTTGTAACTTAATATCATGGCTTCTGTTAACCTTTGTGAATGGATTAGTCTTTTCCCTTGTTTCCTCGGCATTTCTTTTTCTTTACCTGCTGTGTGATGTTATTACTTCAGAACCACGTAGCTGCCTGCATGTTCCTCTCCTCTCTCCTTCCCAGCCTTCCAAAGCAGCACCAGGGACTTTGCCAGGGCATAGAGGAGGTGGAGGGAGTGCCTGATGACTACTTAGCAAATAGGGTTGAATAGTGGGTGCAAGTGCATGCAGAAACCCTTTGCCCTTCTATCTCTTCTGTTTTCCTGTATCTCAGATCTTCTGCTGCCTTCCTGCCTGACGACCCACAAAACCCATTGCTGCAGTCACTCCATAAAAATCTGTTTGCAGACACTGCTTCTCATGCTGACGTCTGCCTGTTGTTTTCAATCCCATTGCAATGTCAAAATCAGAGCAGGGGCAGCTAGATTTTCTTAGAAGTTTCCAGATTGTCTTTCTTTGCTTAATTATCCACTAGAATTTTCTCCTTCAGACTTCAAGGGTTTATTAGAACTATACTCCTGATGTATATCCAATCTGAACGAATTATAATACACAACGAAACTTGGTAGTGCTTATTAAATTTCCTATGAAAAAAAATGGGTGGGTTTTAACACCAATCTCAGATTTTCTTGGGCATAAGCAAAGCAAGTAGCTATGTCAGCCCATGAAAGCAGCTCTGAGAAAACACAGCAAAATGATGCAGCGTCTGCATAACTGTGTTATTTGAGGCCTAAACTTCTCTTTATTTTTTATTTTTTCCAGTGTGCTTGGTTCTATCCTAGGTCCCTGGGCTATCCAGATTCTGGGTCCTAGTCCTCCAGACAATGCCAGAGGTGGGTTCTCTCTCATGGCATGGGTCTCAGGCTGGACTCGTCTTAGCCACTCCCACAATTTCTGTGCCACCTTTACCCCAGCACATCTTGTAGGCAGTACACATTGTAGGTCAAAGGTCATGTGGCTGGATTGGTGTCCTAATCCCTCCACTGAAAGTCTTGTCTGGTTTCAGGAGATGGCAGTTCAGGCTCTGTATCCCCCATTGCTAGGAGTCTTAGCTGGGGTCACCCTCATAGATTCCTGGGAATACCCATTAACTAGATTTCTAGCTAGTCTCTGAGATGCCCCCTCTTCCCTGATTCCAGTTGTCTCTTGAAGTACTCTCTCCCTTTTTCCTCCCACTACCTGATCCCTCCTGTTCCCACTCCCCACAACCCCCTCTACCTATGATATCTATTCTAATTCCTCTTCTCAGGGAGATTCATACACACCCACTTGAGTTTTCCTTGTTCCTTAGATTCTCTTGGTCTGTGGATCAAAGCATGGCTACCCTTAACTTTACAGCTAATAGCCACAAGTGAGTACATAACACTTTTGTCTTTCTGGATCTGGGTTACCTCACTCAGGATGATTTTTTTTTCTAGTTCCATCCATTTTCCTGCAAATTTTGTGATGTTATTGTTTTTAATATCTGAGTGGTATTCCATCGTATAAATGTACCACATTTTCTTTACCTATTCTTCAGTGGAGGGACATCTAGATTGTTTCCAGTTTCTGCCTGTTACAAATAAAGCTGCTATGAACATAGTTGAAGAAGTGTGCTTGTGGTGTGATGGAGTGTCCTTTTGCGTATATGCTCAGGAATGGTATAGCTGGGTTTTGAGGTAGATTGATTCCAAATTTTCTAGGAAGTTATCATATTGATTTCCAAAGTGCTCCCACCAGCAATGGAAGTCTGTTCCCTTGCTCCATATCATCACTAGCATGGGCTGTCACTGGTGTTTTTGATCTTAGGCATTCTAACAGGTGAAGGTGGGTTCTGAGAGTCATTTTGATTTGTGTTTCCCTAATGGCTAAGGACATTGAACATTTCTTCAAGTGGCACAGAAATTATGGGAGTGGCTACCTAATGTCTGGTGGAGTTTGGGATCCATGCTATGAGTGGAGTCAATTGGGGGATGTTTCTTATGACTGGCAAATCTGGATGCTGTGTTTTACAGAAGCCTGGAACTTTTGCTTCAGGATTCAAATGTTCCCTATGACCATCATGTTTCATAATCCCCCCTTTTGGTATACATGAAGTTATTGTTTGTAAAAAATTTAAAGTAATACCTTGTGACATTATTAAAATAGTGTCAGGTTTAGGTTGACTACACCTCAGTGGATGGCCCCAAATCTGTGAGTATAGAGGCAACACAAATTAGACTCAGTGGGTTAATAAAAAGAAAAAAGAGAAGCCCCTAAGAGGGGACAGGATGGGAAGATGAGGGTTAGATCTGGGGAAAGGAGGAGAAAGGAGGGAGAGGGAATGAATATGTTCAAAAGACATTGTATAAATGTATGAAATTCTGAAAAAATTAATCAAAATATTATATACATAAGGTTAGGAAAAATACTACTGTGTTACCTTATCTAATTTGGAACACTCCTAGGAGTTGCAAGCTTCTAATTTATTTTTTAAAATATTTCTAAAAGATTAATTTATTTTTATTTGATGTGTGCGGGCATCTTGCCCGCATGTATGTGTACCACTTGTGTCCCTCGTGCCTATGCAGGTCAGAAGAGGGCACTGGATTCACAAGAACTGAAGTTATAGATAGTTGTGAGCCACTGTGCGTGTGCTGGGAAATGAGCCCTGCTCTGTAAGAGCAGCCAGTTCTCTTAACCACTGAACCATCTCTCCAGTCCCTTATTTATTCTTAAAAGAAGTTATAGTTGTAATTCTTCTTTTGATATTCTTGTTGGATGAAATATTTCAGTAGCCAAATGTCATGTTTAAATAATTCCTCTTACAAGGGTGATTATTTATTCAGTTAATTATGTATGGGTAGACAAATTACTCATTATAATAGAACATATTTTTTCCTTTTTTCTTTTCCTTTTTTTTTTTTAAACATTTAAGGAAAAAAATGGTGTTGACTGGGTAGACTTTTAACTCTCAGAACACTGGGGAGTTTGCAGGGTTCCATGCACTCCAGCTAGGCATTCAGTCTCTCAGGATTTTAAACACTCCTGGTTATAAAAACAAATTTTCATCTTTATTTTTCCAAGCTGTCTCCTTACATACAGGACTGCAGAAAAAAAATCACCATTACCGATTTTTACTGCCTGATTGCTTGGGAGTTAATTGGTTCAGCACCTGGGCAGGAAGCTATTTTGGCAGAAACTCTATTTTCTTCAAGTTCTAGCCATAAAGTTCTGGATAGTGAATTGTAATCAGGGGCTCATTTGTAAAAGCTACGGAGCACACAAGAATACTAATGTGTGAAGTGAGGAGACCGCAGTGCAGTTTTTTTTATTAGATATTTTCTTTATTTACATTTCAAATGATATCTCCTTTCCTGGTTTCCCCTCTGAACCCCCCCTCCCATGTTCTGCAACTCAACCACTCCTGCTTCCTGGCCCTGGCATTCCCTACGCTGGGGCATCGAGCCTTCACAGGATCAAGGGCCTCTCTTCCCATTGATGATCGACTAGGCCATCCTCTGCTACATATGCAGCTGGAGCCATGAGTCCCACCATGTGTACTCTTTGGTTGGTGGTTTAGTCCCTGGGAGCACTGGTTGGTTCACATTGTTGTTCCTCCTATGGGGCTGCAAACCCTTCAGCTCCTTGGGCCCTTTCTCTAGCTCCTTCATTGGGAACCCTGTGCTCAGTCCAATGGATGGCTGCGAGCCTCCACCTCTGTATTTGTCAGGCAGTAGTAGGACCTCTCAGGAGACAGCTAAAACAGGTTTTTTTTTTTAAACCGTAACTTGGTATTAAAAGTTCGAATTTTGTATTGATATTCAGGTCTAAGATCTGAAATAGTCACTCAAAACAAATTAGTTAATCTAGATATTTCCTTCTTACTACGAATTTCCCCTAAATGAATAATTTCATACCTTTAGATAGGAATTAACCTTTGTCTCTAATGTTCCTAAACTGACTGAAGATAACATGGGAATATTAACTAGTGTATTTTTTAAACTTTTTATTATTTGTGAATTTCACATGCTATATACTTCAGTCCCACTCACATCCCTGCCCCTTCATATCTGCTCTCTGCTTTTGCAACCTCCCCCCAAAAAGCATCATCATCATCATCATCATCATCATCATCATCACCACCACCACCACCACCACCACCACCACCACCACCACCACCACCATCATCATCATCATCATCATCATCATCATCATCATCATCATCATCATCATCATCTTGTGTGGGAACTGCAATTTGTCATAGTGTGTCACATAGTATATTGTTTTGTCCAAACATCTTTACTTGCTAATGTTCATTGCAATAAGTCATCCATCTGATTCAAGGCCTCTGGCTTCTGCTACACTATCAATACTGGATTTTCACCAGGGTTCCTCTTGGAGATATCCATCCTGTTGGCCTGTGTCATAGAGATCCTATAGCTTTGGATCTGTAGGATGGGCCTCTTCATGCTCTCCAGAAGTTCACAGATGGGGTAAGTGCTGTAGTGGGACAACTCAAAGCTTAGATCTGGGCCTGGGTGGTAGATGACTTAGTCAGGCTGTCAGGCTTTCCAACGCACATACCACCAGGGCCAGCTCTCCAGCATTGTTCCAGCTAGCTCACCCAAATTCTGTAGCAAGCAAGGGGCACAGGTTTTTTTTTCTTTTTGGTCATATTACTTAAAATTTATAAAATATTATAACAATAAAAATAAGTATTATAAAAGTTGTTTGATATAAAACAACAGTCAATTTAACAGTCTTATGTAGATGCTCATCTACAGCAATAGTGAAAATACATTTTTCTCAATATAAATTTTAAATGACTCCAAACATATTAACTGTATATTTCAACATAATATATCACTACTAGTATTTTTTTAAATGAACATAAATATATAAAGTCTTTTTGTTTGTTTGTTTTGTATTT
>NW_022196906.1:82544420-82557248 GCF_008632895.1 Mastomys coucha | reverse complement strand
ACAATCAACAAATTTCTAATTCCTCATATTTTTGGATTTCAATTGATTAGGATATGTTGGTAATATTACTTTTCATATTAATATATTAAGAAAAAGTAATTATTACTTCCTGTTGTTTTTGTTGTAAGAGGTGGAATTAGAATTGTGTGGATTTGTTGAAAGATTACCTTCTTGCTTCTTCTAGGGTGTAGTTTTGCTCCTTATGTTGATGTTTTACATCCATTATTCTTTGTAGGGCTGGATTTGTGGAAAGATATTGTGTAAATTTTGTTTTGTCATGGAATATCTTGTTTTCTCCACCTATGGTAATTGAGAATTTGGCTGGGTATAGTAGCCCGGGCTGGCATTTGTGTTCTTGTAGGGTCTGTATGACATCTGCCCAGGATCTTTTAGCTTTCATAGTCTCTGGTGAGAAGTCTGGTGTAATTCTGATAGGCCTGCTTTTATATGTTCCTTGACCTTTTTCCCTTACTGCTTTTAAAATTCTTTCTTTCTCTCTTTTTTATTTTTTGTTTAGTGCATTTGGTGTTTTGATTATTATGTGACGAGAGTAATTTCTTTTCTGGTCCAGTCTATTTGGAGTTCTGTAGGCTTCTTGTATGTTCATGGGTATCTCTTTTTTTAGGTTAGGGAAGTTTTCTTATATAATTTTGCTGAAGATATTTACGGTCATGGACCCAGATGTGGCTCTCAGTGGCAGCCTCGGCCAGAGCTTCACCATGTACCCTCAAGTTTCCAGTTCTGCCTCTCTTTTTAAAATATATTTATTTATTTATTATATGTAAGTACACTGTAGCTGTCTTCAGACACACCAGAAGAGGGCATCAGATCTTATTACAGTGGTTGTGAGCCACCATGTGGTTGCTGGGACTTGAACTCATGACCTTCCAAAGAGCAGTTGGTGCTCTTCCCCGCTGAGCCATCTCACCAGCCCTCTGCCTCTCTTCATAGTGCTTCTCTATCTCTTCCATCCATCCACCCTATACCTGCACATTATAGTATGTGGGTAGACCATAAGACAGACAGGCAGGCTTCTGGATGGATGTCTTCCACCCATCCATGCCTCATGGCAGTAGGCAGGCCTCTTTGACTAGTGTATTACAAATATGGCCACTCATGTTTCTCAACATGAGTTCTCGACATCTTGGATGTTGCTGTCCTATCTTTCATACAATTACTATATTAATTTATGATGGCAAATTGCCACGGGCCAGCCGATCCGGGCCTCCCTCAACCTGTGGGAGAAACGGGGTCCTAGTCATGTCAACAAGACTTAGGTGAAGAAATGATGGCAGAGACGACACATGAAGTACAGGATCTGAATGTATTTCTTAAAAATGGCATCAGACTTTTACAGTCATTGTAAAAGAGAGATGGTAAATCTGGCAGCTCAATAGTTGAGGTACATTTGAGGCTACCTAAAACATACTGGGTCTAAAGCAGCAGCTATCTCCTCTAGACTGATGCTACATCCCCGGGCCCAAGTGCTCTGGGCCCGGGGGACTGTGGACTGCATGAATTTGAGTCCTAGCCCATCTAAGTTCTAGTCTTAGTCTGAGGGCCAGTGCAAGTGCAGCACGAGTCCCTCTGCGAGTCCTTCTGCAAGTCCCAGTCCTAGTATACAAAGTGAAAAGCAGGCTTAAGTAGCATACAGCAAGCAGGGCAAATTACAAGAGTCATGTGGTTTTATCCCCTTTTTACTATCTGCCAGCTGCACTTTCCAGGTCATCAGCACTGGCCCCTTATTTTATTTTTTAACCTTTAATTAATAACTAATTAATTAATTAATTTTTTTACAGGAGGTCTCAGACTCCCATGTAGCTTCAGGTAATCTTGGCTTCCCAATCCTTTTCTTGCACTCATTACCCAAGAGCTGGGGTTGCAGGGGGTACGCATAGCTGACGGACATCTGCCTAGTGAATGTAACAGTAGGGCTGTTATGGAAAGCTATGGAGAACCCTGTGATCCTGGGTGGGTCTTCCTGATGGACTTTGCCACAGAGGGACTTCTGGGTTGTTGGAACCCATCATGCTAGGGCCTTTGTTCCTGAGATGATTAGATTACTCAGAGAGGAGTATCCATCTTCAGGGTAGAATTCTGTGCCTGGAAGTTGATATTCTGGGAGCCAAGGAGAAATAAAAGATCAGGAATTTCTGTATTCGGAGTTTCAGATTTGGCTGAAAGTCCCTGTCTATTTCCCATATCATCTACTTTTAATTATACCTAGAATTTTGAAGTTCAGAATTTTAAAGAACTTTTCCATAAAACAAAAATCTAATATAATGTTGACATGAAGGGAGAGAAGGAGTCAACTACTTTCTAGATGGCTACCTAACCCAAACTTTCAGGTTTTATACCCTATCCTTAATGGCATTTTCCAGAAATACCAGCTGTCTCTAGTTCTTGAGACTTTTGGGTATTCTACATTAGACTGCATCAGTCAAGGCTTTCCAGATAACAGGGTCTCTTCCCAGATGTGTATGCATTCCCAACCGATCATCCGTATACTTTCTGACCTCTGTTTCTCGTTGGCCTTACATGTCATTTGCCTTTCCTCTTTTTCATCCCCTGCTTCTTCCTTCTCTTCCCGCCCCCCACTTTATCCTCCTCCACTGCTTCAGTTTCATATGCAGCAACAAAAGGATCATCAAAGGGTATATTCATGGAAAAAGAAAATGTTGGCTTTTATTTTGACTAAACTTCAGAAAAGAGTTCCATAGTGTCTTAGAGTTCTTGAATTTGGAAGATCAAATGATATAGCATTTAACGTGGTTGTTGGCAATTTTGTCTTTCATTTTTTGATGATGCTGAGGAGAAAGGGGAAGAAAAGTGGAAGGGGATAAACAAACCTATAATTAGCCTGAATCTTAGAAATAAACAAAACTCAAAGTTATTGTTCTGTACAGTGTTTCTGACATAGAGAGTAAAATAAATGAAACAAAGATCCATTCTGGGCATAAAGAATGGCATTCACTGCTCAGTTTTCAAGCCTGAAAGTTGGAGTTGTAAAGGAAGAAAGTGTCCCGAGTGTCAAAGGCACAAAGCCTGCAGAATTTCAGCTGAGGGGTGAAGCGGAGGTGGAAGAAAGCAAACTCCGAGGTTGGACAAGCAGTTCTGGATAAAAGAATAAGAAAGTTCTCCAGGGACCAAGTCAGTGGTAAGCCAAATTCTGACTTCTGTTCTTTTCCAAGTCAAGAGATGCTGTTGTGCATGTGCTCTGGACTGGATGGCTGAAAAGCCTTTCTTTGCCTGCCAACCCATCGCCTGCCTGGTTTAAAGATCAACTGTAGAAGAGATCCAGTTATGGGCTTTTAAAAGAAAGACAGAAAAGCAGCTAAGAAAAGAGGGAGCCAGGATGTGTTTAGCTAGTTTAACTTAACGGTTGATAGGAAATAACTTCAATCCAGGTTTTTGGCCGAGTTTACAGCTGGTGAAAGGAACAGGGGTAGCGTTGCCACCAAGGAGTTGCTGGGGAGGACTGCCGTGAGCCTGCTGGCTAAAAGCTTAAAGCCTTTCCCATAGCTTGCCTTTTCTCTGGGTCCTGCTGGAATAGAGACAGAGTTTCACTTTCAGCTTTTTCAGGTGGCTGTGCCACCATGTAAGCCAGATGGCCACAGTATCATAACATAGGCAATATACTTGTATCCTCAAATTAAATTCTTGTGGTGCTCTGGTAGTCATCTGTGGACAAGTAAATGAGCGAAGAGTGAAAACATTAAGAAGGCACTGTGCTCATCTCAATTTAGGTAGAACAAATTGTTGATGGTGGCGGTGGTGGTGGTGGTGGTGGTGGTGGTGTGTATGTGTGTGTGTGTGTGTGTGTGTGTGTGTGTGTGTATGAGAGAGTGAAAAAGTTAGTTTTTCATTTTCTTCTCTGAAAAATAAAAAGAGGAATAACCCCTGAAGATTTTTTGATAGGAAAGTAACTCTGTAACTTTGGTTCAAGCCTTCTGCTGCCTCTGGGTGTTACAATGCTGTCGTAGATGATACTTTATATTCAATGCTCCTTTTGATGACTGACTTTCTTCTGTGCAATCTTGTGAAGCTGTAGTAGACAAAGGTCTGCCATTTTTCAGTATGCTGCTGTTTCTAGAAAGCCACATGTGGTGTTTGCTTTGTGGTACCCAAAAAAGTAGCACTGGGATCTTCAAGTGAGAGTCTAAAATGACAAGAAAAATAACTTTGGCTGAGCATGCAAAAGTAGATTATGAGCCAAATAATCCAGGTCTCCATGGTGACTCTTCCTATAGTTGATCAGCATGGTAGAAAGATTTTATAAATTGTTTTACCTGGTTTTCCTCACATGTTGAGATATAAGAGGATTCCTAGAATCAGAGACCATTCCCTTGGCAAACGATTGTTGAGGGTTGCAAATAATGAAAACTAGGACTTTCGAGTAATATTTTCATCAGAGTCACAGTGTCTACTGAGAGTGTCTAAATATTCTCAGGCTTGATGGTGTGGTGAGAGTTTTGGTTTCTTTAAAAACCCAGTTAAGTTATGTGAATATATTTTTGCTTTAATCCTAGGTGTGGGATATGGGGCTGCCTCAGTTCGTCCATAGCCATTAACTACGATTATCTAGCGCTCTAGTGGGACGTGACTTTTGCCAGCTGCAGATGGTTTAATTCTGAGGACTCTTGAAAAGGTATAAATGTGAGAACCCTGGAAGGCCAGCAACAGCTGCTGCTCCCTCCTGCCTGCTGCAAGCCCCCTGCTCCCCATCCCCGAGCTCATTACGTTTGCTATTGCTGGATTGCCAGACTTCCGAATGTTCTGATGACAAAGAGTGGCTTTGCCCCAAGAAACACAATGATTCTAATCACCAAGAAGTAGTCTGTTTTGTTGGCTGAAAGATGTCAATGCCCCTTTTCCCCTCTAACCTTCTTTGTCTCCTATTTAGTATTTGGAGGTTGGAAGGGATAAGGCTAACATAAGGGAGGTAGAGGTATCAGAACATAATAACATACCCCCACCCCATAGCACTAACATGATAGTGAATCTCCTATGGGTGGTTATCCTTGCAGTAGAGTTAATTGTAATAGAGTTAGATTACAAAACCACAGCTTCCCATCACGTTCCCTCAATGTTCTGAAAGAGTCTTCTACATTACTGCTTCTTAAACTCTTTTATATATTATGACTTTAAAAACATATTTGAAGTCCTGCCCCCCACCCCCCAAGAACTAGGCTTGTTGTTGTCCACTACCTGAGATCTGCAAGCTGCATGCCCACGAGTTCCCACTTGGACTTTTGCAATCAGAGATAACAACAATGGCCTCAAAATGGAGGGCCACTGCATCTTGGTATCCTTCCCAGTATATGCAAGATGCTGGCAACTTTATCATCATGCAGCGCTTTGGATGCAAAGCCACCAGCATGCCCACAGAGAGTTCAGGGATTCCTATTTCACTCCCTCATGGGGTTCTTCCCTTTAACTATTTTACTTATAAGGCTGGGCATCCTTGGAACTTACATGGCACGGCATTGAGTCTCCCTACAGAGTTTCCCATCTCAAAAGCTCCGAGTAGCCTCTGAATAACTGCAATAGAACCTTTCTCTTGTGGGCATCCACAAGAGAAAATGAAGCACTGTATGAAGAGGAGTCAGATTCAGAAGATGAAGTGGAGTGCAACCTGAGCAATACGGAAATTACTGAGGATCTCTGCCAGCATTTCCTACAGACTGAGAGGCACGGAGAAAAGTGACAGTGATAGCAGCAGCTGAACACCGAGTGCCTGAATGAGAGAGACTATGTGAATGTGGGTTAATGGTGGTGTCCCACGTCGCTACGGGCTTGAGCCACTGATCGAGGTGGTAGTCTTTGTTTGTTTGTTTTTGTTTTTGCTTTTTTTTTTTTCGAGACAGGGTTTCTCTGTATAGCCCCGGCTGTCCTGGAACTCACTCTGTAGACCAGGCTGGCCTTGAACTCAGAAATCCGCCTGCCTCTGCCTCCCAAGTGCTGGGATTAAAGGCGTGCGCCACCACCACTGGGCTAGGTGGTAGTCTTAACTGTGTGCTCTCCACTACTTTGCTCTGCGGGCATTGGGCTGTGGAAGCTGCAGGACCCCGCTCTGGTGGTGGGGAAGCACAGTCTGAGGTCATATGGCTGGAGTTGGCTTTTTGACTCTTGAGCACCCCAGACAGAGTAGGGAGCCTGAGAGAAGAGAGCTCTGTCTGGGTCTCACAGGGATGAGATAGTCCTTGACTTGTTTGGTGGGCAGCTTGGCTTGGTGGAGACTGTGGCTGGGTGTGCAGAGAGGCCTTCTGTGGGAGGTTAAACGTGGTTCCTTAGAGGAAGACCTGCTCCGTTGTTCCCCATGGCAGATCCCAATGAGAGGAGGCAGTCTATGGCTTTAAAACATTTATTGTTATGGTGGAGAGTTGTGATGAGTGAAACGGTACCCCACTTTCTCAGGGTTGTCCTGAGGTTAAATACCTTTTGTAGGGAGGAGTTTCTGGGAAGGAGAGCTTAATTGGCTAAACCCATCAGGGCTTTAGGTACCTGATTAAAATGGACATTGTCTTGGGGCAATGTCCTCTATCTATGGAGGGGCTTGGGGCATTGTCTTTATGTGACTGATGGCCATAGAATTATGGAGAGCTTAGGCCTCGTGTCAGGACCCTGGTGTCTAGGAGCTTAGCAAAACACCTACCATCCATTGCAGGATCACCTGCTGAGTCACTAGGGTTTTAAACCTAGCTCAACCAGAAACCAGGCTGCCTTTAATGGTCCCACATGTGAATCCAGACCATAGGTCAGTGAAGCCTCCATCTGAGAAGCCCTGGGAGCGGAGCCAAACAGAGATGAAGCATTTATATGGCAACAGTGCTCCCAAGATCCTGGCCATGGAGGCTGCCGTACAGCTGAGCTTTGACAAGCACTGTGACAGAAAGCAGCTGAAGTACTGGCCTGTTATTTCCCTGAAGTTCTGAGTCCTGGGCACCGGGACCCTAGGCAATGCTTCACAGTTTCTAGCCTCTCCCTCTTCATCTCTTCTGGAAATTTGTTAGAGAAAGAGGCCTATATGCTAACATGGTGGATGCAGTCTGTGAGCCACTTATAATTCTGTCAGCAGGAGATATACTGTTGCCAACACAAGGAATGTTAACTGACGATCTAAACAGTCCCATATCTGCTAAGGAAATAGAAACAGTCATTAATAGTCTCCCAACCAAAAAAAGCCCAGGACCAGATAGGTTTAGTGCAGAATTTCATCAGACCTTCAAAGAAGACCTAATACCAATACTCCTCAAACTATTCAACAAAATAGAAAATGAAGGCACTCTATCCAATTAGTTCTATGAAGCCACAATTACTCTTATACCTAAACCACACAAAGACCTATCGAAGAAAGAAAACTTCAGACCAATTTTGCTTATGAATATCGATGCAAAAATACTCAATAAAATTCTTGGAAACAGAATCCAAGAATACATCAAAACGATCATCCACCATGATCAAGTAGGCTTCATCCCAGGGATGCAGGGATGGTTCAATATATGGAAATCCATCAACGTAATTCACTACATAAACAAACTCAGGGAAAAAAACCATATGATCATCTCACTAGATGCTGAGAAAGCATTTGACAAAATCCAACATCCCTTCATGATAAAGTCTTGGAAAGATCAGGAATTCAAGGCTCATATTTGAACATAGTAAAAGCAATATACAGAAAACCAGTAGCCAACATTAAACTAAATGGAGAGAAACTTGAAGCAATCCCATTAAAATCAGGCACTAGACAAGGCTGCCCACTCTTTCCCTACCTATTCAATACTGTACCAGAAGTCCTAGCCAGAGCAATTAGGCAACAAAAGGAGATCAAAGGGATACGAATTGGAAAGGAAGAAGTCAAATTATCACTATTTGCTGATGCTATGATAGTATACTTAAATGACCCAAAAAATTCCACCAGAGAGCTCCTAAACCTGATAAAGAACTTCAGCAAAGTAGCTGGATATAAAATTAACTCAAGCAAATCAGGGGCCTTCCTATACACAAAGGATAAACAAGCAGAGAAAGAAATTAGGGAAACAACACCCTTCACAATAGTTACAAATAATATAAAATACCTCGGTGTAACTCTAACTAAGCAAGTAAAAGATCTGTTTGACAAGAACTTCAAGTCTCTGAAGAAGGAAATTGAAGAAGATCTCAGAAGATGGAAAGATCGCCCATGCTCATGGATTGGCAGGATTAATATAGTAAAAATGGCCATCTTGCTGAAGGCAATCTACAGATTCAATGCAATCCCCATCAAAATTCCAACTCAATTCTTCACAGACTTAGAAAGAGCAATGATCTAATCCAAGGCAGCAGCAGAGATAGAGATTCCACTGTGCCTGTGCCCCTCCAGAGCGGGCTCATGCAGGTGTCTCCCCAGCAGGCTCATGCAAATTAGGCAACTCCCTAGCTGGTGTATGCTGCGCATGCGCCCCTCCCAAGCAGGTGTATGCTAATGTGGCGATTGCTGGGGAACCAATCCAGGAGGACCACGAGAGCTCGGGCTTGAGTATATAAGGAGCTCTCTCTGGGCAGTCAGGGCCACCCCACAGAAGCAAGAGCAGCGGTGAATCCACAGAAGCAAGAGCAGCGGCAACTACACAGAAGCAAGAGCAGCGGCCACTACACAGAAGCAAGAGCAGCGGCAACTACACAGAAGCAAGAGCAGTGGCCACTACATAGAAGCAAGAGCCGCCACCACTGCTGCCCATTCCACAGAAGCAAGAAGAGCCGCGGCACCTAGGAAGCAAGAAGAAGTTGTAACACCTAGAAGAGCCGTAACACTTAGGAACCTAGGAGAGCTGTAACACCTAGGTACCTAAAAGAGCTGGAACACAATAGAAAATTCCTGAGTAAACCGCGAGAGAAGTCTCGGTGTTCTGTCGTTATCGCCGTCCAGGCAGCAAGCCGCCCATTACAATCTGGAACAATAGACCCAGGATAGACAAAACTATTCTCAACAATAAAGGAACCTCTGGTGGAATCACAATCCCGGACCTTAAGCTGTATACAGAGCAATTGTGATAAAAACTGCATGGTATTGGTACAGTAACAGGCGGTTGATCAATGGAACAGAATTGAAGACCCAGAAATGAACCCACGCACCTATGGTCACTTAATCTTTGACAAAGGAGCTAAAACCATTCAGTGGAAAAAAGACAGCATTTTCAACAGATGGTGTTGGCTCAACTGGTGGTTAACATGTAGAAAAATGCAAATCAATCCATTCCTTTCTCCTTGTACAAAGCTCAAGTCCAAGTAGATCAGGGACCTCCACATCAAAGCAGATACATTGAAACTAATAGAAGAGAAAGAAGGGAAGAACCTCGAGTAAATAGGTACAGGGGAGAATTTCCTGAAGAGAACGCCAATAGCTTCTGCTCTAAGATCAAGAATTGACAAATGGGACCTCATAAAGTTGCAAAGCTTCTGTAAGGCAAAAGACACTGTCAATAGGACAAAACGGCAACCAACAAATTGGGAAAAGATCTTTACCAACCCTATATCTGATAGAGGGCTAATATCCAATGTATACAAAGAACAAGAAATTAGACTCCAGAGAACCAAATAACCCTATTAAAAAATGGGGTACAGAGCTAAACAAAGAATTCTTAATTGATGAACACCGAATGGCTGAGAAGCACCTAAAGAAATGTTCAACATCCTTAGTCATCAGGGAAATGCAAATCAAAACAATTCTGAGATTCCACCTCACACCAGTCAGATTGGCTAGGATAAAAGACTCAGGGGGCAGCAGATGCTGGAGAGGTTGTGGAGAAAGAGGAACATTGCTGGTGGGATTGCAAGCTGGTACAACCACTCTGGAAATCAGTTTGGCGGTTCCTCCGGAAATTGGACATAGTTCTACCGGAGGACCCAGCCATACCACTCCTGGGCATATACCCAAAAGATACTGCAACATGTAATAAGGACACATGCTCCACCATGTTCATAGCAGCCTTATTTATAATAGCCAGAACCTGGAAACAACCCAGATGTCCCTCAACAGAGGAGTGGATACAGAAATTGTGGTACATCTACACAATGGAGTACTACTCAGCTATTAAAAACAATAAATTTATGAAATTCTTAGATAAATGGATGGATCTGGAGAATATCATCCTGAGTGAGGTAACCCAATCTCAAAAGAACACACATGGTATTCACTCTCTGATAAGTGGTTATTAGCCCAGAAGTTTGGAATACAGGAAGAACAACCCACAAACCACAAGAAACTCAAGAAGAAGGAAGACCAAAGGTGGACATTTCATTCCTTCTTAAGAAGGGGAACCAAATACTCACAGAAGGAGTTGCAGAGATTAACTATGGAGCAGAGACTGAAGGAAGGACAAGCCAGACTAAATATAGCTATCTTTTGAGAGGCTCTGACATTACCTGACTAATACAGATGTAGAGGCTCACAGGCATCCATTAAACTGAGTTCGGTGTCCCCAATGAAGGAGTTAGAGAAAAGACCTATGGAGCTGAGGGGTTTGCAGCCCCTTAGGACAAACAACAATATGAACTAACTGGTACCCTCAGAGTTCCCAGGGTCTCAGCCACCAACCAAGGACCACACATGGTGGGTCTGATTGTTCTGGCAGCACATGTGTAGTAGAGGATTACAAATTCGATCATCAATAGGAGGAGAGGACCTTGGCCCTGTGAAGGTTCTGTGCCCCAGTGTAGGGGAATGCCAGGGCCAATAAGTGGGGGAGGGTGGGGTGGCAGGTATGGGGAGGGGGGAGGCAACAGGGGTTTGTTCTTGTTGTTTTTGTTTGTTTGTTTGTTTGTTTTTTGGAGGGGAAACTGGGAAAGGAGAAATTTACATGTAAATAAAGAAAATATCTAATAAAAAAAAAACCTGAGCTCCCTTTTCTGCAGAATCCAGCTAGCTCTAACAATTGTTAGATGCTTTTAGACTTTCATAATGGCTGTGGAATAGTTTGATTTACTAGCTACTACTTTATGAATCTACTTTATGAATAAATTGCATTATAAATGTTCATGTCTATATAAATTGGCTGGTGCTTTTACAAATCTTTTCACAAATGTTATAAATGTAGTTTTAATTTTTAGACCAGCCTCTTGGAGTATTCCAAATGGAAGTTCTCAGTGACCACACACTGTATTCTAGGTTCTGGAAACTGGAGGCCTGTGATACAGAAAAAGAGGGGAGAAACAGAAGATTTCACCTTATATGGTATGATATTCACTCTAAAAGAATTTCTAAAACATGCATTTTTGGGGGATGACTGTCACAGTGTCTTTTGTGTGTCCTGAATACTTCCCAGTGCTCTGACTCAAACTGTGAAACAATAATGGATTTCAGAATTAAGGTATCTGGTTCTTGTAAAACTTATGGAATTCACGTACAACTTCCTAACCACAGAGTATTTTAAAGAGAAATATTACTAAATGTGTTATCAGACAAGTAAAACAAGGGACCCCAAGAATTAAAACTTCCCCAGGAATCTCACACTGGAGACCCTGGTTCCAGGCATAGGAGAAGCTTGCCTTTCAGGGAGCTGTTCCTCACTGTCTGTTGAGTCAGACCATCTTCAGAAGAGACTGGAGACAAAGCAGTGTGCCAGTGATGTCTGAGACCACTCACGGACCAGGAACACTGGGCTGAACTTACCCCAGCCCTCTATGTAAAGCTGATTTTCAAGGCAGTACACTGAAGATAGACTTGGGGAAGCACTGGACCCGTTTATTTGTCCTTCCTCCTAACTCATGTGGCCATCCTGAATAAGTCTTTTATCTCCTCTGCCTTTCACAATGACTTGTTTTTTAAGTACCTGTACTTCAGATGGATGGCTGAGCCTAACTTGTGACTGGCAGAGCCCAGGCTTTGACCCTAAAAGCTCCAGGAATGTGGGGCTGTTTTGCAAATGTTGTAAATATTCTGTGATCTTAAATTGAGTAGGAAGAGAAGTGTGATTTGGTTCCTTTCTTGTCTTTTAAAAACAAAAATGATTAAATCTCTTAATCTAGGCTTACAAACCACGCTGTGTAATCAAGAAGAGGAAATCCGTCCTTGAGGACATCTCCGGGTCTTCTAGTTCAATATTAAAAACACCTGCTCTCAATGAGTCTATAGTGGACCTTTATTAGGACAGATATTTCTAGTCTTGCTAACGCATTTCCCCATGGTACCAAGAAACAGAAAAAAAAAATGAGCACACAAGCCATAAGAGGCTGAAAAGAAATGAGAATGAACTACCTGCTTTTGTAATGTTGGAGAACTGGTCATTTCCTGTTCCTTCTTTAGTCTGGTCATTTGTCTCTCATTGCTTGGCTGCCGGGACCCTTCTCAAATAGGCGTGCATGAAATTCACTGCTCCTGCAGGGAAGTCAGCAAAATGGTGATGGAAGCCTTCTGGTCTTCGGCACCAATCCACTGATCTCAGACTCTCCTCCAAACTTTGTTCACTTCACGATCTTAAACTCGTCGCACTCAGTTGCTTAATTTTCCTGGAACTTAAACTTAGGTGCAGCATGTGAGGATTTGAACCTCTTTATGGGCCAGAGGAACTCTCTAGATCCATCTGTCTCCACACCCAGCGCTGAGGTGCTTTAATCTCAAATGAATGTTGTGGAGTTGCTATTGTTGCCATATTGGAATACTATTATTCCTAGGAAGAATTCAAGAAATTTGAGTCTGTCTAGTGTGAGAGTCCCTGAGACTCACATTTCTGGGTCTGTCTGTCCCTTTGTAGCACTGTGACCTGCAACAAAAAGAAATTGAAAATGTCCAAGACACATCAAGAATTACAAATCCTTGATGTGTCTTGTTCTGGTTTATGGATATATATA
>NW_022196906.1:82539242-82544410 GCF_008632895.1 Mastomys coucha | reverse complement strand
ATATATATATATATGAGCATTCATATAACTTTCTATTTTCTGCCCTATCAGAGAAGCTGAAATAAACAATGTATCCTAACAGAACAGTTTTCTAGGAATACAAATGCATTCTCACTGTCTCTCATCCTCCGTCCACTCCGAAGCCTTTGAAGAACAATGTCCGTTCATTTCCTCAGGCCTCAGCCTCACCACCCCCTGGAGGCTTCCTCTGCCAGCATTCAGGCACATCAGCCATGTCTCAGATGATTGGCTTCATCTCCTGCAAGGGCAGGGTGCTTGTATTCCCCTCTGTGCCTCTGTGAGTCCACAATGGGACATCTCCACAATGGTAGTGCTGACGGCTGCAAGGAGTGCACTCTGCCAGCTCCTTTCTTTTGCCTTCGGCATTGTTCCCTTACTTTTGTGATGTGTGCAAAATTCATTTAGCGCTGACCTTTACATGTGAACTGACAGTAAAGTAGGATTTACATGGTGTGTGCTCCAGTTGGGTCTCTTTCTCCACTTGCATATCCTGCCTGAAGTGTGAGTCACGGTCTCCAATTCCTTTTCCTGAGATCTGAATGAGCCTCTCCGGTTCCTTTTCTCTGTTAAATTTATGTTCTGCTTGCTTCCTTGTTCCCACCCAAAGGCTGGAGACCTAGGGCTGGGTAGGAAATACCTTGGAGAGCAGTGTTGCTCAGCTATGTTGCTTGCCTGATGTTCGAAACCAGTTTCTTTTTTTTTAAGCAGTGAGGAAGGTGTATGGTGGGAGGGAGAGGGGGAGGGCATACAGGATTTACTCTTATGGGAACTCAAAGTCTTTCAGAATTCTGGGGAAGGGAGCTGTTTTCTAACCTACTGGGAGCTGTGACAGGGCCGAAATACAAGACTGGAGAGGATGCACAAGTGCTCCAACCCAAGAACACTTCCTCCCTCCCCCCCTTTAATAGTAGAAATAGTCCCCTTTAAAAAGCTGTTTCCCAATCCACCTTCTCCAGTCTGCTTTCTGCTTCAAGGCTACCTGTTTGGCTTACAAGGATCGGCTCTGGATCCTTCTTGTTCCAAAAAGCTGAGTGGGAAACCATTCGGAAGTAGGGAATTAAAAAGGAAGGGAGTCGTCCTATCTCAGGTTGTTTGGATTGGATGCTCTTGCTCAGCATCAGGCAGTTTGTCCTTTGTCCAGTGAAGAAGCTGACCTTATATGACTGCTTCTAGATCCTTGGACCCTCTGCCTTCCTATGTCCCTTTGGGCCTAGAGATGGTGGCTGCCCTTCTGTTGTTGTTCCCAGGAGGTTCTTTCTCATTGTCCATTTGCATGGCTTTGTAATTGGTCCCACTGTGAAGAACTCCTTCTTATCTTAAGTTGAACATTTTTTAAAACTCTTTTATAGGACTCTGGCTAATATAATTCTTCTTGAATTTGACAGTTGGGTTATTTGGGTAGTAAGCTTTCTCTTGACAAAGCGAAATACATCATAGAAAGGACAGGTTCATACCAAAGTATGAATGATTCACCACGTTTTAAGGATTCTAGGACTTTTAGTTCAGAGGTTTGAAAGGAGGACAGGGGATGGGAGGGGTGGATTTTGAGGCACTGTGAGGATGAGGGAGTAGAGAGCTACAAAAAATGCATAATCGTGCGATAGCTATGGCGTAATGAAGGGGAACAGAGGGTGCCTGCTGGTGCCGCTTCTCCACCTAAAATCTTTTCTCAGTAACATTGTCCCACCTGAAACAGCTCTTTTCAGAAGTGCTCCTGTCATAGCTTTAAACAAGGAACTTAATATGGTTTTCTCAAGGGCACACAGTTAGCAAGTAACAGAGTGGGACATGAACTCGAGTAGTTTGACTTTTTAGCTACTCAATGTGCGTGTTTAACTTTGAATAGACATCAGTGGCTTTTATGTGTCCAGGCTGTTGAAGTTAATGGAGAAACCATTCCTTTGGCAGGAGTCTTATTCTTTAAGCATTTAAGTGTTCAGAAATCTATGAAAACTTACAAGAAAACAACAAAATCCCAAATTTAGAATCTGTCATCTATATTCAAATACTGCTTGGGGACATTATTTATCATTTTGTAACTGTGATACTTCTTGTAAAGGGACTTGGGGAAGGAACCTGACGCCACAGAAATCCCCAGGCCAGATAAAACCTGTGAGAAAGTACCAGTCAGCGACCAAGCTAGTTATGGAACCAGACACCCAGAATAGAAATCGCTTTACCCTACCAGTAACCCTCTACACTACATGAGCATCCCACTTAAGTATTTTTTCCACAATTTTCTAGCCAGTGTGTACCAAAAAAGGCTGCATTGAAGAGGAAGGAGGTTGCTGTGTTGAAGAGGAGGCATTGAGTGTCAATGCACAGGCGAGGGAATACTTCTAGGCAAATCTCTAGCATAAACTTCAGCTCTTAATCTTGCAAAGTGGTATTGTGATTTGAGTCGGCAGTCAGATGACTCACACTTTGCTGGGGAACACAGTACTCATCGCTGCAGTTGCAAGGCTGTCTGCCTTGCATGTCCGTTTCTTCTGAATGCTCACATCACGGTGAGCTGAGCTGAGCACAGGTCTCTTATGCATCCTACATAGCTCCCAGCACATCAATGCTGCAAAGAACGAGAATGGGAGATTAAGCCACAGCTGGGGCAGACTTCTCCAGGCAGGAGTTCAAAGGTGAGGTATGAAGCATGCTCAGTTCACCAGTAGTGAAGCTGCTATTTAATTTTAACTGAAGCTTGATGATACGTGAACTAGAAAATTTATTAGCTGTAGCAGAAAGCAAGTCTTCCACTCGATTGAAATCTCTGATGTGCTTTAAAGACAACAGCTGCTTTCTTAACTTAGTCAGTCTATGTGAGTTTTAGTCACACCTTAGCCTTCCGGATGATCTTAAAACTAGATGCACAAGATAAGGAACGATTGTAGTGATCATTGTTTTTAATTTTTTTTTAAAGCACATTTATTTATCGTGGACCAGATGTACTCTCGGGGGCTTCCTTACTGAGTGCCTGACTGCTTTGAGAAAGGCCTTTCCACTTCAGTATTACTAAAGCCATCATCTGAAAGATTTACAAATGAATAGATTAAAAAAAAAAAAGCTCATGGGAGCTAGGGAGATGCCTCAGTGTTTGGGAGCTCTTGCTGTTCCCAGAGGACATGAGTTCACTTCCCAGCACCCACACCTGGTGGCTCACAGGCACTTGTAACCCTGGTTCTAGACACCTGATCCTCTTCTGGTCTTTTTGAACACCTGTACTCATGTGGCACACAAACACACCCTCAAACACATATAAGTAAAAATAAACCTATTTTTGTTTTTTTAAGTTCACTTTCAGTTGAGAACACAAATTCTCCTTAGCAGTGACTGGATAAAGAGAGTCTATTGGGTAACTTGATAATATAGTTAATAAAAATATTTTTAACAGCAATTTTCACAAGGTTAAGAATGCAGGCCAACAGTGGAGCTTTGTTTGCTTCATTGCTTTAAATGAATTAATTTAACCAGCTCCTAGGAATATTCTCTTTACCTTGTACCCAGTATAGCACAACATCATTACATTGTATAATTTCTGTTGTACAGTGGACCATGATAAGGTCAAATCTAGAAAAAGGGCTTCTAGTCTAGATATTGCTTTGAAGGCCTTATCTATCACTCTGTCCCTTTGGGTTCTCTGCTTGTTTAGATTTTTACAGAATTGGGGTTTTACTAATGTCCCTATGTGATTCAGTTTCTTTTTTTTAGAAAGTGAAACTTTTCACTCACAATGTTTCGCATAGATTGGAATATTCACATAGTTAAGACTTATAGTCTATCATATGTGCTCCATTGGTACCTGCGGGGAACAGATTCAGTCCCAAGTGAATGTGTAATATTTTCTTTAAACTTTTATTGCATTATGATGAGAAAAGTTATATGATTTCAATTTATCTGAATTTATTAACATTTAAAAACATATTTTAAGTAAATAGAATTAAATCACATTCTTGTTTCTCTTTTGTACCCCCACTCCTCCAAGAGACCCCTCCTTCAATACCTACAATATCTTTTTTGTCATATTCCTTAAGATTTATAAAATATTATAACAATAAAAATAAGTATTATAAAAGTTGTTTAATATAAAAACAACAATTTAACAGTCTTATGTAGATGCTTGTCTACAGCAATAGTGAAAATACATTTTTCTCAATATAAATTTTAAATAACTCCAAACATATTAACTGTATACTTCAAAATAATACATCACTACTAGTATATTCTTTTTTTTTTCTTTTTCCCCAACCTCTCCCACTTATTGGCCCTGGCATTCCCATACACTGGGACATAGAACCTTCACGGGGCCAAGGGACTCTCCTCCCATTGATGATCAACTTTGCAATCCTCTACTATACACATGCTGCCAGAACAATCAGTCCCACCATGTATAGTCCTGGGTTGGTGGTTGAATCCCTGGGAGCTCTGAGGGTGCTAGTTAGTTCATATCGTTGTTCATCCTAAGAGGCTGAAAACCCTTCAGCTCCTTTGGTCCTTTCTCTAACTCCTTCACTGGGGACCCTGTACTCAGTTCAATGGATGGCTGTGAGCCTCAACATCTGTATTAGTCAGGTACTGTCAGAGCCTCTCAGGAGATAGCTATATTAGGCTGACTTGTCCTTCCTTCAGTCTCTGCTCCATAGTTAGTCTCTGCAACTCCTTCCATGGGTATTTTGTTCCCCCTTTTAAGAAGGAATGAAATGTCCACATTTTGGTCTTTCTTCTTCTTGAGTTTCTTGTGGTTTGTGGGTTGTTCTTCCTGTATTCTGAACTTCTGGGCTAATAGCCATTTATCAGACAGTGCATACCATGTGTGTTCTTTTGTGATTGGGTTACCTCCCTCAGGATGATATTCTCCAAATCTACCCATTTCCCTAAGAATTTCATAAATTCATTGTTTTTAATAGCTGAGTAGTACTCCATTGTGTAGATGTACCACAATTTCTGTATCCATTCTTCTATTGAGGGACATCTGGGTTGTTTCCAGTTTCTGGCTACTATAAATAAGGCTGCTATGAACATGGTGGAACATGTGTCCTTATTACATGTTGGAGCATCTTCTGGATATATGCTCAGGAGTGGTATGGATGGGTCCTCCGGTAGAACTATGTCCAATTTCCGGAGGAAACGCCAAACTGATTTCCAGAGTGGTTGTA
>NW_022196906.1:82501174-82537823 GCF_008632895.1 Mastomys coucha | reverse complement strand
GGTAAGATGGCCATTTTTACTATATTAATCCTGCCAATCCATGAGCATGGGAGATCTTTCCGTCTTCTAAGATCTTCTTCGTGAATGTGTAATATTGACATGAACATAGCTATGTAAAGGATCCCTCAGACGCATGAGGATGGCAAGACCTTTCCCTGGTCTAAATGTGGATGTAGCTAATGTGTACAGAAAATATCAAGTATTGCTTTTTCCTCCCCGACTACTATAGACTGATAGAGAATGCCTACCAGGATGAGCTAGCCCACCTCTTATTCATCTGTATCCAATAAGTCTGTGTCTCTACTCAGCTGTATGTATGTAAATGCATTGGGTTTCCAGGCTACTGGTGCATCTCCATGAGATGCTTCCAGTCCCAGCTCTTCTGTAGGCGTCTGTATTTCTTCATTATCTATTATCCCCATGAGAAGGTCAAGTTCAAAGCCATGAAGGCAAAGGCAGTTACTGTTAATGTCTGTCTGTCTGTCTGCCTACCTCTCTAGTAAGTGAGCAGAACAGCTTCTGTTTATTATAATGTGTATAAAGAATGGACATTCCCTAACTTCTGCAGATATTCACTGTGGAAAGGCTAGCTGCAGGCTCTGCCTGGAAAATCAAGGCCCCAGAGAGAGAAGAGCACAGGGGAGACTTATTGCTCCCCAGCTCACAGCTACAAATGTTCCCTGAAGAACAGACTTGCCTAGAAGTACATTTCATGA
The DNA here is from genome assembly GCF_008632895.1 of Mastomys coucha. Taxonomy (NCBI): domain Eukaryota; kingdom Metazoa; phylum Chordata; class Mammalia; order Rodentia; family Muridae; genus Mastomys; species Mastomys coucha. The sequence continues at coordinate 82,537,107 of NW_022196906.1, read as the reverse complement.
TCTAAAACATTGGTCTCTGTAGAAATAATCCCAGTGAATATGAGCAGGAGGAAGGCTTAGGCCGGAGTTCATGCTCCTCAAACTGAAAAACTCCATGGTCGCACAGCGAGTGACAGACAATATTCAGGTCTCTGGCAGTGTCTTCCCTGCAGATTTCTGAGTATCAAGAATGAGGGTTATTGTCAGATTTCTTTGTAAACCTCAGTAAGAATTATTCTGAATTCAGCTACCAATTATTTTTGTTTGTTTACATATATATTTATCTAAAGATTTATTTTAGCCTAATGTATACATGTTCATGTGTGTGCATGTTTATGTGAATGCAGGTACCTTCTTACTTTCCCCTCTGTGTATAGGATCCTTTAAATATTTTTCATAATGCTGCTTAGTGGTCATGTACTATTTTAGTTTATGCTTAGATTGGAAGGAGTTTATTTTTCCATAAGCTCTTAAGAGTAGCCTCACTAGCTATTGCAGTTTAGTTTTTTTAGTCAGGTTTTTTTCAGCACTGTGACCAAATATCTGACAGAAATAGGTTAAAGGAGAAAACATTTCTTCTGGTTCATGGTTTCAGTTGATGGTCAGCTGGCTTTGTTTTTTTCTGGACTGTGGTGAAATAGATCATCATTGCAGAAGGATGTGGCAAGAGACAAATATATTTGCCTCATAGAAGCCAGGAGGGAAGGGGAGAGAGAGAGGAGAGACATGGACAGAGAAATGATATATTTCTCCAACGCATGACCCCAGTGATGTATTTCTTCCTCCTACATGGTTCCACCTCCCATTTTCCATCATCTTCCAAGAATACTAACAAATTATGTGTCCATCCTGGGAATAAGAATTGTTCAGGCCAGGCCCTTCATGATTCTAACTCTCTTCCCAGATCCACCAACGGACAAGCAAGCTTTTGCTTCACAAAAGTGTGGGGACATTTCATATCCAAACCAACACATCTAGATTATAAGTTATTATATTTCTGCTGAGAAGTATGTAGCTATTCTGAGTGCTTTGCCTCATAAGTAAGTCGATGATTCTTTCTTGCAGCTTTCGATATTCGTTCCTTGTTCTGGACTTGCAGCAGTTTAACTGTAATCTCACATGGAAAGGTTTTTTCCCATGGCCATGACTATTTGGAGTTCTAAATGTATCCTATACTTAGATGTTTATATTATTCCCAAGGCTTTGGCAAGTCTTTAAAATATAATGTGTTTTTACTTATTCTTTGAAAAATTTAGACATTTACAAGATGTCCTCCAGTTCCATTTTACATTTCCATCTTAATTATATCTATCCATCTTTGCCTCACTCCAGTTGCCCCAGCACTCCAAACCCTGGCTCCGTTCCCCTATTTTTTTGTTATGAATAACCTCTTAGTCTCCTTAGTGGTGCTCATGCTTGCATGGGTGTGGTGTCATCCTTCAAGGCATCAACAATCATGTTCCCAAAGAAAAGTGACTCTCCCTCCCTTGGCAATTCTTAACTCTCAATAGTTCATATTCCAATGATATGGTCTTGGGGACCACCTCACATTCCTGTTGGAGTTCTGTCTGGCTTGATCTTGTTCAGGTCTCGTGTAGGTATGCATGGCTGCTTGGAATTGTGTGGGACAACTATCACGTGTTTTCCTCCTCAGCTGGTGGCTTTTAATTTTTTTCTATCTAACCTTCCTTCCTGTTCTGTGAGCCTTGGGTGGGAAGAAGTTAGAATACAGGTGACTCATCCACAGATGAGCCCTTAATACTTACGCATGCTTGGTACTTTGAATGGTTACTGACCTGTGCATCAACCATTACCCACTGCAGTATGACTCTTCTGACAATGTTAAGAGCAACGCAAATCTCTGGGTGTAATCATAATATTTAGAAGGCTACGTGACAACTTGACTATTTAATATAACAGCAGTGTACTTCCTTCTAGGGCCTATGATCTTCCAAGTTATATGCTTTTGACCAGATTTACAGTGTCAAACATGAAATCCCCTCTGTAGAACAGGTCACATATTCAAACAGAAAGTGGTTTGTTATCATTTAACATTCATGCCACATTTACACCACTGGACACATCCTATCAGGTAGGTCAGTGGTGCAGCAGTCATATGTCTGGGTAAGGCTGTCAATATCTTTTCTCCCCCAGCCATCCATATAGCACCTTCTGGCACTATGTAAGTTAGCCTGTAGGGAGGGAGTTTCTTGGTCAGTACAGTGTTGATTTCTCTGTGTCCTGCATCCATAGTGAGTGCCTTCTTCAGCAATAGAATCTCACCATCTAGTTACAATGGGCCACAGAAAGCATTAGCAATAGTCTGTGCTGTTTCGGGTGCCTCTGAGGCTTCCCTGGTCAAAACATCAATAAAGAGATTTTTCTATGACTGGCACTGAAATTTTTATTTAAATGTCTTCTGAAAGCAACACTATCCAACCATGAAGGATACTTGTGTTCAAATTATTTTTTGATTAGCTTAAAAACCAGTGACTTTTCATAAGGCTTCTTTAAGCATTCCTAGTTTGGGTTAGCCCACCTCTTAACACTTGACTTGGAGAACTTTTTTTTCCATTATTTCACTGAATAAGTTTCTTTCCTTTAGTCGGAACCTCTACTTCTTGGCCAAGGGAGTGGCACTATTAGGAGGTGTGGTCTTATTGGAGTAGGTGTGGCCTTGTTGGAGAAAGTGTGTCACTGTGGAGGCAGGCTTTGTGACCCTCCTCCTAGCTACCTGGAGGACAGTCTGCTCCTGGTTTCCTTTGGATGAAGATGTAGACTCTCAGATCCTCCTAGCCTGCCTGGATGCTGCCATGTTCCTATCTTGATGATAATGGACTGAACCTTTGAACCTATAAGTCACCCCCAATTAAATGTTGTCCTTTATAAGAGTTGCCTTGGTCATGGTGTCTGTTCATAGCAGTAAAACCCTAAGGAAACTTCCTTATCTAGACCTATTATTTTTAAGGTTGGTATCTTAATTGTATCCTAGAGGTCCCGAATATATTGAATGCATTTTTAAAATTGATTAAACATAGTTACTATATAAATTTGATACTTCATTGGAATTGCATTCTATCTGCGAATTCTTTCTTAAACTCAATTTTATTGGTTGGTGAGGCTTTTATTGCTGTTTTTTACTTGATTTATTAAACTTTTATTTTCTAAGGTATGTCTTGGTTATTCTTACAAAGCTCTATCTCATCATTGAATTTCTCATTTTATAATCTGTACTGTCTCCCTTATTCCTTCAGTTGTTTTTATGTGTTCCTTGGAATTCATGTATCCTTTTAAAAATGAAAGGATACAGTCAATAGGACAAAATGACAGCCTACAGATTGGGAAAAGAGCTTCACTGATCCTACATCTGACATAGGGCTAATATCTAAAATATATAAAGAACTCCAAAGTTAGATGCCAACAACCCAAATAACCTGATTAAAAAATGGGATACAGAGCTAAACAGAATTTTTCACAGAGAAATCTCAAATGGCCGATAGGCACTTAAAGAAATGTTCAACATCCCTAGTCATCAGGGAAATGCAAATCAAAATGACTCTGAGATTCCACTTTACACCCATCAGAATGGCTAAGATCAAAACCTCAGAGGACTGCATGTGCTGACAAGGATGTGGAGCAAGACTCATTGAACAATGGGATATAACTGAAGACCCACAATATAAGTCCCAACTCATACATCTACCTTATTTTTTATAAGACCAACAGGATACATTGAATAAAAGATAATATCTTCAACAAAAGGAACAGGTCAAACTGGACAGCTCTTTGGAGAAGAATGAGAGTGGTTCCTTATCTCTCACCTTGCATAAAAGCAAGTCCAAATGGACCTCAGCATAAGACTGCATCCCCCAAATCAGTTAGAGAAGAAAGCAGAGAACACACTTGAACTCAGTGACAAAGGAAAGGGCTTTCTCAACAGGACCCTGATTAAGCATTGGGACTACCAATTAAAAAGGGAAATTAAGGAGCTTCTTTAAAGCAAAGAGCATTATCATTTAGTGAAGCGACAGCCTGCAGAATGAGAAGAAAAAACTTCACCAATTATACATCTGACAGAAGGCCAATATCTAAAATATATGAAGAATTAAAAGCCTAAATATCAAGAAAACAACCCAATTAAAACATGGGGCAAGGAACAAAACAGGATTTTCAAAATATGAATTATAAACGGCCAAGAAACATTTGAATGAAAGCCTCAGCTGTGGCAATGAAGCTGAGAGGCTGCTGATCAATGGTAAAATACACACAGCGGCTGCTGATTTCTAAGGAAGATCAGATCTGTAGGACCTGCCTTAGAGGGCTCCTAAGTATGTTGCTGTGTGAATCTGCTAAGAATGTAGATTCTAGATCTTCTGTCTGCCTAGACTGCAGGCTTGCATGGTGTCAAGTTCTGAGGTTGTGACGACAGCTCCGGCTTCTTTTCTCTCTTCTTTTTCTCCTTCCCATTACAAGAAAGCCACCCTTCCTTGTATTGTGGTCTGGGTCTTTCTGATTTTGGGTTTCACATGGTTACTAAATCTCTACTGCCTCTGTGTATAGGCTCCAGAGGTGGGAAAATGTTGAACATCTGTGGTCTAACTCTTTCCATTTGGTTCTCCTCTGTGTCAGTCAACTTTGGTTTTCCTCTGTGTCAGTCAGCTTACACCACGGTGAAAAGAGTACCTGTGTAAAACAACTTCAAAGGAAGAAAGGCTTGTTTTGCCTAATGGACTTAGAGTTTTTGCTTCATGCTCATTTTATTCCATGATTCTGGGCCTGTAGTGACAAAGTTATTGGCTTATTAGCAGAAGTGGGGCAGAGCAAAGCTCCCCACATCATAGCAACCAGGAAGAACAGCAGGGAGAGAAATACAGAGGAGATGATTAGGGAGGGGGACAGAGAATAGGAAGCGAAGGGAGGGTGAGGTGTTGAGGGTACGATATGCCTTTTAAATCTACATGACTAGTGACCTACTTCCTCTATTGAGGATCCACAACCCATTCATCTGTGAACTCAGTGATGGATTAATTCATTGACAGGCTTATGATTCAACCACAGATCTCAGTAGCCAGCCGGGGAACAAGCCTTCAACACATGAGTGTTTTTTTTTGAGGACGCTTCACATCCAAACCTGACATCCCGCATACTTCAAGTCATTTCAAGATAAGCAACAACATGATAACATCATATGAAGTGATGGGGGTGGTATATAAATAGTGTTATGCCATTTAGGGAATAATTACAAGAAAAAAACGTATGCATTTAGCACACATGGGATTCTTAGTGATGTTTTTGTTTCAATGTTGTTCAAATCTTTGGATACACAGCCCACAGCTATTAATCTTAGAGAGGCTGAAGTATGTGTTGCACAGGGGAAGGGTAACAATGAGGGGACTTCAACCAAAAATTAAAATCTAGCAATTAGAAACAATATTAAAAATTCCAATAGTTTTGACTTAGTAAAAGTTTGACATCTATTAAACAACTGGACATATTAGTGTCAACTGAATAAAAATCAGCCAGCTCTATAGGAGTTTGTGAGAGATTATTTCCCCCTTAAGGCTTGTTTGGTTGAAGAACTTCGGAATCTTCCTGATTTTAACTATCATTCTTTCTCCCATTCTTCCTCTCTCTGTCTTTCTTTCTCTCCAAGATCTCATTAGTTCATCCTTGCCTCTAATTCATTATATATATGGAGCTAGTTTTAAATTCTTGATACTTAGTGGGCAAGAACATTTGTTGTGAAAGCAAGAGGATCTGAGTTCAAGCCCCAGCACCCATGTAAAAGATAGATAAGTGTTTCTATAACTCCAGTGTTTGAGGACTGGAACCAGACAACCGTGTACCTACAATTCCATCATTAGCGACCAGAGACCAGCAAAGCCACCCTAGCCAAAATAAGAATAAGCTTCATTGAGAGACCCTCCCTGTCTCAAAAAGCAAAGTGCAGAACAATAGAGAAAGACACCCAACATCCTTTTCTAGCCCCTACCTTGGTATGTATGAGTTTACTTCTCCACATGCATGTTTATCACCCCCTACCCACCATATCCCCACACACTCACTTCCTGATCCTTCTGTCTCTACCTCTGTACTCTGCCATCCCAGCTGTATGCTACCATGCTGTTTTTCTGAAGTTTCGTCTATTCAGGGAAACATAAGTGTATATTGAATATATTTTCTGTGCTATGGAATTGGTTTTCTGAAGTTTTGTCTATTCAGGGAAACAAGTGTATATTGAATATATTTTCTGTGCTATGGAATTGGTTTCGTAGGATAGACAAACCAGGAAGACTTGAGATTTAAAAACCTCTACTGCAGTTATGAGTTAATCTCCTGCTTCAGGCTCTGGAGTCTTCAACACAGAACAAAGGCAAAAGACAGCACCGTGGAATGAGCTAAACAAAGTTTATTGTGCGAAGGGTCTTGAGAATAAGTAACCACGATCTTTCCCAAATCATAAGGCATTTTATAAGGCATTTAAAAAATCTGGATGTATGGGAAGAGCACACACATTATAAACCAGCTATCGCCACAGGCTAGCTTCCAAAAGTGCCTCTCTAATTACTAAGCCCTCAAAAATGTGCAGGAATTCCTCCCCCACTTATCAGCGCCACATTATGCTACTTTAATGGACGTGTTTGTACAATGGTAGTCTCTTTTCAAATTGTAATCATAGTTTTTATATAAATGCCCCCAACTTACAAATTCAAAATAAACATTGGAAAGGATAGGAAGAGATGGCTGCCATGGCTTCAATTATTTACACATGGGTGTGTATGCTGGGGCATCTTCCTCATGATAGCAGTAACAAGCTTCTCAAAGACAGGCTCTAAAGCTGAATCATCTCCAGAGCTTGGAAACCAGTCGAGATTTCCCATAAAACTAGAAATAGAACTTTTACAGGATCTGGCTATACCACTCCTGGGTCTATACCCCACGGAATGTATAACCTACTACAGAGGTGCTTACACATCTGTGTACATTGATGCTCTATGCAGAGTAGCAATGAAGTAGGATCAACCTAGATGCCCAACGGGTGAGAAAAATGTGGCACATATATACACAATATAATATTACTCAGCTATATAGATTGGAAAATGATGTCATGAAAGTTGCCTGTAAATGGATGGAACAGAAAAAATTAAAGAGAGTGAAATATCTCAGATCCAGAGATACAAATGCCATGTGTCCTTTATCCACAGATCCCAGCCTGAAATTTTTTATTTTGCATATTTAACATGGAGCACAAGGAGAAGCTAGGAAAGTAGAAAGGAAACTTTTGGGGAAGGCATACTAAAGAAGGGAAATAGTGGACTGTAGCTAATATGAAAGTAGTGAAGTGGAACAATGGTGGTGGGAATGCTTGGGCAAGGAGGGGTTGGGAGTATGGAGGAGAGAAGGGGAGGACTGAGCCAAAGGAAAGGAGTATGATGAGATATATGGAAACACCTCTCTCTCTCTCTCTCTCTCTCTCTCTCTCTCTCTCTCTCTTTCTCTCTCTCTCTCTCTCTCTCTCACACACACACACAGAGCAACAGTGGAAGTGAAAAGAAAGGGGGAGGGTAAGTTGAAGTAATTCAGGATGGGGGAGGGGGAGGGGGAGGGGGAGGGAAGATAGTACTGAGTGGGCTAACCAAAACTATGGATGTTTGAAAAGCTTTACGGAAACACAATAGTTAGTAAGCACATTTTAAACCATAACTGAGAGAGAGAAAAAAAAGAGTTTGAATGTAATTACTCTGCATGACTGGTCAAGGTTGGTCCTAGAGGACCTGAGAATAAAAAGCCTTGGACACTTCCCTACAAGTGTTAGTCAGAGAGGCCCCAGAGGTCTAGGAAACAGCACATCCTTGATTACTCAACACAGGTGATTGCTGTCGTCCTTGATTACCCACCATAACTACATGGTAGGACCCTATTACTAAAGATGCCACACACCTTGGCTGTGGGACATAAAGAAATCAATCTCAAACCAATCAGGAACTTCCTCCCTGATGACTAGCTCTCATAGTTCCAGAAAGGTGCTTGGAAGAAGAGACATCACTGTGCATCTACAAATAACGACCTGCCAGGATAGATGTGCCCAAAGGAACAATGGTGGCATGTCTATGAGATAACCATTTCCTGATTAGATTCATGGCTTGCTCCACCGGAGAGAAGTTCATGCTTGGTGCTGTAATCTTGTGCAAAAGTCCAAGGCTAGGGAGGTCATATACCCTAAAGTAGAACCTGCTATTTATAGTTTACTAAATGGTCATTTGCCAAATTGCCTTCTAAATATTTATTTACATCCACAGACCTAGGATGCTCTCAGCCTTGTTCAGAGTTTTTTTTTTTTTTTTTCACAGTGGACAGCAGTTAATATGGAGACATGTAACTGGTCAAAATATGGAGAATAGTAGACTAAACAGGGCATCTGTATCAAAACCTCCACCCCAGGGAAAGCTCAGAAAATATTGAGGAAGGGGAGGTGGAGAGAGATGCAATAAAACGTGTTTCTGGATATGCCTTGTCTCAGTGGCTATGATCTCACAGTAGCCAAAGTTACCTGGAACAAGACCTGCACAAGACCAAGTCCTGACATAGGTGAGTCAGTGGTCTTTGCCAATCAAATATTTTAAATTTTGAAAAGATTATTATTTTAGAAAAGTGAGTCCCATTAAAAAAGGAAATAAATTCAAGAAAAGAATATGAACACAGGGACATGGAGAGATGGCTCAGCAGTTAAAAGCATTGACTGCTCTTCCAGAGGCCCTGAGTTCAAACCCCAGCAACCACATGGTAGCTCACAACCATCTGTAATGAGATTGGATGCCCTCTTCTGGTGTGGTCCAAAGACAGCTACAGTGTACTTATATATAATAAATAAACAAATCTGGGGGCTGGAGTGAAGGGGGCTGGAGCAAGCGGGACCAGAGCAAGAAGGAAAAAAAAAAATGAACACAGGCAAGAAAAGATTTCCTTTGGAGGATAAGGAAAGATATTTAGTATGTGCCTTGAAATTGGGGACTTTGGGAAATTAGAATATCAACCTAATGGCTGCACCTTGATATTTATATGAGTCTTTAAACCACAGAGCTCAGGGTTATGCCCAGTTGAAGTCAAAGCACCTCTCCTGTTATGTACTCCTGATTTTTATTACAGGAAGAAGTACAGTTCAGCAATTTTCCAACCCCCAGTTATTAGTCGGGACAAGGTAACTGCTGTGGTGAGTGGCTTCAAGGCTTTAATGGCTTAGCACAGTACACATTTCTTTCCTGCTTATGTCATGGTAAAATATAGGCTTGAGGGTGTGGTGTAGCTCATGTGGTCATTGGGACCATGTTCACCCGTCTACTAGCTCCCCCTTCACTCCAAGCTCTGGAGAACTCTTCTGGAGCCTGTGCCTCTGACTGTTCATCTGAGAAGAAAGGTTTCTCATGGGTCAGGCTTGGAGGTGGCTAGCACTATTCTAACATGCTTCAGTGGGTGGTCAGTTCACTCCACTGCTTGCCTATAAAGGAGGCTGAGAGACATCTTAGCATCTGCTAGGGAAGAAAGCCAAACAGGATTTCATGAATGTATGTAGTCTCTGCCATACATTACTACATCAAATGTAAGTGTTGTAGGAGAAAAATAATAGTAACTGTGAGAAAATTAAAAAAGACTATTTATAGTTATATTGGTTATTTAGCCTCTGTCTTCCATGAATAAATGATTGAAAATGTCTTATTTCCATTTGATGATGTTGATATTATTTCATCTGAATGGAGAAAAGATGTAGACAACGATCTATTATCTGTTTCATATGAACATTGTGTTTGTTTTATGTTGCTCTGTAATAAATTGTTCTAATATGCAATTTAAAAGAGCAAGAGTTGTTATTCTCCCACAATGCAGTGCTTTGGGACTAGTTCATCTGGATGGTCATCCTTATGTGGTACACTCGGATGGAAGCTGGGGTTGTAACATCAGGATGCTGGAGAGCTGGAGGTAGAGAGAGTCTGTACTGAGAGACACTATTCATGAACTCTTTGCACCACTCCCTGATTCCCAACATGGTCTGGCTCCAAATAGATACTCAGGGTGTTCGGATGCTGGAATACATGCTGAGGTCTTCAGGAGGAGGTTGTTTCTGCCCTTGGGCCTCTGACTTTTCTTTAAGCTTGAACACATCTCTATATTGTTTCAAGGAAGAGCATTGCCTAACTTTCCTCTTTAGTGTCAGAAGACTCCCTTTTCTACGGGTTCAGCTTCCAGTAACAATCACCCCCACCCTCTCTCTCAGCTTTGGGAATAGAACCTAGAGACATACACAAGCTGGGCAGGCCCTCTATGTGTATAAGAAATTTCTCCCATATTTCAGTCTGTTCCTTTGCTCTATTGATTGTTCTCTTTACTGAACATAAACCATTTAGTGTGACATATTATTATGTTAATTTTTAATTTCCTGAGTTGTTGGAGATCTTTCAGGAAACTTTTGTGCATTACATATTTTGAAGTGTTTCCCTATGTTTTAAAGTAGTATTTTCAAAGTTATTAGTCTTACCTTAAGACCTTAGATTTATCTTGTGTTGACCCTTGGTCATGTTGGGCAATGGAGACCTGGTTTCAATCTTAAATTTTTTTTGCCATCTTTTTTTAAAATTTTTAAAATTTTATTCATGTGCATGTGAGAGAGGAGAGAGAGAGAGAGAGAGAGAGAGAGAGAGAGAGAGAGAGAGAGAGAGAGAGAGAGAGAGCTGTTTTTTTCTTTAAGTCTATATTTTGGATAGCTCTCTTTAGAGTTAGTTTATTTCTATTCTCTTTTTTATTCCATGGTCTTTGATGGCAATCCAATGCTGTTTATATTGATTTTGCTTTTGTGGCATGTCTTTAAAAATGATTGTCATTGTATATGTGCACTGTGTGTGTGTATGTGTGTAACATGGCTCAGATATGGAGGTCAAACAACTTTATGGAATCAGTTCTCTTTTTTCCATATTTGGGTGAGCTTCAGGGACTGAATTCAGGCCATTATGTATATACATCAAATACCTTTGCCTGCTGAACCATTTTTACTCTGGGCTCTTTGTCCTATAATCAGGAGGTAGGATGCCTTCAAACATTGCCTTCTGTTCAGGACTTGTTTAGCAATGTTTGATCTTTTGTATTTCCAAATAAATCTTAAGATTGGTTTATTTACAATTCAGTGAAGAACATGAGGGGTTTTTTGAAGGAGTTGCATTGTATTTGTAGGTTGCTTTTGGCAATATGTGCATTTTAATACCAGGAATGACCTCAATCTATAAACCAGTAATATCTTTCTACTTCCTAGTGTCTTCAGCTTTTATATTTAGCATTTGTTCATCTCTTCCTTCTTTCCTTCCTTCCTTCCTTCCTTCCTTCCTTCCTTCCTTCCTTCCTTCCATAGTTTGATACCATTCTTATCAGATTTTGTTATCATAGTTTCAACAGTATCAAAGGCAGCAATGAGCACACTACATGTCTGTCCCCTGGGCCCATTTTCTGCCCTTAGTTTCTTTCTAACAACAAACAACACCAACCACCAACTGATGACAACAGCCAAATAAACAAACCCTTCCCTTGTCTTATCTCTGTGGTCTGTCCTGTGTTGGAATCAGATCATTCTAAAGTTCAGAACCTCTGATTGTCATTGCTTTCAGTTCTCCTCCATTCTTCATCTGGAACAGTAGGTCCTTAACTGACTAAGAGGCAATAGCTGGAGTTTCTTGTTGGACTTCCTGTATGTGAAGGACTTGTTTTTCATCATCTTAGAAGAAAGACATTTTACAGGAAGTTGGGATGCAGGTGAGTTACAGGAAAGAGAGTTGGAGGGAGGGAATAGGGGTTAGATACTATTAAGAAATGTATATGCTGGGTGTGATTCCCTTTATCCAAGAAACAAGCACTCACAGGGCAGAGGTAGGCAAATCTCTGAGTTTGAGGCCAGCCTTGTCTACTTAGTGAGATGCTCCTCGACAATCAAAACAAAATGATTTACAGTGTAAACATGTATAAAAGTTTCAAAGAATAAAAGAAATTATTAAAAAGACACAATAAAATACTCAATTCCGTATCACTGAAAAAAGGAGAGGGAGGAGGAGGGAGATGAAGAGGAGGAGGAGGGAGATGAAGAGGAGGAGGAGGGAGATGAAGAGGATGAGAAGGGGGAGAGGACAGGGAGAGTGAACAGAAAATGGCGACAGGTGGAGTGCGGGAGTGGGGAATCTCTAGGACATGCCAGAGACCTGGGATGGAGGAGGCTCCAGGGAGTCTATGAGGGTGACTCTAGCTGAGACTCCTAGCAGTGGGGGATGTGGATCCTGAAGTGGCCACCTCCTGTAGCCAGGCAGGACTCCCAGTGGAGTGATAAAGACCCATGGTCTCCCAGTGGTGGGACAAAAATCCACTCACAAAACCTTTGACCCAAAATTTGTCCTGCCTACAAGAAGAGACAAAGATGGAACAGAGACAGAGGGAATGGCCAACCAATGACTGGCCCAAATTGATACCCATCCCATGTAAGACAGCCAACCCCTGACATTATTAATCATATTCTGTTATGCTTGCAGACAGGGGCCTAGCATACCTGTCCTATGAGAGGCTCAGGGTTAGGCTCAATGGAAAGAGATGGAGAGATTCACAGTCAAGCATTAGATGGAGCTTGGGGAATGTTGTGAAAGAGCTGGGCAAAGGACTGAAGATCCAAAGAGGATACAGACTCCACAGAAAGACCAACAGAGTCAACAAACCTGAAGCCTTGGGGGAATCCTTTGGGGGTAGTTCAGAGACTGAATCACCAACCAAAGAGGGAGCATGGGCTGAACCCAGCCCCTCCCATGTGCACATATGTAGCAGAAGAGCATGCTGATCTTCATACAGGTCCCCAATGCCTGGAGCGGGGGGGGGGGGTTGTTCCTGACTCTGTTGCCTGCCTGTGGATTCCATTTCTGGCCTCAGTGGGAGATATACCTAGTCCCACAGTGACTTGATGTGTGGGGGGTGGGGGGAGAGGGGTGGGATGTGAGGTATGTGTACCTAGAGAGGCTACCCTACCCACTTTTCAGAAGTGGAGGAGAGGAGTGGAGGATCTATGTGAGGCCATACTGGGAGGAGGGGGCTGATGCTGAGATATAAAGTGAATCAATTAAAAGATAAAAGAAATAAAATGAGTTTTAGATCTGGATGTCAGGTTACTGAATAACAAGTTGCATTAATGAAGAATCTTTCCTTCTTTCCTTCCTCTCCCTGCCTCCATCCACCTTTTTTTTTCTCTTTTTCTTTTTTTTTTTTTAGAATGGTGGCTGGAACAGCTGTCATCATCACTGGAACTATTGGAACAGTCCCACGAACACTTCCCAACAAGCTACAGTCTCCACAGTGGAAACAAGAAGAGAGGCTCCTAGCACCTGTAAAAGCTGACACTTGCCTACTACCAGTATTGAGAACTTAGAAAGCTTTCTTTCTTTTTTTTTTTTTTTATTAAAGATTTATTTATTTTATGTGTATGAGTACATTGTAGTTGTACAGATGGCCGTGAGCCATCATGTGGTTGCTGGGAATTGAACTCAGGATGGCCCTGCTTGCTCCAGCCCCACTCGCTCTGCTCCGTAGCTGTCTTCAGACAGCACCAGAAGAGGGCGTCAGATCTCATTACGGGTGGTTGTGAGCCACCATGTGGTTGCTGGGATCTGAACTCAGGACCCTCGGAAGAGCAGTCAGTGCTCTTATCCGCAGAGCCATCTTGCCAGCCTAGAAAGCTTTCTTAAGATACAAAATTTCATTTGTGAAGATATTGCCCTAACAGATAAACTTGGAATCCGAGGGAATTTAGAATTTACTAATTCTAAATTAAATCCTAAGTTATACAGAATCTTTGAAAAAACACATGCATTCAGCAGGATGTACACACACATATGTGTGTATGTGTGCACACATGTATTGATAGTAAAAATGAGGTAATGAAGTTGAGAGAGTGGGGGTCATAGGAAGAGTTGGAGGGGAAGAGAATGGGGTGGGAATGATGTAAATACAATACTCATGTCTAAAATTCTCAATAAAGAATAAAAACATCAAAAAATGACTTCGTGAAAACATTGCACATGTGATCTGATACAAAAATGACTGGATTGTGTATTTTTTTTCTCTGTTATGTGCTTGGTTGACCGTTTCTGTTCTGCTAAGCAGATTTACACCTTAAAACAGTCCTGTGTTTTAGACCACAGACTTCTATTTTATTCTTTCAGATTTTTCGTTGAAGGTGTGGCTGACATCTTTCCAGTAATATGGGAACATATTCAAAAGAGGTCTTAGAAATAATAGAAAGGTATCAAATTTTGAATCCTTGATAAAACCTGGAAGATGAGTCCCCAGAAGGGTATGGGTATCCACTCTGAGGATACCTCTTCTTTTCTCAGATATCAAAGGATGATAGATAAGAGATTTTTCCATCTAGAGGAGAATTTTTGAAAACAGGGGAAAGTGTAAAGACAGAAATGTTGGTTGTGGTGACCTGTGCCTGGTCAGTAGAAAATTTGCATTTTGGGCTTAGTCCTTCCTCTTCATCTGGCCACAGTGCTTCATTATGATGACTTCAGTTATGTCCTAGCATGTACAAATTCTTACTTTTTACCCACCTTTTGACACGAACACAACTTATTTCAAGAGTTACTAGTTTGAGACTGGGCATGATAGCACATACCTGTAATCCTGGCACTTGGAAGGCAGAGGCAGGATGATCATGAGTTCAAGGCTAGCTTGGGGTACACACTAGTGCCTGGTCTCACTCTCACCTTAGTCTCAAGGAGATTCGAGTTTGGAAGTGGCAGTTTGGTAGTCATATAGGGTTGATTTTTGGGTAGAGGGTAAGGGGAGATCATCTACAAAGGTATAAAGTTCTGCCTTTTTGATCTGCAAAGCCCCTTCTCCGTGAAACTGTGATGAGAATTTCCAGTCACAAACAAGCAAGGCCTTTCTGTTCATGGCAGATTATTGAAGTAAGCAATAGTGACGTGAAGCACAATGTAGTGAATAAGCTTCTTAGACAATGTTCAAATAACTGATTTACCCAGGAGTAGTTCAGAAGCAAAATTTGCAGGGGAATTTTCCTTATTTTACTTTCTAATTTTTGGTTAACATAAGAAACAACAAGACCATATCATAACCATTTGGTGAAAACAAGGTTGCTGTACAAAGATGATGGCCGAAGTTGAAATTGTCGGGAAATCTGCAATTTTCACCTACAGGTGTCATGCTGTGCCACCAGAAAACACCTGCATAGAGAGAAACTTGTATTTCCCTTTTGTGTTGGCATTGATCATGGAGTTATATCACAGACAACGAATCTGTTTGGAAGACACAATGCTAATTTTTCTTATTATTGTGAAGGTTATAGAGAGTAGCCATTATTATGGGGTAATCTCTCTATGGCTGAATGTATGATTATAGGTTTGAATACTATCTAATGAATGTGTGTGTGTGTGTGTGTGTGTGTGTGTGTGTGTCTGCATACAGGTACATATGAGCATGTATGCTTAGAAACCAGAGGATTGCCTTGAGTGTAGTCCCTCTGGAGCTGTCCACCTTGCTATCTGAAATAAGTTCTTTCACTGTAGCCTGGGGGCTCACAAGTATGGGTAGGCTAGGTTGGCTGGCTTGCGAGCTTCAGGATCCACCTGTCTCTATCTATGACTATAGGCGCATGTCATCAGATATATTGTAATGGATTGAACTCAGGTTCTTTTGCTTTTGAGGTAAGCTCTTTACTCACTGAGCTATTTCTCCAGCCCTTCTAATATTTGTACTGAGCAATTAATGCTTGATAATGCTTAGAAATGAGCTTCTAATACTTATGCTCAGAAGATGAGCACTGGTTCCCCTGGGAATATTTAGACCTGGGAATATTTGTCTGTCTTTCCTTGTAGGCTCAAGTGGGATCACAACTGACTTAGAGAATGCAGCAATTGTTTTGAAATACACAGTCACTCTTAGTTGTCTGAGCTGCCTCCTGCTCCATGACTCTCATGTCTACATCCTCATAGAGAGATACCCCTCTCTTTCCACAGAAAGACAGTTCTTTGTATTATGCATACTCTATTTTGTATGCTTAGAATGACACTACTTGCTTATATTGAGTGTTTAATGCCAGGGAAGACTCTGGGCTTTCCAGAGAGGTGCAAGCGTTTTGTCAATCAAACTCAAATGATCACTTCAATACCTCACAATTATCACTGACTATATAGTTCACACATACCATGTAATCATCACAGACACTCTTTCATAATTAGCTCCTTGGAGAATCTGGACAGGAAGTAAAACAATGGAAAGGGGCATGCTGGGCAGGCCAGTTGCCAGTGCTATAGGCAAGATGACCCACCCTTCTTGGGATAACTCCTCCCATTCCCTTCTAGTAAAACATGCACCTACAAGTACTTAGACTGATTCTGTCCAGTTCAGTGCTAGAAAAACAGGCATCTCTGCTTACTCTTTGGGAAGAAGGCATTTCCCAAGTGCAAAGTTGCTCAGCAAATCATAGGATGCTTGACACATTTGGAAATGAGAATAAAAGAGTCCAAGTCATAAATTCTTGTTCTTGCAATGCAGCAACTTAATTTAGTTTCTGTAGACATCAATTTGGACAAGAGGAGGGACCAAAGCTTTCCCTACGCACATCCCATCGGACTCAAGTCTTAACAGTGTGCATGTTCGGGATAAGCTCATTTTGTGTGAGGAGCACTGGGCTGACAAAAACAATGTGAACAGAGGCCATAGGCACAATTAGCTAGTCAAGACTAACTTTGGCCTTCCATCTTCTACCAGCGTTGCTGTGGCTCCTTATGAGTGGGAACAGATTCCTGCATAGTAGGAGTCTAGGTTCTCCTAAGAGTGTCCATCTCCATCCCATCATCTTGAGTAGACCCTTCCATTAAATAGTCTTCACATTTCTTGATGTCATTACTTGAATCTCTGATCCAGAATATGTTTACTTAACTACCAACAAGGACTATGCAATCAGGATGGATGCTGTAATTGTTCATTGACTCAATTAATACTTATTAGACGCTTGGCTTATGCAACACGCAAAGATAAGCAGGCAAAAATTACCTGAAAGCCCAGAAGGCATCACTTACAATAATTGTCTGTGAATTAAAAAAAAACAAAACAAAACAAAAATCCCACTGTCCTGTATGTCCCAGAACAAGTAAATTAGATTCAGAGGTAGAATTGAAGAGTGGAGCGGGATTCATGTGTTATTAGCTTTAAAACTCCCCAAGTGATTCTACTGTACAGGTGGGTGGGAGCTGCTGCTTTAAGTAAGGAACACAGTTTTAGTTAATTACCTCACAGATGCAGAACAGCGTGTTGAGAACTCTAACAGATTTGGCGCATATTTCTGGCCACAAAAAGAGAAGGACTATCCAGCTCTTGTTTTTTTATTTCAGTAGTGTGTGTGTGTATGTGTGTGTGTGTGTGTGTGTGTGTGTGTGTGTGTGTGTGTGTATCATGCTAGGGAAGACTGGGCTTTGGCGAGCTTTGGCTCAGACTGGGAACGTGCTTCCAGGAACTGACAGTGAGGGAACATACTACTATAAAGACAAAACCTAGGAAGGAGTGCTGTGATAAAGAGGTGAGAGGGAAGAGAAGGAAACACAACACATTCCGTCTTGGAGAGGTCTTGTGCTGGTAGCAAGGTCAGCATCAGCTGGAAATAGAATCCTTTCACAGAAGGATTGAGGTCTGAAGATAGAGACTCCAGTTTACACACAACTGTGTAAAATAACTCGGGAGGGTGTGAGACATAACCCTAGTGAGCATTGGTGATTAGTCAGGATCAGGTCTAGAAAAGTTCATACTGAGGAGAGTGAGTGGAGAGAAGGCCTAACCTGCCTCATTATTAAAACCAATCTGGTTGTTGTCTGATGCTAGCCCATTGTAAGAATGTTCAGTTTCTTAGTGTTTTCTATGGGTGGGAAAGTATCCAGCAAAGGCAACCTATTTATTACTACTATTATCTTCATTATGAAGAGAGGATCATTTGCTTAGACAAAGTCTTACCATTTTACAAGACATTGGGGGAGAGTACATTTCTTGCCTTTGAGGGCTCATAAATGTCAAAACATCAGGTGTAAACATGTTTCTTAACCACTAACTGCAGTGCTTCAAGCATGAGGTATGTCTTGTCTTAAATCTGAGTCTTCATTGTCAGCCTTTATTCACGGATGTACGCAGGAAGCCTGGCATGACTGTTTAGACACAATTAAAAGAGAAAACAGAAATACGATTGGGCTTCACGAGAGCTATCCTTGACTTTAAATGTCACTCTTTTTAATTTATCTGACATTTATTAGTCATTGACTATGTGGTAACTAGAATATAAATTCCACAGAGACAAAGAAACAATTTATAGTTACTGTGGAATCAACCTCTAGTGGAGTATCTGTCACTTGATTTATGTCCAATGAATATTTGATTAAATTAATAATATGGGCTAGCCTGGGCTCTGCTGGGCTATGCACTGAGAAAAGATACATGCAACACAGACTTATTATGAAGTACTTTGGTTTTCAAAAGAGAATAAGAAGTACCCCAGTTGTTCTAAGTTAGAACATGATAGATTCTTGGAGTTGGCACAGACAACTCACAGCTGTGAGAACTCCAACATGGGGAACTTGCCTGCAGGAGGCCTTTGAGACAACTCTTTAAAGACTGAGTACTGAGGAACATAAGGCAAGGTTGGGAGGACATAGCCTGAAAGAGAGCAAATCCTAACATCTGAAGAACAGCAGGTAGAAAGAACAGAAACAGAGGGACTTCAGACTGGAGAGGTAGGTTAGATGCCATGAGTTATAAAAAAATCCACCTGTCTTCTCTGAACATATGTTCTTCCAATGACTTGCATGGACAATAACCCTGAGCTATGAGTCCTTGCTAGGGAAATGTGTCTTCCACAGAATGATCCATCCAAGGCCAGATGTGATATCTTGTTAGAGTTTCCATTGCTGTGCAGACACCATGACCAAGGCAAGTCTTATAAAAGACAACATTTAATTGAGCTGGGCTTACAGGTTCAGAGGTTCAGTTCATTATCATCATGGCAACAAGCATTGTAGCATCCAGGTAGGCATGGTGCTAGAGGAGCCAAGAGTTCTATGTCTTCATCCAAAAGAACCCAGGAGCAGATTGTCTCTTCCACACTGGGTGGAGCTTCAAAGCCTACCTTCATAGTGACACACTTCCTCCAACAGGGCCACACCTTCTAATGGTGCCACACCCTAATAGTGCCACACACTATTATCAAACCACCACATGGGGCAAGGGAATAAAAGGAGGACTTATGCAGAAATATCTTCATCCTCCCCACCAAAGTACCCTCTACTCTCCCATTGCTCTCTGTCCTATGGTGACCTGGGGAAAATGGAGGGATCTGTGTTGATCTAAGCGAGGAAGAAGGGTGAATGTAGCTAGCATTGGGATACATCTACCTTTTGATATTGGGAGCTCTTGTTACACATGAGGACCACCCCTTAGGTTAGTGTCTTTCATGGAGTCTGACCTATAAGAGCCTCAATATGTGTTTGTTGAATGATGATACTTGGTTAAAATGTAATAAGCTTCTTGTTTCTCTCTTGGAGTTCCTTTTTTAATAAGAAGATGTTAAAGAGATAGATACAATACTCATTTGTGGAAAACAAAAATGCAAAAAGGCTTGTCCAAGGTTCTTTGTTTTTCTTGCATTGGCACAAGATACCTACTTTGGGGTTTGGGTATATGTGTGGTCAGCCAAAACTCGGTGTTTAGTTCAATTGTCCTTGAAGTCACATTGGATGGTAGATTTACCCCAATTTTCCACCTTAAAACTTCACTTACATTTTCAAGCTTGTTATTTGTTCAGCATCCTTTCAAAGCTGAATTTACCTTTTTAAGACTTAAAAGATTTTGTGAGTAAACCTCAGGAATTTAATATTTCCCCAGGGATTACATACAATGCTTCTTATGTTTTATTGTTAAGTATAACTTTAAAATGTTTTAGTTAAAATAGAATCATATCACTTATATCATTTCTTTCTTCCAGACCCTCCCAATAACTCTCCCTCAAATCCCCCAGGCTCTTGCTCAAGTTGATAGTCTGATATTCTTTGATTATATTTGTTACATATCTATGCATGCATGTGTGTGCATGTGTGTAATAATGGGACCTGCTAAGTCTGATCTTGTTGGTGGTATATATAGGATTTGTGGTAGATGGTACTTTAACAGCTTTAACCTGTTAAATGGGCATTTAAATTCTTGTTTCTGTTTCTGCCTCCATTATATTCATAAAGAAATGGAGGCAGGGAATACAGGCATGTTACTCATGTCCACATAGTTGTTAATGGTCAGTAGCAAGCCTGAGAATTAAAGTGAGTTGGTCTTGTTAGGGAGACCATCATATCGACCCACCTTGTGTATATTTAAAGCAAAAATTTAGGCAATAAGAGCATGTTAGTAGATAATGTTAGACCTCCTTCACACCCAAACCCATTCGCTTGTAAGCAAAAGGGTATGAGTATTTAAAATGTATCAATTAAGATGGTTATTAACCTATGAACTTACCATTGCATCCATTAATGAAATTAAGAGTTATTTCAAAAGTTCCTCAGCTGGCCACCAAGCCTTTCACATGTGAACCTTCACAGGACATATTTTATCATATCATACTTCCCAGATCATAGCAGCTGGGAAGTCATCCACGGTAGAGGAAGGCCTGTATCGCATGACAAGCAATGTGAATGACAAGCTTCCTTCCATCTCTGGTAGGAAGCTCCAGAGAATCTGCCCTTGTGCCTTGCTCCAGGAGACCCAGAGCATCTAGAAGTTATGTTTCTGTTAATGCTATTCTAGGGGAAAATTTTATTTGCAAGTGTTTTTATTGGATTCTCCTGAGAGTCATCTGATAAATTTAAGTACCAACATTTCTGTGCTTATAAAACAAATGTCAGAGCACTCACTGGTCTCTCTCCTTAGTGTTATTTCTACTCGATTTCCTCTCCATATTTCTCCCTTAATTCAAACACAAGCCCAAGCCTCACATTTAAGTATTTATTACTAAATATAAAGAGGTGATTAGAAAAACAAACATCTTGAAAATGACTCTCAAATCTGACCAAAATCACATAAGTAATATGGTTGACAGAAGTCATAACTTAGATTCTCTGCTACAGAGAACATAGTGGTTCTCCCTTACAAGGATGTTTTGAATATAATTTTATACAGATGAAGCAATTGGGGGACCAGCTGGCTTGCCTAAAGTCATCGGTTTAGATTAGATTAGAGTAAGTTGCATTGTCTTGTGTTTTTCTGCATACTATACACTCACTGAGGGGAAAATTCCCAATTTTTTCATTTTTCACCCATGACTAATTTCCTGTTTTAAAATCCACAACTGCCTCTGGTTCTTTTTCTTCCTACCATATGTCACTGGCTTTATCTTTAAATATTGGTCCTGTAGGCAGTCTCTCACTCTGCTTAGAGGTCATTATCTCAAATATGCTATTTTGTTGTTCCACTTAATAGGTTGTATGGACTCATATGTGTGTGTGTGTGTGTGTGTGTGTGTTGGGGGTGACACAGAAGTGTCTATCTCAGAAATCACAACCTCTGTCTTATCTCAAGGGACTGTAAGGCATTCCAAGTCTTTAAAATTGGTGGAGTTTGCAACTGTCAAGGACACAGTCTGTATTCGTGGCCCTTAGACTGCTTCTCCACTAAGAAGATTTTCCAATCCTTGCCACTTGTGGCAAGAACAGTCTATCTTTGAGGATGCCTCTGGTCTCAAGACCAGGGATAGCAACTATGTTAGATAGCAACTATGATGTTCTAGATACATCCTTTCCCTCCTTGACATTATTCTATTTTGGAATGACTTTACTTTTTGTCTGTGGTTTGCTGAGAGGACAGCCTGAATGTTCATGAAAGCTGCCCACTGAGGCCACTATGAATAGTTCAGTAATGACTCATACGGTCCAGTTTCCACACAGGGGCCTAAAACAACATAACTCTTCATTTGGGGCTGAGAACTTCCCTCTGGGGCTTTGGTTTGTGTCGAAGCCATGTAATTCCTGTTAAATGAGAAAGAAATTCCACTTCCCCGAGGGCCGTTCTGGAGTGCACTCTAGCACTGCTCACCAATTCTAATCCTAACACTTTCTGCGGGATTTTTCTGTGGGTTGTTATCTACTGCCCTTTCTCTTCTGAGAGCTGCCATGGTCAAGAGATGGTTGGGACCCTTCCGAGGCGGGCCTTTGCTAGTGTTCCCACCTAGACTTCTGGTGCCTATGCTGCTTCCAGTTTCTGTGTGCCTTCCTTTCATTGAGCCTATGTGGCATGGCCAAGGCTGGCCCCAGCGTGGGCAGCGATTCTCTAAGTCAGCCAGCTTTTCAGAGTTCCTCATCAGCAAAGACTGCTTCAAGGGTGAGCATACAAGGCAGAAAGCGCCAATACTCCCCAGGAGACTATTCCAAAAGCTTGTGCGGTGTGTAGACTCCTTCCTATTGGGACTTGGAGATTTGAGGAGATGAGGGGGAATTTCTTTTTTTATTTTTATATATATGTTTCAATTTAAGTTATTTTATTTATTGACATTCCAGTCATTGCCCTGCCCAGTCCTCCCTCCCACAGTTCCTCATCCCATTCTTCCTCCTCCTTGCCTCTGGGAGGGTGCTCCTCCCCACACCAGGCCTCCGCCTTCCCTGGGGCCTCAAGTCTCTCAATGATTAGGCACATCTTCTCCTGCTGAGGCCAGCCCAGGCAGACCTCTGCTACATATGTGCCAGGGGCCTTGGACCAGTTGTGTATGCTATGTTTTTATCTACCTGGAGACCAGATCTGGAACCAACACCATTGGTGAAGTGCTGAGCAAGGAAGAGTGAAAAGTGGCATGTTGTTGGAGCCCCAACTCAAGCTGTGTGAGCACCTTTTTTTTTTTATGACAACAGTCAATAGATTACCCTTCCCTGCTTAAAATGGTTTGAGTAAGATGTCTTGTGATATGTGCCAGAATCCTGTCTAAGATGCTCTATATAGGAGTCAAGGAAGCACAAAGGAGTATAATTTTTTAGAGTTTTTTCATTTCAATTCTCCATCAATAGGAAAAATGATGAAAGACCTATCATTCTAAAAAATGCTTATTAATAACTCAGGGAACTAGAGTGAAACAATAGAATTAGTAATTTTAAGGAATAAAGGACATGTGAAAAAATAGTAGGGAAATGACTTCTAGATACAATAGTAATGTAAGATCACAACATAATGTTTGTCTGTATGTCTCTGCATTTGCTCCTATCAGCTGCCAGAGAGAGCCTCTCTAATGATGATTGCACTTGGCACTGATCTCTAAGTAAGCAGAATATCATGCTTCATTCAGTTGATACCCCTGGGAGGCCTGATATTTTCTGAAGGGAAATGGAGGGTCAGTGGATCTGAGGGAGAAGATAAGTATGTGCAGAGGAGATAGGAAGAGTGGAGGGAGGAGAGGGTGTGGTCCAGATGTATTGTATGAGAGAGGAATAAATAAAAAGAAAAAAGGGGAAAATACAACATAAGATCAGCTTTTAAATTGTAGTGCCATTTAATGATTCCTCTCAATAGGTTACTTTTCTAATTCACTTAACCCTCTCTGTAAACTACTAAACAATCTGATTCAGAAGACAGTTTAGTGTATTGAATAGGATTTGTTTGGAAGTTTGGCTAGTTCTTTGACCTTGGTTTAGTTTCTTCACCTCAACATTGTAGGGCACTTGTTATGGTGCTAATGGATATGAGAGCCTCAGATTGAACCATAAGGCTAACAGTCAAATGCAAGAGCATCTATCTCCGTGATTGCTGCTTTGTTAAAGTTACTGCTAGAAACTTGAGTCTCTGTTTAGGTACTCTTGTCTGTATTTGTCCCCACTGAGATCCCCTAGGCCTGGTCAGGAACTCCTCTATGGCTGCAGACTTCTTCTCCTATGGTTGTTATCTTCTAACAGTGTGGAATTTTAGTTGCCTTTTATGTCCATTAAATCTATCACCAGGGTGACCCTTCTTAGAAACTCAGAATTTCTCTACACCCCTAATCCCTGGATTTCATTTTATTTTATTTTTAGATAAAAGAGAAAGAACATAATCTTTAGTCACTTCAGGGAGAATTAGCTGTGAAACAACAGTATCAAGGGACAGAATGTGATTCCTCTGTGCAAATAGGTAGATCTGCATTCTTGGGTTATTGCCTTAGAACAATCTCAAACAGTCTAAAGTCACATGGTCTTACCTGATATTTTGTTGTGTATTACCCAAAGGATGGAGGATATAAGACATGGATGAGCCCATCTCCCAACTCTCTCAATAATCTCAGCATTGTCTCCCCAAGTCTTAACCCAAGACCTTTCTACCCCAAGCGCCACTCCCCAGATAGCATTAATGTCCCAACTCTCCCAATAACCTCAGCATTGTCTCCCCAAGTCTTAACCCCCTTTCTACCCCAAGCACCACTCCCCCAGATGGCATTAATGAGAGAATTTGGGTGTTTTGGCAGAAAACTTTCTTCTTCATTTCTGGTTGCTATGTCTGGGAATTTTGGTGTTGAATGTATATTTTGAATAACTTTCAGTTTTTCTTACATTGGGTTTGGAGGTTGATTATTTGTTACAAAACTGGAAGCATCTAGTTTCATGACTCAGTTTCCATTTTAGTAGAAAGGGACTGCATTTTTTTTTAATCTTAGGCCACAGAGAACAGAGCCTTTAGGAAAAACCATTAAAAGTAGAAGTGCCAAAACCCATGAAGTAGGAGCAGACCCAAAGATTCCAAATTGATTCAGATTGATCTTATTAATAAAGACATTCAGAGGCATGCCCTTAAGGAGGAAGCCCTGAGCTCTGGAAGAATTTCATGGATCATAATTGTGCAATTACAGGGCATGTGGCAAGAGCTAGAATATTGGCAAGGGGAGAGAGATTGTCTATAGGATCAAGTTCCAAGATGACCAAGGGACTTTAAGAAAATGGCTTTTCTGCTCCTGTAAACCCCAGGCTGTTGCCAGGCCATTGGCTGCTCTCTAAAAATGAACAGTAAAGCCCCATTGCTGAAGACAACATTTATACAACTCTTTTAACATGGAAAAATTGAGCTGTTTCCTATCTAGGGCCTTCACCCCTATGGACTAGTAGTGTTCATTGTCCACTACTAAAAGGAAATGATGAACACCTACCTAGCTAAAAACCTTTTGTTCTACAATGATAACCTGCCTGCAAGATGCACTAATGTACTAGAGGCACAAAGCATTTGGGGTAACCAAACAATTGGTTTTAAAGTCCACTCCATGAGATGAAACCCATCCCTGACACAGCTTGGGTGACTAAGAACCCGAGACCAGATATATCAGGGACCTAGGGGAAAACCCAAATGCTACCGTTCTGCTAAAGGAACACGGCCATAAAATGATTCCTAATGGCATTCTGCTATACTCAGGTGAGTGCCTTGATCAGCCATCAGCAGAGAAGCTTCCTCCTGCAGGAGATGGGAACAAATGCAGAGACCACAGCTGGACAATGTGCAGAGAGTGAGGGACCTCAGAATACTCAGTCCAAATAGCATGTCCCCATCAAATCACTCTCCTCAGGGCTCAGGGAACCCTGTAGAGGAGGAGGAGGTAGAAAGATTGTAAGAGCCAGAGAGGATGGAGGACATGAAGGAAACAGGCCTTCTAAATCAACAGGACAGGACTGACAAACATATTAACTTAGAGAGACTGTGGTGGCATGCACACGCCTGCATGAGTTTAAGCCAGATGGGACCCCAGTGCTGAGAGGGGAAGTGGACAAAAACCTCCATTTCTAATCCAGAAGCTATATCTAATTGATAAACATTTTCAAATAAAAATTATTTCTCTCCAACAGAGTCTCACTGGGGATACAAACCACTCTTAAGGACTGGACCCATGCCCAGCAGTAGATGGCTAACACAGAATGAACTCAATGACATTCTTTGTCTCACAATGTTTTGTCAGGGTTTTAAAATAATTTTTTAACCTTATAGGGCATATATATATACACTATATATATATATGCATACACTATATATATGTGTGTGTATGTGTATATATGTATATAAACATATGTATATATATGTGTATGTGTGTATGTATATATATGTGTATCTATAAGAATATATCCCTACATATATGATAGCTATGCTTCCAGTTTTGTATTTTATGGGATTCTGTGTGCAAAGACATGTCTCTGTACATGTTTCTCTTGCTCTTTTAAAATTTATTTTAAAAACATTATTTATTTATTATATCTAAATACACTGTATCTGTCTTCAGGTACCTCAGAAGAGGGCGTCAGATCTCATTATGGATCATTGTGAGCCACCATGTGGTTGCTGGGATTTGACCTTAGGACCTTCCGAAGAGCAGTCAGTGCTCTTAACTGCTGAGTCATCTCTCCAGCCCGCTTTTTTTTTTTTTTTAATTTTTTGACTCTTTCCCTTTTGTTTGTTTATTAAGTCCTACTTCAGTTTGTTCTAGTTTATCTTTATCACTCTTTAAGGAGAGATGGAAATTGTATGGATGCAGATGGGAGGAAAGGTGGGAAGGAACTGGGAGGAGCCTGGGGAGAGGGAGGGAATCATAAGTAGAAAATATTATATGAAGAAAAATACTTTCAATAAAAGAAAAATAGAAAAGAAAAAAGAAAAAGAGAGAAAGACAGACAGAAAGAAGGATTTACAAGAGTAGAGGAAAAGGAACAAGGTTATTTCGGTTAAATTGTTGGAGTTTTATATGGGCAGGACAAGAGATTAGGAGATATTGTGCAATGAAATAAGTAACATAGGCTGTGGTTTTAAAAGTGACTGACACAGTATGTTTTATGCTATGTATATTTTAGCAAAATAAAAAAGGAGGGTTCTCATTTGAGATTGCCTCATTGTCTTTGCCTCATAAAAAAATCAGCTATTAATGAATTGTTATTAATTTGCTTTGTTTGTTCTGTGAGAAGCCTAGTATTCCTGTAAAAAAATCTGAGGAATTATTTTAGTGAATGAATTAAAAATATAGACTCTGAAATGTTTCTGGCTCTGAGTATGACTTGTGGCTTGCTGACCATATGACACTGGGAAGGCTTATATGAGCCTCAACTTCTGATTCCATGACCTAGTGCGGCCTGAGGCAGTTACAACATAGAGCAGCTCGAGTGCTTAGGGCATATTAGCTGATAAACAAATTAGGCTTTATTGTCAATAGTCTCATGTCAATAGTTTGAGCCCTATTTCAACATTTGTATTTTATTTTTCCATTCTAAATGGGAACTTTGTTCTTTAAAGTCACAAGGGGGAAAATAAACTGCTTGGGACAAGGAGTTGTGGCTCTGTAGTGAGGTAGTAGTTAGAGGTAGACTTATGGAGTTCATGTTTGTGAGGAGAGAAGGGGAATGAGAGATCGGGATCCCGACTGAAGGAGAACAACCAGGATGGAGAACAGCAAACATCCAGAGGACAGTGGCCTGAGCATAGGGCCTGTGGACAGAGGAAGCTGACAGGGAGAAAGCCTGGCTCCTAAGTGTTCTCTGGAGGCTCTGAGAAAACTCTCTTGGAGTTTGGAAACCGTTTTGTTGATGTGCTGACAGCTAAGGTTAGAGTGGAGTTTCCTTTAGAAAGTCCCAAGAGTGTTGGAAGTGAACTCTGACCAAGAATTTTAGTTTTAGTTTAACTTCTTCCTGCTTAGCAGCAAGTATTGGCTTTTGGGTTAAGGGGTAAGGATTTTTACTCAATTTTTTTTTAAACTTTTGGCTATGTGATACATAAAGTCAGACATATTCAGAAAGAGGAAAATCTGACAAGTTATAAGAAAGATGTATCAGGGAGCAGATTATCCCAGCGATGACCTATGTTTGTGTTGTGAACAAGGAGCAGAGTCCAGCACATCTGGCTGATGTGCAGATTAAGTGTGGCAGAGACGAATGTGAAAAAAAATCAATGTTCTTAATGTTTGGCAACATTGCACAGTTGGTGACAGAAACTTGGGGTAGAGCACGTATTTGAGAAAACAAGATGGATGCCATCCAAAAGTCAACTCCAACCTCAAAAATTGCAAGTAAGTGATTGGAGGAGGCCTCTGGCAGGGGCGTTCTCACTTAACCTTACGGAAACCTATAAAACAGCATCTCTAGTGAGCTATTGCATGGTTTCTAATTATAGGTGGTTTTTCTGTTATTCAGTTTACCTGGCAGCTGGTCACAATAGACATATGTAGTAGAGAATAAGTTAAAGCCCTTCCTTCACTGTGACCTCACAGAGAGGAACGCCATGGTCGAGCCAATCCCTGGATAGCATAGAGATATCCCGGAAGGTGAGATGCTGGCAAATGTGAAGAGTGCTCTGAGAGAGGAACAGCAAGGTGTCAGCAACCCCTTTGTCACTGGTGCAAATCATAAGCAGTGTGTGCTGTCGTGGGGCCAGAATAATTAAAGTCAGGGGAATCTGTGTCCCATGTCAACGATCTTAAATGTCTGCCTTACTAAAATAGTTTTCGTGAAATTGCTCAGAAAATTCAAAGAGAGGCACATAAACGCTCCAATCCTTCCTAAGGATGCTGAGGCTCACAGTGAACCTGTGCCTTCCATACATGTGGGAGGTGTGTGCAGGCAGTCACTTGATTGTGAAGACATGGAGGGAAGTGTTTCCCAGGTACTGACAGTGATGCACAGCTAAGGGCCAAGGCTCTTATGACTCTGACTCCCTTTTTTTTCCCATTCGGCTTCTGATACAGCTCGGCTTTAGTGACCCTGTGAGTTCGAATCATCGATATTGGTAGCAAGAAGCCTGCCTGCATCTAGTATTAGATTTGAATCCAGGGCCCAGAGCATGGAAAACTGTTTAAGAGGGGCTACCCTTATATCTTTAGGGGATGCTGAGTGCTGGCTGGGCTCTGTGACCTGGGACTCTGGGTAGGTTGTCTCCCAGAAGCCACCTTCATGCCACATCTTCTCTCCAAATATATCCCTCGAGAGAGTGGGGAGCCCCAAATACAAACTTCTTATGAACTGTAACATTTATTTCTCCTTTATCATTATATTCATAGACTATGCCATCAGTTTAGTTTAGGTGTGGAAAACCTTAAAGAAATCACTGGTTTAGTAGTAACTTCTACTCATCACATAATTACCTAATATATATATATATATACATATATATATGTATATATATATCCATATGTGTGCATAGTAATATGTAATCTCAACCCCATAGTATTTTTATAATATAGCACATGAGTTTTATTACCTTGAAACTGGAACTCAGGGAAAATGACTGACCAGCCCAAATGTTCCTAGTGAGATGGATGATGAAGGGTCTTCTGGGTTCCCTGCAGTTTCTCCAATGGCTTCCCTAATGTCTTGGAGGAAAGGCCTTCCTGAGATACTGGACCACATGGAACAAGTCATCAGCAGAGTATGACTATCTCAACTCCTGCCAACTCACCATCCCGGCTTGCTGTGCATATTTATAGGACATGGCTTGGATTTCTGTTTACTGTCCTTCTACCTCAGAATTCAGTGCAATGTTCATCAGCCATCGAGAGAGTATAGATGTGGCAGAATGCATGGAGAGCCAGACTGCCCAGGGCTTGATCCTGGGTCTAAACCTTGATCCTGGATGGAAATCTTCTACAAGACACATTACTCCCTTATCAGTTGAGTTTTCTAATCTGTGAGGGGACGGTGCCCATATCTTTCAGGACTGTGCAAATGTGCCTGGTAAGGGGACAGGTGACTTTACTGCAGTTACTAGAGTGACTAGTGGTCCAAGAACCCAGAAATGGTATCCTGTAGAGCCATTGGGCAAGTGACCTTAAGCCAGTGGCTAGTGACCACTGTTTGAAGATCAGATTTTCAAGGTTCTGAGGTACTCTTCTGTGGTCCCAGGTGTAAAGTTTTTGGCTATCTGCTTCCCACTCTATCTCTCTAACAATTGCTGATTAGATGAGCATACCAGGTTCTGACAGTTGCACTTGTTTGTCCCGGGGGGGGGGGGTTCCCAGGGGTTGCCTCTAAAATGGAATTCTTTCAAATATGCACTTCAGTTGTATAGGCATTAAGGCCACCCGCAGCTTCCCAGGGAGAGAATCTTAGTGATTGGTACTGCAGACCAATGTCAATTTTTGGTCTCACTCTGGGGAAGCAGCTGCTGACTGCTTGGTGTACCATGGCTGGCTGGCAGCAGTGGGCACCTCTGTCTGCTGTGGAATGCAGAGACATTCCCATCCCCAGGCTGGGAGCACTGCCTATCCTCTGTTTCTCTTACTACATAAGGACACATCTGTTCTGTTAGCATTTATTCCTGACTCCAGTACCTCCCCTGTCTGCTAGGGACAGCCAGTTGGTCTTTCAAGACTTCTGAGTCAAGAAGGAGCTTTGGACTCGGAGGGGGTTGTTTCCCCTGAAAGCTGGGGACTGCCTGCAGTAACTCCTTAAGGCCTTTGTTGAGAGAAGCCTTCCAATCGTGTGTGGAACTTTGTTTTATTAAATCTGATGAGTTCTGTATTTTTGCCACATGTCACATGGATCACCCACGTTGACTGAGCCCTGCCAGAGCCTCGTTGCTGTTACCCTGAAAGGAAGCCAGATTTTTTTTTTAAGTGGGTGGGGGTAATTCCAGTTTGGTGCAATAAATTATATGGTTCTGCCTGATTTGTTTTGCTCTGGGCTGGGAGAACTCATGGTGGAATGTATCTTGCAATGTGTGTGCATGAACTAGGGAGCACGCAGGAGCAAGGGGGTTGGGGAAGAGAAGGGAATTAAATGTTTCTATAGTGAATAGATTGTAAAGAAGATAGAGCAGAGCCCTTAGCTCTTTTACTTTTGATCCCCTTTCCCAGCCCAGCCTGTTAGGCTAGGTTTTCATAAATTCTAAGTATAGGACTTCTGAAATTCCAGGAAGAAATTTGGAACTCTCATCCCTCAGAGAAGGTAACAAAATTCTGGTGCTTCAGTTCACTACTCTATAACATAAGGAAACGCTGGGGTCTTAGACGTCCAAGAAGAGTGTCTTTCAGGAGTTTGTTTCTGTCTTCTGAGGCTATTGGCTTTGAAGGTGAAGCCTACAGGCTTGAGAATGCCATGGGTTTGTGCCTCCAGTTTTAAATTTGGTTGGTTTCTTGGGAAAGGTGAACCCGACAACACACAGCTTTGTCTTGTTCTTAACTGATGGAGGGTTAGAATCATCTAGACATCAGGTATAGGGAACTACCACATAAACCGTATTACAACAGGGACCAGGAAGGACTCAAGTTAGAAAACGTGTGTGTAGAACCTTACTTTACCTTGAATCCCTAATCAATCTGAGACTTATTTTTTTCAATCAGAAAAAAAAATGAGAATATAGTCTATCTCCCAGGAATGTCATGAACATTAGGTTAAAAAAAAGAAGAAAAAAAGAAAAAGTGGATGAATTCTTCTGTGACATCAAGAGAACCCAATAAATACAGTCTTTCACTTTTAAGCAGTCTTAAAGGCATGAAGGCAGACTCTGAGTCTTGTCAACAAGACATTGCTTTGTCTTTTGGGATTCCTTTGAAGGGGCAGAGTTGAGTGAGTATCCAGGCCTGAAGCAGCCTTGCCAGCCTCACAGCTGGGGTGGAGGAGCCTTTAGTTCTGAAGACTTCTGGAGAGAAGTTGGGAATCCTATTTGGAAGACACTTCAAATTTGTACATATGCCCTTCATTTATTTCCAAAACAAATGGATTTGAAAAAAAAACCAAGTTTTTATTTTTTAATTCAGGACCATGCCACATATGATTCAAGATCTGGAATCTTATAAGTAATTTTCATTCTTTTTTAAGGTGAGCTCCAAAAGGCATTAGGAAAATTGCTAAGTGAAAAAAGAATGCTCCGGGGGCTTGGGCAGAAGGCTGACTTAATAAAATACCTGCTGTGTGAGCATAAGAACTTGTTTAGACCTCAGAGCCCATGTGAAAGCAAAACCAACCAAAGAGGTATGTTGTGATCCCAGTGTTGGAGAGTCAGAGACAAGAGGCTCCCTTGGTTCATTGGCCAACTGTTCAGCCCAGCTGAGTTGTCTCACTCCAGGTACAGTGAGAAGCCCTGTCTCAAAAAATAAAAAGAGAGACTGAGTAAGACAGCCAACACTAACCTCTGTCCTCCTCATACATATGCATATATCTACTTGTGAATTTCACATCAGTCACCCCAGTTTCTCTCATCTGCCTGTCCTTCTGTACCCACCCTCTGCCCTGTGACCTCCCTCCAAAAGGAAAACAAAATTTTGTTGTGGAAGCTGTAGTGTGCCACAGTCTCTTGTCCATATTTTACTTGCAAATGTTCATTGCAAGGAGTCATTGGTGTGGTTCAAGGTCTCTGGCTAAGCTATCAATATTGGAACCTCACTGGGACTCCTCTTGGATGTACTCTTGTTACCCTGTGTCATGGAGATCCTGCAGCTTTGGATCTGTAGGACTGATCTCTGCATGCACTCCAGCAGTTCATAGATGGGTTAGATGTTGGGGTGGGCCATCTCCAAGCCCTGGATCTGGGCCTTGATGGTAGCTGAACTGGTCAACTCACCAGCTCTCCCACATACCACACCACCAGGGCAGGCTCCCCAGCACTGTCCAGGCTAGCTCACCCAGTGTTGCTGCTGGCAAGGGGCATAGCTAGCTGACCTCAGGGCTAGCTAACCTGTACTCACACCAGCAGGGCCAGTTCTATTGTGCTGCCCAGGTGATGTGCAGGGCCTCTTGAGTGCTGCAGCAGATGAGGGCCTGGGTCAGCTTTCCCACTATCATGACTTTGGGGCAAGCTCTTTCCCGCTATAGTTGGCAAAAGGTGGATGGTAGGAAGACATTTATCTTTGGCTTATCTCACCACATGGCAGACAAATTGTGTGGCTAACTCTCCCATACTCACACACTCAGGGTTGGCTCACCCATGGCCCCACCATTAGGGTCAGCTCTACTGTGCATTCTGGGCAAGGTGCAGGCCCACGCTGCCAAGTGTTACATTTGGTGAGGGGCAGGGACAGTTCTCTTGCTCTCATGCCTTCAGGACCAGCTCTCCCATGATACGCAGCTCTTCACAGCCCTCAGACATCAACATGGCCCCAGGTGGCAGCTCAGACCAGGGATGCCTACCTGGACTTTGGTGTTAACAGACCCCTGTTGCTACAGGGCCACAGACCCAGAAATGGCTCTCAGTGGCAGCACTGGCAAGGACCTCCCCATGGTCTTGGGCAGCACCATCAGCTTTTCACATAAGGCTGTTCCTCACTACTTCTGAGTCTCCAAGTCTGCTTCTCTTTATTGTACACACATCCTTTCTCTTCCGTGACTCCACCACGCACTTGTGCATCTTAGTGGTACCCGAGGCCTCTGGGTGTCTAGGCTTATCTCAGGAGTGTTATGCCCTACCTGTGCCACGTGGCACTGGGAAGGGTTGTCTTAGGCCTGGTCTGTCTTTCAGGGCCTGTTACACTAGGTGAGGTGATCTCAGGGGTGCTCTGCCCACCCAAGCCAATGGTAATCATTTCAGCCAGAGAAAAAATTCAATTAAAAAAAAAATACTACTAGAAAATGTTAAAAGACCATGGGTGAGAGAGACACCAAGACATTTATTTGCAAGTGTGCCCATGTGGGACTGAGTTGAAGGCAATTTCATCAGAATGACAGAAAGAAGTCTTCAACTTTATTTTTCACTATTAGGTGATTTGTTGAAAGCCAGGATTCATTGGTACATACATAAAAGTGCATCTTAACTGACTGGCTGTGTTTTGTTTCCAGTTGAGGAGGTATTTTACTGAAATGTCCAACTTAGCTTAAGATGTTCTCAAAACTTCTGTGCTTCATAAACTTGTAGGGGGACAACTATAAGAAAAACAGAAAGCCTACTAGATTAAGAAAGATCAAGAATCTGTAGGCAATCAAGTCTAAAGCTGAGGCAGGTTCTCTTTTATTATACCGTGTAGGCCTTCTCTCCCGAGGTTCCAGCTGTCTTTCTTTTCCTCATCTCTTAACCCTTTTTACACAGATACCAGAAAGCCCTCTGTTTGTTCACGTTCCTCTCCCTGGGTATAATCTTTCTCCATGTAATGGTCAATCTTCTCAAATACCTCATTGCAGAAAATTAGCTGACAACAGTGTTGATACATGCTGATCTCAATGCACTCTCCCAGTTATTTGATTATACAAATGTTTATTTTTATCGCTGAATACTATATTCTCTGTTAGACTTGTAAAACATTAAAACATATTAGATAAACTTATTCATTAATCAGTAATAACCTTATTCATATATAAACATGTATTTTATTGTCAAATACCACACCCATTTCTACCTGAATTCTAGAACACTATTAGTAGAATAAGAATTTGTGATTTATGATTTTGCAGAGAGTGAATTGATAATAGTTTTGTTTTTAAAACATGAAAGGAAATTAGGTATACTTTGAAGGAGGCATCTTTGTTAAAACAACCTTGCAGCCATTCCAAACAGTTGGAATAGTTTTTAAATTTTGAATCTGGAGGGTCTTATAGCTCACTGCTTGTCCTCATGTCCATAGGATTTATATTCTTTAATTCCTTGGACACTTAGCATTTCTCCTTTGTACTCTTCTATTTTCTGTATCATTAGAACTCAATATTTATTTATTCATGGAGTGCTCTCCCGTGCAAGAAGGGGAAGAGAATTGTGTCAGCTTGAACACATCCCTGCTATGATTTGGGGAGGTACTCACTTAATTTTAAGTATGTACAGTTTCTATTTGTTCTTTGAGAATTTTATACATGTGCACATGTATTTTGAACACATACACCTCTGCTCCCATCCAGGTTCCTTGTATTCCATACCAAAATGTTCTCTCTACCCCCAGTTTCATGTCATTCTTTAACGAACTTCACAGAGTCCTATTAGTGCTGCATACCTGTGCATGTTTTTGTTTGTTTGTTTGTTTTTAAGAAGAATAGCACTGTGGTGCTTTGAATAAAAGTGACCCCCAGAGGCCCATAGGGAGTGTCATTATTGGAGGCGTGGTCTTGTTGAGTAGGTGTGGCATTGTTGGAGGAAGTGTGTCATTGCTGAGTAGGCTTTGGGGTTTTAGAAGCTCAAGCCACATCTAGTGGCTCAGAATCTCTTTCTGCTGCCATCATAGAACTCTCAGCTACCTTTCCAGCTTGTGTGCTTCCATGCTTCCCACTACAAAGACAATGGACTAAACCTCTGAATTGCAAATCAGCTCCAATGAAATGTTTTTCTTTTTAAGAATTGCTTTGGTCATGATGTGGCTTCGCAGCAATAAAATCCAAAGACAAGAACTAGAGATAAAGATATGCCACAGAGAAGTTGGCACCTTCTCTGATGGAAGTTAAGCTATGGTATAACTATATTTCTGCCTCTTGTATATGATTTGGAGAGGGGATTGTTACTTTCTGTCATCCATCAAAGAACCCTAGGTCTGATTTTTCTGTTTTCCTCATGTCTTCAATACCTACTCTGGCATCTCAATGTTAATAATTTCAGTTTAATCAAAATGATAAGTAAAAATATAGGAAATAATCATTTCTCTTATTTGTTCGCAGTTTCATTCATACTAAAAAGACATAGAATGGAAAATATTAGCTAATGAGCAAGACAGGTGCAATGTAGGGCACCAGGTGGTGGGAAAGTAAAGGGGTGGGAGAGACCTATATTCTGCCAGGACCGAGGCGGGAGACTGCAGCACGCTCTCCATGCCACCGCTGGGTGGGCATCTGGCTGCGGGAAGCAACTGACCCTAGTCTGCCGGTGTGGGAGGGAGCAGTCCCCGGGGTCCCTGGGCCTCACAGAGGCCAAGGATGACAGGTTCTAACTCTTGGGCATTGCAGAATGTCGCTGGACACCATGGAAGAGCTGAGAATGGGTGGGAGCTCTGGGGTGGCAGTGGCCCTGGGCTGAAAGGAAAAAGG
>NW_022196906.1:82483573-82501164 GCF_008632895.1 Mastomys coucha | reverse complement strand
GGGGGGAGTGGGGAGAGAAGGTGCTGGAAGGTTCTCTAGTGTGGCAAGAGTCCTTGGTCCAGACTGGCAGCTGGAGGCTTTCCTGCTGGAGATTAGATGCAGCTCTTTAGGGGAAGGCCTAAACCATTGTTCCAGTATGGTGAGTCTAGATGAAAGGAGGCAGTCCATGGTTTTAAGTCGTTTATTGTAGAAAGGGAGAGAGAGGGAGAAGAGTAGAGAAACAGAGGCCATGGCCACGTGGAGAGAAGGGGGAAGGGAGGGGAGGAGAAGGAGCAAGAGGTGATAGTAAGAGCAAGAGCTTAAGAGAGAGAGGAGGGGGCAAGCAGCCCCTTTTATAGTGGGCTGGGCTACCTTGCTGTTGCCAGGTAACTGTGGGGTGGGACATACGTGGCTGTAGTCAGGTGACTGTGGGGTGGAGTCCAGCCAGAATACTAGGAGCTTGGGGCATTGCCCTACATGACTGATCTACAGGATAATGGAGGCCTCATGGTGTCAGGTGCCTAATATCTTGGGGGTGTAGCTCACTGTCCCATCCCTTGTAGAATTTTCTACTGGGTCTCCAGAGTAAGCCTCGCTCAACCAGAACACAGACTGCCTTTCATGGCCCAACAGTGCAAGACTGAGGGAGTCATAGATTCTTCCTCAGATTCTCAGACTAGGATCAAGTATACCTGAGAGGGGACTCTGAGAGGCCATTGCATGAAGCTGTGAAGGTGAAGCCTGGGATGCAATGGAGACCCAAAGATGTTGGAGATGCTACACTAGTGGGTTAGTGGGTTATCTGTTGATGAGGGCTACATATAGGAAGTGGAACCAGAAGACAGATGTGTACTGCAGGTAGTAAAGTTGGAGAGGCTGATCCACTTAAGCCCTTTGAAATTGAAGTCCCAAATGCCAGAGCCAGAGTGACAGGATTTAGTATTTGATCTGTTTAATTTTGGTCTTGTTCCAGTTTGATTGGTCAACATTAGTTTTCCATTCCTCCCCTAGAATAATGGGAGTGTAGACTCTGGGTCATTGTGCTTGGAAGTATATACCTTGTCTTTTGGTTTTATAGGATACCAGTTATAGTTATAGTTAAGAGGTTTCCTTGAGTTCCAGAAAAGACTTTGGATGTCTGTACAGTGTTGGGATTGTTAAAGATCATGGGGCCTTTTGAAATCAAAATGAACTAAATTTGTGTCATGAGATGGCCATGAACCTATGTGGGTCAGGGGCAGAATGTTGTGGCTTGAGTGACAAATGTCTTCCATAGTCCCATGTTTCTGAGCACTTGGCCTTTAGTTGTGGTGCTGTTTGGAAAGGTTAGGGAACCTTTAGGAAGAGGAGCCTTGCTGGAGGATGTATAATACTGGGTCAGGTTTGAGTTTTTACCACCTAGTCCCATTTCTAGTCCCTCTGTTTCCTGTGTTTGGCTAAAATGATATTCACCAGATTCATGCTCCCGCCATCAAGCCTTCCTTGCCACAATGGACAGCAAGCCAAACCCTGTCCCCACTTTAAGTTTTTTATTTTTTTTTTTTTGGTTAGGATATTTTATCACAGCAACAGAAAAGTAATGAATACACTGTACAATAATAAAAAAACATGCACAAATAATATTTGATGAATGAATGGAGAATAAAAATTATAACAAGAAAATTTAAAAGCTTGAGCACATAAAAACACTGCTAAAAGTGTTATAAAAAGACAAAAGGTGGCAATTTTACAAGGCAAAAAAAAAAATTAAATGTTGGAGCAGCCTTTCTGTATGTCCTTGAAAATTAGGGCTTGCTAGCTCTATGAGTGGGCGGTAGCAGTCATGTGTGCATATGGAGTCATGTCATTCCCATGTTGGTTGTGGTACTGATTCTGTAATGGACAACTGGCTAATGCCCATCAGAACTGCCTTTGTTTTAGTAGCTTTCGTCCTTCCTGTACCATGGGCTTCTTCTGTCTACACTTAGCTTTATAGTCCGTGAGCTGGGCAGGTTTTCTGACCTGACAAAGAACCCTCTGATCATACTCCTTGGGGTAATTAATGCTCTAGTTGGGAATGTCTCTGCAGTGTGTTCAGAGTGTGTGAGGCAACCATGACACTGAGATCCCTGTAAGAGGAAGAAGGCTTTCAAGGCTTCTAAATAGCAGTGGCCCTGTTTGAAGGATGCAGCTGTGAGGGTCAAAGTAAATGAAGTCTGGAACTTTAGACCATTCACATCCTATAGCAGTGGGTATCTGACAGGTGGCTCCAGAAGTTGATGCACCTGTTTACCTTAGGCTTAGGTATGGCACTCCAGGGCTACTCTCAGTTGTTGAAATCTGCCCCTAGACCCTGAGAATGAAGGTCCCTTTCCTTGTCTCTGAGGTGAGTTTCCTGCCACCTGCATGTTTTAGCTTGTTAGTGTCCAGCCTGCTTATTCTTTACAATTCTCTAATCCTAGGGATGTGGAAGGTTAGATTCAGATTTCATGACTTCTTGTTGTTCTCAGGTTATCATGGTCACTCAGAAACATAAGTTCAGCATCAAAATGGTTCCTGGCCACTATTCTCAGATATGTATAGAGGGACAAAATAGGATTCCTTTCCACTGGTCTATCTCCTTGAACCAATATCTTATCAGAACTCACAACTGGATTGAATATGTCTGAAGGCTTATCCTTCGGGGATGACTTGCAGTTTCTTTTTGCCAGGGTTTCTGATCCCCTCCTTTCCCACTCCAGTCAGGGATAGGAGCCACACAGATGTCCTCTTGTCTAGTTTTGCTTACTTGTCCTGTGTCACCTTTCTCTTTCTCCATGTTTTTCAGATATTCTATCATAATCTTTGTGAATTTCCGAAGCTCTTTCACTCTCTCTTTGGAGTAGAGTCTAGTTATTTTTCATATTCTGACTCTTCTAACTCATTGAATAACATTGAAGTTTTCTAGTCTGCTGTTTTTTGTGGAAGTCTGCCTCTTTGTTTTTGAGCTTTGTAATCTTGGACATGTAAGTTAGCAACAAGAATCTAAATTTCTCTATCTTTATACACGTTTGGAATTTCTTTATCAGCTATCCACTTCTAAAGTTGATGTCTTTTCAACAGTGACCAATGAGTTGGTTCTATCTTATTTGTAGATTATAAAACTACTGCTTGGATGTGGTGACTATTTTTTAATAAGTTGAAATAACATGGCAAATATTAGGTTGTATCCTGCAAAAGATGGTTAGGAGTTAAAAATCAGAATTGTGATTTTAATTGTGTATGTGCAGATGTGTCTGTGTGTTAAGCTGTGATTTCTTATAAGTGATTAACTTTTGAAAATAGACATCCTTATTAAACAATAAGAAGTCTTGAATATTCATGACAGGCAAATCATTTCATGTGGAACCTAAGGCGGAATAACATTTTGCTTTGACACACCAAGAACTATGCTTTAGTGTATTTTAAAGAGAAGAGTTAAAAATATTTGATGAGTGCTGCTTGGAACAAGGAGTCTAATAATGAAGAAAACACAATTCATAACTTCAAAATTATATTGGCACTTGATAGTAATGGAGATTTCTAAGGATTGTCTAGAAGATGACATATCAGACATTATGCACCGTTAGAGATCTCTAAAAATAGTTACTTGTGAAAGCTTCATAGAGAAGAAAGGCACTGCTGTGTTGAAACCCATAGCCAGTGGAGATGTGTGGGTCTGTGTGAG
The DNA here is from genome assembly GCF_008632895.1 of Mastomys coucha. Taxonomy (NCBI): domain Eukaryota; kingdom Metazoa; phylum Chordata; class Mammalia; order Rodentia; family Muridae; genus Mastomys; species Mastomys coucha. The sequence continues at coordinate 82,497,500 of NW_022196906.1, read as the reverse complement.
CAGGTTAGGGCCAGCTGGGGCCAGTGGCAGAATGCGGTAGAGACAGAAAGGAAATAATTTGACAGGTGATTTTTTTTTGACAGGTTGGGATAGTTTTGGATCCATTCTACAGATGTGTAGGCATGCATTTGAAGGGATTTGACTGAAATGAATTTGGTCTTTATCCCTAGTCCACGTGAAAACATAGAAGGCTTTGGAGGAGACAACTCCAAAGGTGAGTATGGTATCTATGAATAAAATGAATAAATAAACATTCATGGAACATTAGGGTGGCTGAGTTATTTTTCTTGTCTTAGTGATATAACTCGGACAAAAGCAACTTGGGGAAGGAAGTTTTTATTTTGGCTCTCCAAGGTTGTAGCCCATCAGAGCAGGAAAGTCAAGGCAGCATGGGCCTGAAATAGCTTGTCAGATCATAGCCACAATCAGAAAGCAGTGAGTGACGATCAAAGAGTTCCCTTTCTCCACTTATACAGACTGGGATCCCAGACAAGGAATGGTAGCACCCATAGTAGGTGTCTTCCCACCTCTGTTGATGCAATCAAGATACCCACCACCCCCAGTTATCTCCAGAGGCTCATCCCTTAGGTAACTCCATATTCTGTCTGGTGTGTAAGTAATACTAATCAGCACCAGGTATTATTACATTCCTGTTATAACACACAGAAGAGATGGATGGGGCCAAAAGATGTATGATATTTGATGCTTCATTCAAGGAAATGTGTAGATGGAGAATTAACTCAGTTGATCCTTGGGGTGACTCATATAAAGGCTTATGATAATTAGGGGAAGCAGCAATTGACCTTGCCCATCTCTTAAAGAACTTTTATTTGTATGTCTGAGCAAGATCTTTATGAGCAAAGTCACAGACGTGGAAAGAGAAACTGGCATTTTATCCAGTCCGCCTCGGATGTGGGCTATCAAGAGAAGGACTGAGGTTGTGTAAGCTGAGTATAGACTGTTGGGCCTCCTCAAAGGCAGGCTTTTAAAATTACTGGGTGTGGGGCTTCTTTTTATTCAAGACACGGTCTGTCATTCTGGAGATGTACACGGTTCTCCCTCACCATGCTCTGTCTAGCTCTGCAGAACTGATTCAAAGACCAAAGCATGTAACAGCATCCCACCACTGGGCTTTGTTTCACCCCATAATTAATCAACCTAAGAAACCTAGGGCAAATCAGGGATTTTGCGGTTAGTGGTGTCATAAACCATTACATGTGCTGATCCATCCAGTAAAAGATAAATAAAAATAACAAAAGCTTTTTTTTTTCTTGTCTAACTCATTTTCTGTGTCCTATTTTTACTTGCTTAAATATGGAGGAAAAAGAAAACAGTAAATGAACACTATTTAGATAGCTCCTAAAACATGCCGCTGAGCCTCCAGTTTATTTCAAGGCTCATGGATTGTACAATACCAGATTTCTTGGGTCTTTGCATTTCCTTTCCTCGGTGGGTCAATAAATTAAGTAACACGTCAATACCAAGATAGCAGATGAACATCTGTCAGGGAGAACTGGTCCTAGGGGCTTTGTGCTCTGGTTTGGAAAATGTTTGATCTCTGTGTGCCGTCATAAAAGATGGGAGAGAGTTTATTATCTTTTATGATCCTGACTTACCAACAGTACCTGACAGAGTGATTGTGCCGTGGCCTCCGCTTGGAACTTGGGATGTTCTTGTTGGCTTGTCCCTGTATGAGGCACAGAACTTGCTGGTGAAACATCAAACCAAGCTATAATATGGCTCTGGCAATGGGATTCGGAACAGCTGCAGGGCTTTCTCCTGTAGGGGGCTGGCAGGAAGAAGAAAAATGAAAGTAGCGCAATCAATCTCTCTAGCATTCTATATATTAATAATGTTTGCTAGCTCCAGACATTGCTTAATCAATACCGGATGCAGGGGCTTGCAATGGTTTGTGATACTTGGATACCTTGTGGAAACAGTCTGAGCCCATGGCCCGGGAATGTGGGGAGAGCTTGGTGATACCCGTACTGGTTCCCATACAAGAAAGGTGTCATGGTCGTGGAAATGATGTTTTAAAAAAGATTCTCACACTCATCAAGCTAATCCATGAAATTTTATAAGAAGGGAGAATTCGTTAAGAAACTGGTGTGCCCGCTCTTTTTCTACCTCGATCTTAACCGGTCTCCCAAGCTTTCAAGTGAACCAGCAGAGGGATTCACGTTCCAGACTAGTAGAGGAGATTCAATAACGCCAGGGGGCGCCCATCGGAAGAGTCTGCAGGGTGCTGTGAGCCTTCTAGGGCCCCAGAAAAACTGCATTCTAAGAAAGAGTTCTCAGGTTAGGAAGGGCTGCAAACACTCAAATGAATCAAAGGAACTCATTTGTACAACAGTAACAGATTAAAACAGAACAAAAGCTATCTGATTGTTGTTTATCTTCAATTTGAATGACAAAGTCAAAGAGGATTTCCCTCTTGGAAGGTTTAATTGCTTAAAAGCAAAGTTTGCTTGGCAGGGAGAGTAGGGTATAGCACAGAGGGGTGTTGTGTGTGTGTGTGTGTGTGTGTGTGTATGTGAGAGGGAGGGGGGTGCGAGTGAGTGAGAGAGCAGAGCTAGCACCAGCCATTTTGACTTTCACCAAAACTTCAGTATAACAGCTGGATGGATTTAACTCCATGTAGTCCGTAGTCATTAGCAACCTTCCAGGCCTCTCCACCTATGAATGTGCTCTAATGTGAACACAACACACACACACACACACACACACACACACACACACACACACACACACACACACACAGAGAGAGAGAGAGAGAGAGAGAGAGAGAGAGAGAGAGAGAGAGAGTTTTTGCTTCAAACAAACCCCCAAACACCAAGATTCCAACACAAATGTCAGCCCGTTTTTGTTTACAGCTTCTCCCCTGCCTCTCCATATTTTGGCAATCTTATTTAAACACTAAAACTGCAGGGGATGTTGTATGTAACCTGTCGGTGTGTGCACACATGTACCTAACAAGCTGAAAACCAAAGCTGAGGCGGCAATTTGCTCATAAACTGGATAATTAAGGATGTGCCAACCTACCTGTGGGGGACCTGGGGTTTATCAGTGTTTTTTATTTACTGTTTAATAGTACAGCATGTTACATAAACCTTTAAGTAAAACAATTCTATTATAAAAATAGTCCTTTCAAAGTCACAACACCTCCCCTACTGAGTTCTAAAATCACTGGAAAATGGTCAGCAACAATAAACACAGTACCTAATACCAATAAATGGTTTGCCCACCCGGGCACTCTTGGTACTCAGGAAGTGTATGAGTCCAGGTGTAAACATGAAAATATCTCTGTTTTCTTTTCATAACTAGGTTTTCTCTCAAGGGATCTAGTTCAAGAATGCCTTTTCTAGTTTGTGTTTCTTGGTTACATTTTACCTTTGAAAATACAGTCCTGAAACTTAGTAGCATGTCAGAATGATCTGGAAAGGTTTAAAAGGTATTAATGGCCAGACAAAGTGGTACACACCTGTAATCCCAGCACGTAGGAGACAGAGGCAGGGGGATCAGAAATTCAAGGGCAGTTTGGATTGCAAAGCAATTTCAAAGCTAGCTTGGACTACACGAGACTCTGATAAAACAAACAAACAAATAAAAAAAAAAACCAACCCCACAAACAATCTCTGAAATGGATGGCTGGATTCTGATCTCAGAAGTTCTTGTCTAATTGGCCCAAGATTTAAAAAGTCTCCCTCCTTAACTTACATAAGGATGATCTCTGAATTATTCCAGAATCTTACTTAATGGTAGTACCTGGGGTGGGGGAATAGATGAGATTCCCTTTCTCCTTCGCTTCCTCCTTCTCTTCCTCCTTCCTTCCATCTCTCCCTCCTTCCCTTCCTCCCTCCATCTCTCCTTCCTTGCCTCCTTCCTTCCCTCCCTCCCTCCTTTTTTTCTTATAGTACTGGGAACTGAACCTAGGGCATTGCACACATTATCTAAGTGCCCTCCAGCAGAGCCACACCTCCAGCCCTAAACCCTGCACTTGCCGCAGTCCCCTGTGTGCTGTTGCTGCAGAGCTCCCACCTGAGCAGTAATTGTGGCGGGGTGGGGGTGTGCTTGGGATACGTTATGACTGGTGAAGGTCAAAATGCAAGACAGGGAAACAGCAGAGTGGAGGTTCTTCCCACATTTCACTTATCTTACACAAGTAGAATTTCAGTTCCTATGGGCCTGGATATATATATCTTCTCTCTACTTTTAGTATAGGCAACTTCCATTAAAGGACAAGCTTTTCCTGAGACAACCTAGTCTCCAGCGCACAATGCTTGAGAGGTGGTTCACCCAGGGTGAGGTAGGCAGGAGCTGTGCAAGCATGTACTGCTGTCTCAGATGGACTTTTGCTCCCTTCTGGGTGCTAGCTAAATGCTCTGCACTCTGATAGTTTTCACTGAAACTATCATTTTTCTTCTACAAACAAGGAAGCCAGGGTTCAAGGGGGGAAAGTTACCCAAACTAGAGAGGGGTGGGGTGGTGTCTGAGTGGGGTGGTGCCTGTGAATGCTTTCATATTCTTAATGGCTCTCCTGCCCCCACTCACAGCCTGTCATTGCAAGCCCCTCTTTTCCTGTTTAGATGACCCGGTCTTGTCCTTTATCAAGGCTATGAAGTCTTCTATTTTGCTGGGCTATGGCTACTCTGATAAACCAATCTATGTTCACATATTAATGAGCTTGTGGTCTATTATCATCAACTCTGACATAATTATTAAGTGCTTTCTCTTTCATCTTCATTTGAAAACGATAACGTTCTCCTGATGGAGTTTCACTGGGCGCTTTACACTCTTAAGTATTGCCAAAGTAACCAGTCAGTTCAGTAGGAAAACAAGCCTGCCTAGGGTTGGCTCGAGGTCTTACGTGGCAAGCAGTTGCTTGCTGACAACGTCTTCTTTCTTCCAGTTCGATTGGCATCTGATGGACCCAACCACAGAATTTTTGATTTAAGCACTTACTTTTAAAAACCTACCATCTACAAGCATCCAATCCCGGTGGTTTTCACAGCACACACAGTAATGCCATTCATTACTGGGGACTTCCAGTTGGTTCCGGGGTCTGGAGTTTTAGGCAGGCCCGAGCACCCACGGCTTAATTTTGATTTCATCCCACTGCTTTGTTCCTTCAATCTCTGTGGCCCTTTTAGGGGCAGGATGGGGACTTCCTTCTGTCTCCACCTAGCCTTTCCAAAGCATGGGACGATAATCCTTCAGAGAGAGGCTTGGGTTAGACAGAGGACATCGGTTCCGAGGGTCCCATGGAACAGGTAGCTGGGGCTTCGGTTGCCCCTCTGACAGCTGCAACTGCTAAAACAATCTTGTTCTTTTGTTTTCCACATTTAAAGAAAGACCTTCAGCCAAACTGTCGCCCCTGACCTTGTTTTATATTTCCAATGTGCATTTTATTAACTCCTTTCTCATATGGTGCGCACGGAGCTTGCCACCAGATGAGAACGGGGCAAGTTTTGCAATTCTGATGGAGAGAGCAGCCATGAGCACGGAGAGAAGTTTGAAGCAAGTTTGGGAGCAGTAGCCTGAGGTGTAAAGCTGAGCTCTGAGTAAAGGGGAGATAAAATATGCTTAGGAGGTGTACAAGTCATTTCATTAAAAACCAAGCACAAACAAACAAACAAACAAACCAAAAGACCCTGTAAATAACCACGTATGCACAGCCAAACCAGTCCTTCAGACCGGAAGATGACTGGAAGGAGCTAGCTGAACACGTAGTCTGGGTTCTCAGGGCAGAACTTTATAACTTTTATTCTCCGACTTGACAATTCGTTAAGGGCGAATTAGGCAGACGTTGGGGGAAAGACTCTGAAAAATGAATTTAGGACATTGAAGCAGAATGAACTTAAACTCTGTCTTACACACATTTTCATTGATTTCGAAAGACTGGGCTCCTCACAGAACAGCCGGGGAAATACTTTCTGTCTGTTTGAGAAATGATGTACTGCCCTCCCACCCCCAGCCAATCCGAAGCTAACCTCCTTTTTCTTCCCCCAGGAGTGTATGTCTGTGTTCAGGGGTGTCTACCTAATTGGCCACAAGAGGGAATTAAACTAAATAAAATCACTATGCACGGGGGGCCCCTAAATATGCCTTTTTAATTTGAAAATTTTTGTGGGTTATAGTGTAATTCAAGCTTTTCAAGGTTTATTGGGGCATAGCTCACAGACCTCAGACCAAGTCTGATGGCTCTTCACTAATTCGGAAAGCAAAGGCACCTTTCATCTGGCCGAACCTGGGAGGAAGTCTGGGTTGAGTGGAACTTAGCGCTGGGACAGCATCCTTGGCTCTAGGAAGGACTTAGCCTGGGGAGGAGCTGTCTTGCACAGTGGTTCACTACTCCGGAAGGCGCAAAAAACGCCTGGTGCTGAGGATGAAGACGTAGCTCACAGAGGCGCGTAAAGGCTGGTGACTTGCAGCCTGCTGCCTTCCCAGTCAAAACACACCGCTCTTGGTAATTAATTGCTGCGAGAGGAAACGGACCAATGGCGCCTTCTGCTGTGAATCTGTTAATGGAGAACTTATGGAGAAAAAGTCGAGTCCTCCCGTCCAAATTGGAATGTGAAAGAAATCTGTTGGAAGGTGATGACAGAAATGAAGTAAAACAGCTGTTTCCTGATCCGTGTGCCAGGTGTGTCTCACACTGTGATAAATAAGACCTGCGTCCTACTCGCCAGAAAGGGGGGAATACTACAAGCGTTTATTATGGGGAGGCACAGGGAAAAAAAAGTCCTTGACTAGCTTTGTTTCTCCTGGCACAGAACGGGGAGCCCTTCGCTGCACAATGCTTGGAGCTGATAATTCCAGTTGTTTAGGTTCAAGCCAACGTGGCCTATTAAAAGCTTAAATTCAATTTTATTGTCCAGGTATTTATTAACTGATTATGAAAAGACATTAAAAGACCCATAATTAAACCAAGTTGCTTTTTACCTTGATGAATTCTCACCCCCCTCCCACCTCTTCTTACACAATAGAAAAATCTCCTTGTGTTTGATTTGAGGGCAACCGTTCCTTGCCTTGACATTATGGGCTGCAGCTCACACTTCAGCTTCAGCCAGATCCTAAATTAAAAGATCTGTGAAAGCCCGTGCTTATGGTTACAAGTGTTTCCCGTCGTTAGAGCATGTGTGTGCTGTGTTCCTCCTGCAAACTGTCACTGGGTTTTGCCCAAGGAGGCAGCAAAGAATGACTCTCTTGACAGGAATTTTGAAATGTCTTTCTGACCTCTCATTTATCATAACTCTATGCTAAGGTCAGTATATGTACCATTCAAACACACAACCCTGGCATAGGCTGTCCAACTACTTCTAGCTACAGTGTGACCTTGGATAGCCCAGATTAAACCGATCACTGCACTGAAATTACTTTCCTTTCTTAGTTCTTAAAGTTTCCAAATATTTTGACTGTATTTCATTTAACAACTGCTTTCTTTAAACCCAGTGAGATGGGATATAATGATCTTATCTTCTTATAAGCAGCCAAAAATTATTAGAAATCATGTTCCTTATTATCCTTGTGAGTCTAAAAACAGCAGCCCATCATGATGGTGCACACCTACTATAATTCCATCACTTGGGAGGCAGCGTAGACAAAGGGCCACAAGTTTGAGGCCATCCTGGTCTGCAGAGTGAGTTCCAAACTGTATCTCAAACAAAACAAAACAAAACAAAACAAACAAACAAACAAAACAACCCAACCCCTCTCAAAACAAAAACCAACAAACAAAAACCACCCCCAAATCTAAATTCATAATATATGTATACATTCCTTTTGAAAATGGAACATAAGCACCACAGTATCGCTGTTTTTCAATAGCAATAATTACTCCTTGAATGAACTTCATTGGTTGCAGTATCGCCAGTATTTAAAGGGGATAGTTAATAATGTTGAAAGCACAGATATCTCATTAGTATGGAATTATGTATGTTCTTTATTAAAACTTCCAGTTTCAGTACCATGTCCTATTGCTACTGTTCAGTCACTTAAAGTTGGTTTAAAAGATGAGGAGCCCTAAGTCTTTAACGGGCCCTGTAAGGACGTCAAGCAAAGCAGTGAAGCAGAATTTCCTGCATTGTGGGCAGGATCTGAAGAATTATAGAATCCCAGTCACAGCTATCCTTCTCTTGAGGAGGGCAACTGGGGTTTTGTAGTCACGTGCATGACTGTATATTTATAAAGTCACTGCTGAGATTTTGAAAGAGATCTCAGCTTTTAAAACTTCTTCTAATAACGCAAGCAGGGGGCAGTTGAAGTAATTTGATATTTGACATTATTTCCTTTTTTTCCTCTTCCTCTCGTCATTCAAGTGCTGAGTCACTGTTCCTCTCCAAAATTTAAAATACAAAAACAAACATCCTTGTTGGGATAGCAAGCTAAGTTTAATGTTATAAGAAGATGAAAGGCTATTATGCACAGGTGAAGATTGCCTAGTTTATTTTGTAAAAAATTGGTGCTTGAGAGATAAGTCACTATTCTCAAAGTAAATGTAGCTTGTTGTTTCTCCTAATCAATACCTTTAAAAATATAGTAGCACTTGTTTAGGCAATATTTGCTTAAGGACATATTCTTTTCTAGTTTCTCCCTGGCTGTCCTGGAACTTGCTCTGTAGACCAGGTTGGCCTTGAACTCACAGAGATCTGCTTGCCTCCACCTCCTGAGTGCTGGCATTAAAGGTGTACACCATCATTGCCTGGCATAAATTTTTTTTTTTTTATAAAATCACTCCCAAGTGGGATTTTTTTTTGTTACATTAATCTTTTAAAAACTATTTACTGTTAGTATATGTGTGTGGAGTATGTATGTATGCGTGTGTGCATGCACACATGTGGAGAGGTCAGAGGATAGCTCATAGCAGCTGATTCTTTCTTTCCCCTGTAGGTTTTGGTTCTGTTATTAAATTCAAGTCATCAGGCTGGCACAGAAAGTTTGTTTACTCCCTGTGCAGGTCACCAGTACATTACACTCATCTTGAAAATAGGAGATTGGGTCAATGTTGGTACTGCAGCCGGGAAGATGGTCATTCGTTAGTTCTCCCTTTCACTCACTCTTCCCATAAAGATCAGAGAGAGTACTTAACAGTGGGAACCTCTAGGTCCCAAAGACTTAGCAACACAGACCTTACCCTGAACAGAGGGTTAGTTGCAGAAAGAGGGCTTGGGAGGACACGTGACTCAGTCAGCTATTTTATGTCTTTCTACTGTGAGAGGAGACTCAGAAGAAAATCATCTACAAATAATTCAGATTTGGATATGAATAAGATGGTATGCTTAGCTGTTCGGCTTTTCATCCCTCTGATGTGTCTCTGAGTCTCCCTCATGTGTCTCTGCCTACCATCCCTTCTCCAATTCTCACACCACATGAATCATGTCCAACATGTCCACAGCCCACACTCTTCTGTAATTGTTCTCAAAATCCAACCGTTGTCACACCACAGCTTTTCCATCTCTAGCTCTGCTTTTGTCTGAAGAAAACATAATTCCCACAGAGAGGTGGATCTACTCTCTGTGACCTCCCTTGCAGGGTCTGTGTTGTGTTTCACGTCTAAAGAAGACTTTGAGGAGAAGTAGACAGCTGAAGAACAGCTCTTATGTCCCTTCAGAAGCTCCACACCTCAGCCTTCAGAACCTGGAAGACTGCAAAGCCCCTCCTCCCTTCTGCCCCACACCAGCAGCCCTTGCCACGCAGCCTGCTCACCTCCCACAACCCTAGTCAGTGACTGTTGGCAGCTACAGGGCAAGGTGTCACTGACTGATGCATAATTATGGCGGACAGAAAAATGTAGACGTGTTAGTAAAGTCAATATTACGGAGGCCTCTGTCTTCCCAAATACTGTAAGGGAAAAGATATTTCTAGGGCATAGCCAATTACACTCTCTGCTTTTATGACCAGTCACAAATGTATTTTTTATTAGCTGGTGTGTTCAATGTTTTGAATGCACAGCCCTTATTTCAATCTCGTTTTAGTTTGCGGTAAGTGTGGAAGGGTTTTTTTGCTGACTTGAAATAGTGAAGCTGCTCTCCTTCAGCTGAGCCGAGGCCTGGAGCCCTGAGAGTTTTATTCCACAGCCTTCTGTGATTCTTGCCTGTAAATTAGTCTCTGAAGTGGTGTTTATTGCTGAAGCAAGAGGTTAAGACAGCCTAATTATATGTTTGTGCAGGAGAAAACACCGTGCCCCACCGTGAGCAATTATCCTGTCCCCCCTTTCACAGTTTAATTTGGCTCCAGCTAAGAAGAATGAGGAGATGGCCTGTCTTCACCACAAACTTAGCTACCATGCATTTTCAGTGTTAATTAGAAATTCCATTCACTGGGAAAGTGACTTCTTAGAGTAACTCAGCTTCTAGTCAAGTGGAGGGCATCTGGTGAGGCAACTTCAAGTGTCTTTGTGGATTAGCTCTCTAATTCCACTCATGGGGCAACATGTGGGTGGGACCCTTGCAATGCTCCCAGCTTCCTTCAGTGATGCCATTTTCTTGTTCCTTTTATTTTATACATGCAGAGCAATGAAAGCAAAAGCAGCAGAGAGACTGGTAGGAATCTGGGGTGCTGTGTACCGTATTTGTTTTAAAAGGAAAAAAAAATCCTGATTTTCCCAAGGGACTTTTTCTTATGTAAGTAGGATGCAGCCAATAAAAACCAGAACAAGATCAACATGTCAATGTCTTTAAAGTCGGTCATAAAATGTATCACAACAAAGAATCCATAGGGCAGAGATTGCATGCAGGAGAACATGTCTTTGTTCTTGGGCACTTGTCTGCCACAAGGGCAGCATATTTCTGTTTCTCTTCAAAAGACATTGGCTCATATTTTCATACACAGGCATATGCTGAAGCCTCACAAAGCACAGGTTCAATTTCCTCTTAGGAAAATAAAAGACGCCCTTCACGTCTTCTAGCACTCAGCCAGAAATGCGCATTGTCATTGAAATGAGCTGAGGGATGAACTGTCCTCTAGGAAACAGTATTTCAAATGTGGTCCAGAGTGCCCTGCTGAGATGGGCTCCCTCCAGGGAAACAGGCTTCTTATTATTAACAAATTTCCAATCTATCACTCAGCTCTCTCATCTTTATTCTATTTCTGTAAATTTCTTTCTAGGCTGGCTTCCTCTCTGCCCTCTACCCTACTTTCAGCTCTCTGTTTTCTTAGCCTCTTCAATATTTTTAAAGTAAACCTTGCTTCTCATTGGCTAGTTCTGCTCTGTTAACCAGCCCTCCCAGCCCTGGTGGGTCTTTCAGACAATGTACTCGAGGTGTAGGCAACCATATCTGGTAACAAAAGGAGGCACGCTCATGTGTTCCATGTATTTTTTCCATTTACTTCAAGGACATTTCTTCCACATGCTAAGGCAGCAGACACACATTTTCTGGTGATTCTTTGGTGGGTTTCTTTAAGGTCTCTCTTTTCTGCCTGTGAGAAGAAAGTGAGTATGGTGAGTATAATGATTTATAACTGTTCCATTATTTTTAAGTTCTTTTAAGAAAAGAGCCCAGGGCTGGCGAGATGGCTCAGCGGGTAAGAGCACTGACTGCTCTTCTGAAGGTCCTGAGTTCGGATCCCAGCAACCACATGGTGGCTCACGACCACCCATAATGAGATCTGACGCCCTCTTCTGGTGCGTTTGAAGACAGCTACAGTGAATTACGCTGGAGTGAGGGGGGCAGAGGGAGCCGGGCTGGAGTGGGCTGGCAGAGGTCCTGAGTTCAATTCCCAGCAGCCACACACATGATGGCTCATGGCCATCTGTACAGCTACAGTGTACTCATACACATAAAATAAATAAAATAAATCTTAAAAAAAAGGAAAAAAGAAAATAGCCCAAAGACCATACATTTATTTCAATGACATTGTACTAGGCCTTCTTGCTGTTTGTGTCTTGTTCCATGGTACATCCCAGTAGTTTTCAGCCAGAAACCACCTGCATCTCTCATTTGAAAGTTATGTGCCTACTATATGCCAGGCTGTATTCTCATAAATATGTAGTGCTACTGGCTGCTCAGGCTTGTTTCTGCTCTGTCAGAGCACAGTTTTTTTGGACACACATTGTACCTCTAAATCAGAATCTAAGTCACCTTGAAACAGATAGTTTTAACCCCTTCAAGTAGCATTCTGTATTACTCACCAATGAGATACTAACATCTCAAATCCTCAGGAGTATAGTAATGTTTTTAAGGCATCTGAGTATGGTGAATCAGTGAGATGCTATGAAAACAGCCTTCTCCAAAGAGTGCTCTGTGATACTTTACAGCATGAGTTTCCTTGGCTGTAAATGTAAATGTCACTTTTATTTCTTCTGCTGAAGTGATGGGATGAAGGCTGTACCCAAGCTGTGCAAATACATGGCTTGGGCTAAGCCTAGAGTTTTTCTATGAAACTATGAACTATCCCTAGGCCTGGAAGCTTCTAGCCTCCATAATCTAATTTTCTGCAAGCCTGGACCTCAAATGCTTCAGCTTCCAGCCTCTGTCTGCTAACCTAGGCCTGATATAATTTGGCGTCTGAGACTTACTACTGAATAAACTCAATCTTTCTAGCTTTTTCTGAGCTCTAGATGACTGGCTTAACTCAGCTGTCTGGCTCAAAGTCATCCCCAAGGACTGATTCAAATTGGCTTCTTTTGGCTTCTCACTGAACTGCTCTGCTTGGAAAGACTGCTTCTGAATGCCATGAACTGCACTGCTCTGAACTTCTCTGAACTGATCTGAACTGAACTGAACTGAACTGAACTGAACTGAACTGAACTGAACTGAATTGAGTTCTCTCTTCCCCATCGTTCTTTAAGTAGTCTCTCTTTCCTGTCTGTTCTCATGTGAGTTGGGTGTATTCTATCTCTGACTCATTCTGTCAAATCTTTCTCTGATTCATCACTTTGTCTACCCCTCAATTAGAAGTCACTTTCAAACATGGCTGCTTCCTTCTACAAACTAACTTTATCTTCATTGTTAGGAATTCAAGTGTATTCTAAGGGCGTGTCTTATTCTTGCCAGACCATATTGTAATCCAAGGTGTGCCAGCACTCTGTCTGGATTATATCATTGGATGTGATCCCTTGCCAGAGCAGGCATGTTGCCAGATTAAAATTCCTCTATGGTTGACAAACATCTGATTTTGGTTTTCTTTTTCTTATAGAAAGAGATATAAGAGCGTTTGGAAAACCTTTAAAAAGGAGAGTTTTTGTTCCCTAATGAATAAATTTCTCCTCCTCCTCCTCCTCCCTTTTCCCCATACTTTGATTGTAGAATATAGAGAAATCAAACTGGCACTGATCTGAAAACTTCCTTCCTGCTGCCTAGCTTTTAGAAGATCAGAGGTGCTATGCAAGCTGTTGATGGAGAGATGTCATCTATGCTATTTCCTAGTAGTAAACCCAGAGGGCTAGATTACCCATCTTCCAGGAGAGATGTGTCAATGAAGGTATGGAAATGGGGAGGTAACTAACTGTGGGAAGTCCTGCTGTGCTCTCGGAGATTCTCAAACCGAAACTACAAGTTGACAGCTAGTCTCTGCGCGCTGGGGGGTTGGAGCCCATGTAAATTGACTCAAGAACCAGATACCTGTTTCTTTCGAAGCCGTGATTCTTTGATCTTTCTTCCCCTTCTTAGATTCTTTTGTATCCATACTGAGCTTTGATGTCTTATTATCACCTAAATGTCAATTGCTTACCTGTGATGCCTTTGAGTATAAATCCTCTCCCGTCCTTAAGTAAAGTGCACCTTGATGAGGAACGTCTCTTGGTGTGTGCGTCTTTTTCTCTGCTTCCCCCATACTGCAGGTCTCTCACATTCCCGGTTCGTGGAAACCCACACAGGTAGGAGCTGCGGGACGGCATCCTACATATGGCGCCCGGCGTAGACTGCGAACGCGGAGGAATTTGAAGACACTACCGCAGGATTCAGAGCTCTGATTTACTGGAAAGAAA
>NW_022196906.1:82455436-82482255 GCF_008632895.1 Mastomys coucha | reverse complement strand
TGCAGGTCCCTCACATTCCCGGTTCGTGGAAACCCACACAGGTAGGAGCTGCGGGACGGCATCCTACAACTAACCAACTTCTGGTGGGATTTGAAGCCTTCTCCACATGAGATATTTCATGCCTGGTACAATAAAACTGATGAAAAACCCATCTTGGAGAGGCCATAGATCCTAGTGGGAGACTTACTCCTTTTCTTTTACTAAATGAACATGTTTGAAAACTGCCTTTTAAATATTCATGTTTATTCTTTTCTGCTGCTAAAGTGATAAAACACCATGGGCAAAGGCAACCTAGGGAAGGGGGAATTTATTTTCACTTACAGTTCCAGAGCAAGAGTCTATAATAGTAGGAGAGACATAGTAGCAATAGCCTAAGGAGGAAGCTGAGTGCTCACATCTTCAACTGCATACAGGAAGCAGAGGACAAACGGTAAGTGGGGCAAGTCTATAGACTCTCAAAATCTACTCTGAGTGACCTAGTTTCGCCAGCAAGGTTGCACCACCTGCCAAACAGCACCACCACCTCGAAACCAAGTGTTAAAATACTCAAGCCTGTGAGGACATCGCTCACTGAAATCACCAAACTCACATATTAATGCTGCTCTGAACAGGTCGGAGGAGCCTGTTTCTCCAGGGGTCAGCAGTTAATGCAGAGACTCATAATTGGTCAAAGTTGTGAGGGATAAGTGACAATTGAGTTCTAAATTCAAAATGGGACATATATATATTAAACCCACCACCACCAAGTCTCTGTGAACATCATCATGGCAGAGGAGCCATAAAGAATGTCAGAGCTGGAAGATGGGGAAGAATGCTATTAAACACCGTTACTCTCATGAACTCACTGCAGCTGTGGCTATATTGCAAGAGATCAAGCCAACAAAATCGATCAACATCCCACAGATAACACTGATTGGATTGAGTGCTTTACAGACAACACAGGAGGGCAAGGAGGTGGGAGGGGGATATGTCCAGCCCTGTCCGGTGGTTACATGGAGAATAGAATTGGATATGGATATGATGAGTCTTCAACATGTCTATGTCATTTACATGTATGAAACTGTCAAAAAGTAAAGAAAACATACTGAAAAATGAAAGCTGTCTTTTTGACTTTGGGAACTCAAAATTTCATGTGACTATGGAAGACACATACAGTCTCTGCACTCCCTCTCCTCTCTGAAGGCGAGTCTAAAAGCATAAGAAATTATGGCTAGTGGCATGCCAGAACTAGATTCCAGGTTCAGAGATCCTTCAGCACTCTCCCAGGTAGTCTGGTAGCGTAAGGTACCATTCAGCCTCTGAGTCATTACATCCCTAGCCTGTGCATTAGCAAGGGATGAAAATTCACAAACAGTTAATATCATCTAGAGAGTTTTCATGCAGAACATCTGAATGTTCTTCTGCAAGTCCACTTGGAATCTGAGAAATAAATCTTTAAATAAAATTTTATGGCTTGTTGTATTGAGTTATTGCTTAAATTTCATAGCTTCATTCCTGCCTTAACTTTCAGCTTTGCCAGGAGTTGTGAAGTCTGAATTAAAAGCTAAGCTTTCCTACAAGAACACTAATAGGTACTATAATTGTGCTTGGCTTGAGGAGAGAGAGGACCAATATTCTTTACCCAGCAGGGTGGCCAGTTAAGCTCTCAAGTAGTCTCAGGCAATCAGCCCTGGCAGTATTCTAATACTGCACAGTGGCCTGCTAGACTGAAGAGAAGACCTGAGGCTTAGCTTCAGAAAGAGATGAAGAAGGAGATGAGGGAAGCTACCATGGGCATGGCAGAAAAAGACACGAGCATTGTGAGAGGAGAGAACCAAGATGGATGAAATTTCAACCTTGTGCTAGCTGTGCACTCTGTAGGAAGTTTTCTAAACTTTTTTGAGATGGCAAGTACAATGGCCAATGTGTTTGAACAAATACAATAAAATAATACTCATGTTCACTTTTAGTTTTATGTATGTATGTGTTTATGTTTGATGTTTGCATGTGTGCATGTGTATTCTTGTGTGTATGTATATGTATATAAGTACATACATAAGTATGTGTGTATGTGTCCATTTGTGTTTATGCACTTCTGTGCCCATGGGCATGCATACACTGGATTACTGTAGTAGTTCATAGTATTTCTTTTTCTTTCTTTTTTAACTTTTTATTTATTCTTTGTGAGTTTCAAATTATGCAGATCAATCCACCTCATCTCTTCATCCCCTCATATCTGCCCTTCACCCTTGCAACCTCCCATAGAAAGAGCACACACACACACACACACACACACACACACACACACACCATAGAAAGCATTATTTGTGGAAACTGCAGTGTGTAATGTAGTGTCCTACAGTATACCCCTCTCTCTATACATCTTTACTTGCAGATCTTCATTGCAATGAGTCATTAGTCACTGGCTTCTGTGACACCATCAATATTGGATTCTCACTTGGCCTCCTCCCAGTTATCCTGTCATTGCCCTGTGTCATGGAGATCCTGAAGATTTAAGTCAGGAGGACTGGACCTTTCATGAGTCCTAACTCTTTGCAGATGATACAGATTTTGGGATGGGCCAACTCAGAGCCCTGGATGGTGGTTGAGCCAGTCTGTATCTCCAGGGTGAGCTCTATAGTACTGTTCTGGCTAGGCTACCCAATGCCTCCATGGCGGGAGGCAGGGTCAGCTCTCCCATGCTCTCATCCCCTTGGCATAGGCTCACCTACACTCATCCTTCCAGAGCCAGCTCCACTGTGTTGGCCAGTCAAGGTATGGGTCCCACTCTCCCAGGTGCAGAAGCCTGTGAGGGGCTTGGTTCACCTGTGCCTTTGTCATCAGGGCCAGCTCCACTGTGTTGCCCAGACAAGGAGCAAGGCCCACTCTCCAGAATGCTACAGCCAGTGAGGGGCCAGGCATAGCTCTCCTGAGTATGGCAGGTGGCTCTTTTTGGTCACAAGCCACAATAAAAAATACTAGGACGATATGCTATGACTATGAGGTAGTCATAGTATTTCTTATTGTGGCTTGTGACTAAAAAGGAGTTAAAGTCACTGGCCAGGAAACTGCTGAAACCTTTGAGTGTTGCTGGATTGATACCTTTTATTCTTCTGTGCTGTGCTAACAGTGTCGGTAATCCCCCTTCTCTGAACTGGCAAGACTATTATGCCTTTCCCAAACCTTAATTATTCTTCACAACCAATGCCAAGTGCAAGTCTGGTTTACACAAGGCGTGTGGAGAAAGTGCCGATTTGGGCTGGAGAGCAACCTATGAGCTCATCAGCAAATCAGGGGGGCGGGTCTGACAGCATTCCACATTAAAGTTGAGAGTGATTTCCCTGTCAGTGACATAAGCCAAGCATGAGGTAAACTGAGGTACAGTAGGGATCTGCTGCTGAGAGAGGAGCTATATCCATATGTGTTTGGCATGTGTTAGGTGTGCTGCTGATAGATACTTGTGGGAAATAGGCTAGAAAAAAAATTCCAGGACTTACGGTAATGGAATTTGTGTGTGTGCAGGTGCAGTCTTGGAACTCAGAATAAGTTTTCTTCAGAATGCAGACAGCATCTTCCTTGAACCAAAATGCAGTTCCTTAGAGTGGAGTAAATCTAAGTCCAAAGACAGCAACAACTGGCTAGCTAGTCAAGCCCTTATTAACAGACTTTCAGCATCAAACTTAATTTCAGGCTCAACACTTCAGGACAAATTTCTCAATGACACTTAGGTCTTAGCATCAAGTGATGGGCAAAAATTTCCAGCAACAACATCTCTGGCAGGGTGCAGAGTGGGTTTGTAAGCCTCAAGAAAACCTTTGTTGTTCTGCTTGGGATATCACCCCCACCTCTTACAAGGCCACTAGCACAGCAATTTTTTTCTCCTATATTATTCAGTTACACCTGAGACTAGCATGATATAAAAGCTAAGAAGCTATGCACCGCAGGCAGGCCTTGAATTTGTAATCTACCGGCCCAGCTGCAGTATAGCTGGGATTACAGGCTGTGTCATTGTGGCCCATAAAGTTAGGTATGTTAAGGTTTGGAATTATTTGGGTTATATTGTGTATTATCCACGCGGCCCTGTCAAATTACAAAGGTTCAGCCTCCTCAATCATACAACAACGATGGTAATAGCACATCACTAGTCTTTGTGATAATTAAGTGAAACATTATGGGAAATGTTTGTAATAAGATAGCCACTGTTTGTACTTCTTTCTTCTTCTCTGGGTGTCACAGAAGTGTAAAATTAGTCATGAGAATGATCTTTGAAATGTCTTCAAACTAGTCTGAGTGCCATAAGAAGTCTCAGTGATAGTCTCTAGGGATACTAAGAATATAAACATATCCTTTACTGTTGTCTTCCTCTCCTTGGGTTTAAGAGCTACGAAAATTACAACTCAGAGTGAATCCAATTTGTCCCATTTGTCCTGGGATTCCCATTGATAAACAAGAGGTAAGGACTATTCCTCTATTTCTCCACAGTGATGTGGTTTAGTTCTTTCTTTATGTAGGGAAAGCAAGTTCAGTGTGATGGAGCTAAACTTTCTACAAGTAAACAAAGATCTGTACCCATTTTGCTGCTTTCTATGAAGCCACTACACAGCCGGGAAGTTGGGCTATTTTTTAATCCCCTTGATGCACAGGCCAAGTTGCCACATGGCTAGGCCTTGATGAGCCCCGTGGAAAACAGAAGACTCTGCCTCAAACCTTACTCTATTTCCATGTTGCATTTTTCTCTCCTTCAAATCTAGCCATGATTGTGGCTAAATAGCAACCAATGACTAACATCCATTTGGCCTTTCAAACTAAAATTCTATTATTTCATAAAGATAATAAGCATATACTTCAAGAAAAAAAGTTTTGTTAGGGCAAGAGAAAATTAATTAGGAAATTTTTATTAATATGTTAATAATATGTAGAATATGTAATATATGTTTTGAATAATATATAATTAATATGTAATATGCATTATTTTAAGATTTGCAATCAGAGTGGCTCTGTCTTAAGATTAGCTTGATAAGAGCTGAAATTCATTAGTTGTATTTTGAGTAAGTTTGCTTCCCAGACCATCTTTGTGTTCAATGCACAGAACTCTATCAGCATGACTGAATGAATTCTCTAGTTTGTACTGAATTCTCTAGTTTGCTCTTGGTAAAATTTTGCCAAATACAAATAGGGAGAGTTAAGAATGCTTTGAAAAGGAAAAAAAGCATTTATATTTCAAATGGAAGAAAGAGCTATTATGTTAGGATTCTTGGAAACCAAACCAATAGAATATAAACACATAGAAAGGCAGACAGACACACACAAACACACATATATTCTTTCTCTCACATGCACACACATATATGATACTTACTACATGGAGATATTAAGAGAGTATTAGCATTATAATTACCTTAAGAAAACATACATAAAGCATGTTTGGCATCAGGAATTTAATCAAATGTTCACAAAACCTGCAAGCCTAAAATCTGCAGTGCGAATGACTGCTTTTGAGTCCAAAGGCCAGACACTGCTGTAAGTAAGCAAGAGCTCACATTGTAGCTCAGGCTAATTATAAAGCAACTGAGCCATTCCCTCTTACTCAAAGGAGAGTCATTCTTTTGCTCTTTCTAGGCCTTCAGCTGAACCGTGAGATCTACTTATACCACAGGGGACAGCCTGCTTCATGCAGACTTTAGGTTTAACAGTAAATCACATTCAAAAGCTCCAGCAGAAACACCCAGGCTGTTTGACCATGAGATCTAGCTTGACACATAGAATTGTCAACTATCTCTATATAGGAGCTGGCTCATGAAAAGTACTGAAGCATTCTGGAAAAGTCCACTATGTAGGCACAGGACACATGTAATCGAAATAACAGGAGCCAGAACTTAAAGAAAGAAAGACTCATGAACTAAACTTCATTTTAAAAGGAAATCATGATGTGATGATTAATAATGATAGTCAACAGGATCTAAAATTATTTAGCAAACAGGCCCGTGTCTGTGAGGCAGTTTCTATATTGTGTTAATTTAGGTGGGATGACCCAAGTTGAACTTCAGCAGCACAATGCTGTGGACTGGGCTTGTAGGTGGAATAAGAAGGAACAATACCGGAACGTTCATCCTTTTCTGCTTCTTGGCTCAGGATATGCTGTAAGCATCTGCCTCACACTCTTGCCATCATGTCTTCCCTCCTTGGAAGGACTGTACCTTCAAACTGTGAGAGGAAATAAGTTCCGCTTAGGTTGCTTTTGTTGGTATGTTGTCATAGTAACAAGAGAAGTAAATTTTCTTAGTTTCTTACGGTAGGACCATTTTCTGAAGAGTTGGGCTATCAGCCATCCAGAAGTAGTAGAATCCACCGAAACAGTGTTTCAGCAGCTGAGAATCCACGAAGCTGCTATAGACTTACTCTAAGCAAGGAGACAGGATTTCAGTTAAATTTTGAGGATTTCCCCAGTAAAGGCATCAATCATAGCCATGTCAAAATTGTAATCAAGTAGTATATTAATGTTAAAAGGCCAATGACACAACTGAGAAATGGTGACACTTTGAGAACAGTTAACAATGGAAGCAAAAACATACTATAATGGCACAGAAAACTGTAAGAAATGGCACTACTAACAACCTAAGTGTGCTTAGTGCTGTAAAGGACATCCCAGATCCATATGTGATATGCTGTTATCAGTTCTACGGGAAGATGTGTCCAAAGGAGAAGGGCTTCTCCCTCACACCACAATCACATCACCAGGCAGTACTGCATTCTAGGTTTTCAGCAAGGGTGAATGATAAGAACATCAAGGGAGAGAAACCAGGTGACCAAAGAAGGCTTTGTCGAGGGAGGGATGCTTTAGGTAAGAGCAGAGGTTGCAGGAAGGAAGAGCAGCTCCACAGGGAAGAAGAAAAATTGCAGAAGACTCTGAGTTCCCTAATGACCATAATTGTCTCTGGAATACAACACCCAACAAACTAGGGTGCGTTCTCCAACAGCAAAGATATTTATGTAAGATCATAGGTTTAAATATTAGGAAGGAATATTTATTTCTGGAAAGAAAATATAAACTAAGCTTTCCTAATATGAAAATGTAAACATGGAGCATTTTTTGCATGCTAGATTGACATGGCAGAAAATTCCATGTCTGACTACCTGTGAAAAGTTGCTGTGGACATAACAGGCATACTAGAAGCATTCCATAGATTTGCTTTAGATATGCATTTAAGGTATATAGAAGCTTAAATGAACTCTGTGCCTTAACTTCTCTCCTATCGTGCAGCTGCCTTACTATACATATGCCAAGATTGCAAAGCATTTGGATTAAAATGCAAAACTACTTGGACGCAAGTAGTCTGGATGAGGGATTGTGAAATTCAGTTCCTTCTATATGTGTCCCAGTCTCCAGAGCACTGCCCAACACAATACAACTTTCTGTAGTTATTAGGCCTTTTTTCAGCTTTATACTTTGATGGCTCCAGGTTTTCTGGGGAAGATGGTGTTGGCATTCTGAGCCCCTCTGGTCTTGCCTTTTCCCTTCTCAACTGAGGTAGACATTGGGAGGATCAGGTGTCCTTTGTGTTCAGAGAAGCTGCACATGGAGTCAGACAGAGGGGAATGTTTTCCTGATGATCTCAGGATAATCAAAGGGACCATTATGATGGCAATTATACTCCTAGGTCATTTGCTCTTCCATGTCTTTGTTCCATAACTCAATCTTAAAGTAGAACATTCTTGTGCTTTTGTACTAAAAATACTAGGGGGAATGTATGTTTTCTGCTTAAGGAAACACCCACATCTGGCATCCTGTGTGATGAATGTTTTATGATCATTGTAAGTTCAGCAGAGAGGGAGAAGTCATTCAGGTATTATTATGCATAACTCATTACTAACAGCAGCATATGTCTGTGCTGGTCATTAACAGTTTGCTTTTAAATCTATTCTCTGTTCTTCCTGCTCTGCTTGCATTGGGGAGACCCTAATGGTCCCAGATCTCTCTGGCCAACCTACATCCCCTCTCTTGGTACTCACAGTCTCAGGGGTGGCTGGGGCTTGCTGCTTTCATACTAAGCAGTGTCTTCTCCCCTAGTGCCACTTGGCTTTCCAACTCTGCTTTTGTGAAGATATCCTAGTTGTAAATCCTCTCTACAAACTCTGTGATATAGTCTCTGTTTTCCTTGCTCATCCATGTCCAGTAAAATGTTTAAATAAAAAAGTATATAGACAATACATGTCAGTGTTTAGTGCCAAGAAATAGAGCACACTTTAGCTTTCAAGTTATAAGGTTATTTTCCCTGGAAGATTTATCTATAAGAATGTCAGATTACAGTCTGAGGAAGCAAGGGATCCAGATCTTTCTAGGATCCACAGTTAATGATGGATGTTTTGTGTGCATATTAAATATAAAAAGTGAACTAAATTGGCTCCACCAAAAAAAGGGCTTTATTCTTCATTATGACAAGTGTGAAGAACAGCAACTGTGGATCTTCGTTCAGGCTCTTACGGCATCAGGGCTTGAGATTGGCATCTCCATGGATTCTGTTTCTTTCCTTTAGAATATGGGTGATAAAGTGGCTCCATCCTCAGTCTCAAAGCCGGAACACAGAAAAGAAGAAAATAAAGGAGGGAGTAGAGTAGAGAAGAAAGGAGGAGAGGGAAGGAGGGAGGGAAGGGGACAGGGAGGGAAGGAAGGAGGGAAGGAAGGAGGGAGGGAGGGAGGGGGAGAAGATAAAGGAAGGCGATGATGCTAGCTCCGTCTGTTATTTTCGTCAGGGCGGTGAAGACATCATAGCTGATTCTTCTTATGTCCCCAAGTTCACCCATTCCCAGCTATGAGGGAATCTGGGAAAAACGGTAGACAGGAGTGTCATGACAGATATGAGAGAGAGATGGGATGGATGACTCTCTGCTATTATGCCATTGCAGGGTTTCATTGCCTTTGTACTTTGTGTGTAAACTCTACTTACATTTCCAAATTATTACAAAAACTCAATAATTACTCTTAGTCTGACTTATTTTCCGTATCCCAGATGGATATTAAGAATCTGGGGGGCAGGTATCTTATCAACATGATAGGCATTTACCACCCATCAGTTAACCTTGCCCTCCATGTGAGATAATCATTCCCAAGGAAAGACTTCTTTGCCGAGTTGAGGAGCCTGAGTAAGGGTTTCCCACATAACCAGGTCTCAACAAGGAAGAAAGTTTTAAGCCGCAGCAGGTATCCAGAGGAGGCCAGTATTTCTTGTCGTGAATGTCAATCATTTAGATGGAAACATATTCTTCAAAATTTTGACTCTTTAATCACAGAGCATTCTACTGTCTGCCTGATGCAAGATGTTTGTGAGCCAACCAAGTATTAAAACCAAAGCAACCAATAATTAAAATAAAAGTTAAAAATTGATTTCCATGTCCTTCCTCTTAGCCCTTTTAACTCTCTTGCGAGCAGCTGTGAACCCAGTGTGATAATGGTTGCCAGATGTCATTTCTTGGAAACGTGGATTGTCTGCTACTGGGGGAGGGGACAGGGTACATTATAAAATGTATTTCTTGTTTCAAAGTCATAGTTAAGAGGGGAATGTTTTTAACAAAACTGAATTACTTAATAAAAACAATGGAGGAAAAAAAATCAGTGCCGCCTACATTTTGTGTCCAATATAAGCAATTAGAAATACTTGTGGCTTGAACATCAGATGTAGAGGCCTTTTGGTTTCTAAGCCTCCAACTGGCACATTGGTGCTGCTATGGTTTCCTTACCACAGAACTCTGAGAAGATGGCAGGGTGTGAGGATGTAAAACTACTCCATCCTTGTGGTCGCGCTGTCAATGGATGCTCTTGGTGAAAAAGAACCCTTCCAGCAAATGAGCCTTAGGTGGTCATTTCACACCAAGGCTCTATCTTCTGAGCTCTCTGTCTTGTATTAACTGCCACTTACGTATAAAGACTAGAATAAAGACTAGATAAGAATAAAGACTAGATCTTTGGTTGAAAGGGGTTTGAGGACCTTATTAATCCTCCTTCTTTTAAACAGGATTTTAAGTGGGATTTCTACTTCTCTCCTCACCCATGACAAAGTGTTTTCTACTTGGCGTCCAGGATGCTCGTTAAAATGTACATTTGATATGATCACTTCACACATAAAACTCACCCGTGGCTCCCCACTGCTCTTAAACAGAATTCAGAGAGTTCTGTGACCTAAAACAGATCCCAGTTCATTCACCAACTGTGTTTTGGGTCCTTTCCTTTCTCCTCAATGGGATCTTTTTCCTTCCGAATCATGCCTGTCTGCCTTATCCTGTCCTAACACCCTCACTCCTGCCACATTCTCCCTGTAAAGTTCCACACTTTTGCTGTCTTCTTTTGGTGCATTCCCTCATTCCCTCTTATCACCCAGAAATCCATCTTCTCATGGTAGCTGTTCTGGGCAGGACCATTTAGGGAACACTCTCACGTCATTAGTCCTGCCTTCTCTCATCACCGGAAATGATGCTGTTGAGTGTTTACTAGCGTACGATTTGTTTCACTTTTCTGGAATGGAAACTGGACACACACAGACCTCTCTGTCTGGTTCACTGAGGTTTACTTCTGACACCAAGAATAGGAGAGAGTGTCCTAGGGCTCATCATAGCTCCATGCCCAGGAGTTGTAGAGGCTGAAGCCCCGTGGGCGTAGCTCAGGGATGTGAAAGGACAATGGGCTGAAGCAGTTCTAGTTGGTGAGTAGGAGTTGGTCTTGACACCACTGATGTCTTTAAGTGATATTTCAACTAGACTGTTTCCTGATAGTGATATTTGGGGACAAAGTCAAATATTTTGTTATGCTTTGCCACTTACCATCTTGAAAGCAAAGTTGGTGAGAATTTTAACTAGCACCTACTGTATAATGTGATCTTTATCAGTCATCTGAATGAATTAAAGAAGGAAAGAAATGTTTAACAGAACAAATAAAGCACTCCAACATTATTTATATATATATATGTATATATGGATATGTGTGTATATATCTCTATCTCTATCTATCTATCTATCTATCTATCTATCTATCTATCTATCAGTGAGGGGTTTCTTCTACTCTGGCAGGGCCTATGAACACTGGGAAGAAACAATGATGAGGCTGATGGGTCCAGGAGGACACACAGCCTCTAATGGATAAATCTGCACTTCTATACATATAATAGAATTCTATTAGGTATTGGGCAAGTATGAGGCAGAAAATATGGTCTAGACCTGTGCACCAATGAAAATACCAAAAGGCTTTTATTTCCCTGGATTATGGGCTCATTGCTCTGTTACTGATTAGCCTTCAGAATGGTGAACATCTAACTCCTGCACATATGCCTCATCAGACTTCTTTGATATCTGCTCTCAGACACTCTGAGGATCTCTGTTGGGACAAGGAAGGGTTAATATTGATCTCTGTCTTTATGGACCATGTTATCTCACTTTGTGCCTCCCAGTGTAATTATAATAAAATTATTGAAATCTCTGTCGTGAATAAAACTTGCTTCCAATTAACCCGACTGTGTTCTTTCCAGAATCTACACTGCATTGATTACCATCTGAAGGATCAAATATATTCAATGGCATCCCAAGGCAGAGAACAACGATGATAATGGCATTGATGAAATGCCAGTGACATAGATCAAGCATGTCAGGAACTATGTATATGTATATTTGTATATAGTTATATATATATATGTCATTATATTTATTAATTATATATTATTATATATATACATTATACATAATACATATAATTTATACATTATAAATACACATACAATATATACAGATATAATAAATGTATATAAACATAATGTGTATATGTTACATATATGCTATTTGTATGTTTTAGTTCATCTCATTCTTATATCTAGTGCATGAATGTTATAATTCTATTTTATAGTAATAAAGGAAAATAAACCTGAGACAGAAGCTAAATGGGTAATGTGCTCCATGCTGGTAAGTTTACAGCTGTGAGTCCACCCTGATGGACACAAGGCAGCCAGTGTGGAGAAGAGGATGTGAAGGGAACCTTCCCTGTGCAGGGCATGTAGCCTTCACCTCTGATCACATAGCCACACGTAACAGCACACTCACTGTGCTGAACTATGATTTCTTTAGGAAGAATACAGATAACCTGCAAAATCTATCAACTCAGAAGTCTGACCGAATGTCACTCTGTGACCTAAGCAAAGTACTGATTTCTCTTGTAAAAGAGCCCAGTTCTTTTGTACATAACTTTTTCCTATAAAGAAAAACTAGGTTTACGTCAAAATCAAAATGCCACATTTTAGGTAGATAATCAAATAGCCATGCCAGACTTCTCTCCGTTCTCCTTTGCCCCTTCAGAGTGCTCTCTTTCTGTTTCCTCGAGCCACAAACATCTGTTTTTGACCATCCAGCTAATTGGGCTCCATTGAGTGTTCTAATGAGGGCAGAGTGAGCGGGGGAACGATTTAATGCCCACAGAAAAGCATGTTTCTAATTGTATATCCGGTGAAGGTGGAAAGGTTAAAGTAATGAGCTGCTCGAGAGCTCTGGCCAGAGCTTTGTTGTTTCACATTTCATCTCTGTTATTGTCACCGAGCCCCGCTCTTATTTCCACCGTGGCATTGATTGCCAAGAGGCACTGCTATTACGTTCCATTATCATGCCAGTTCTGAAGGAGGTCGGTCTGCTCTTACCATGCAGTGACAGTGTGCAGGCAACTATAATCACCCTGCGCTCCGCTGCACTCCCCAACATCTTGTATACAGCTGTGAAGGGCGGCAGTAGTGCCAATTAATCTGGGGCAGGTTTACTGAAGGAGGGATGCAGTAGGGTTTGAAAGGGATAGTCCTCGAGTTTTCCAAGTGGTACTTTGAAAGAAGAAGGGACTTTAACTGAAAGAAGCATTCATGTGAAGAGACTGAGGCTTTTAAGTCACACGGAGACTGACACCTCTGGATAACTCTAATCCCCCTGCATTCTCCAGAAAGCATAGACACGGAGTCCAAATCAGAGGAATATATTTAATGTCTGTGACAAGGTATTTAGAAGAGTGACTAAAAACTTTATGGAAATGTTCTTTGGTTGAGCGGCACTAAAGTTAGTGACCAGGGATAATACAGACGAGTGGCCATTTTAGCAACGGAGTACTCCATTGCTGTGAGTACTTGAGTCCTGGAGCTGCAGAGTGGTTGGGTGTGGCAGAGAAAACCTTTACTTTCATTGTTGACGGATAGCTTATGTTTTTAAAATGTCACAAGATAAAAATATTTGAGTCCAAAGTGCCACTAGAGGGACACTTCATACTCATAAAAGGTAAAATCTACCAAGATGAACTCTCAATTCTGAACATCTATGCTTCAAATGCAAAGGCATCCACATTCATTAGAGAAACTTTACTAAAGCTCAAAGCACACATTGTACTGCACACAATAATAGTGGGAGACTTCAACATTGATGAGACCCCACTCTCATCAATGAACAGATCATGGAAACAGAAACTAAACCGAGACACAGTGAAACTAACAGAAGTTATGCAACAAATGGATTTAACAGATATCTATAGAACATTTTATCTTAAAAGGATATATCTTCTTCTCAGCACCTAATGGTACCATCTTCAAAACTGATCATATAATAGGTCACAAAACAGAAATAATTCCATGCATCCTATCAGATCACCATGGACTAAGGCTGCTCCTCAATAACAACATAAGCAATAGAACTCCCACATATACCTGGAAGCTTAGCAACACTCTACTCAATGATAATTTGGTCAAGGAAGAAACAAAGAAAGAAATTAAAGACTTTTTAGAGTTTAATGAAAATGAAGCCACAACATACCCAATCTCATAGGACAAATGAAAGCAGTCCTAAGAGGAAAACTCATAGCTTTAAGTGCCTCCAAAAAGAAACTGGAGAGCATACACTAGCAGTTTGACAGCACATCTGAAAGCTCTAGAACAAAAAGAAGCAAATTCACCCAAGAGGAATAGACAGCAGGAAATAATGGAACTCAGGGCTGAAATCAACCAAGTGGAAACAAAAAGAACTATACAAAGAATCAATTAAACCAGGAGCTGGTTCTTTGAGAAAATCAACAAAATAGATAAACCCTTAGCCAGACTAACTAGAGGGCACAGAGACATTATCCAAATTAACAAAATCAGAAATGAAAAGGGAGACATAACAACAGAAAATGAGGAAAACCAAAAAATCATCAGATCCTACTTACAAAAGTCTATACTCAACAAAATTGGAAAACCTGGATAAAATGGACAATTTTCTAGACAGATAACACGTACCAAAGTTAAATCAAGATCAGATAAATGACCCCAAAACAGTCCCATATCTGCTAATGAAATAGAAACAGTCATTAATAGTTTCCCAACCACAAAAAGCCCAGGACCAGATGGGTTTAGTGCAGAGTTTTATCAGACCTTCAAAGAAGACCTAATATCAAACTACTCAAAGTATTCCACAAAATAGAAACAGAATGTATGCTACCCAATTAGTTCTATGAAGCCACAATTACTCTGATACCTAAGCCACAGAAAGACCCAACATAGAAAGAAAACTTCAGGCCAATTTCCCTTATGAATATCGATGCAAAAATACCCAATTAAATTTTCACAAACTGAATCCAAGAACACATCAAAACAATCATCCATCATGATCAAGTAGGCTTCATCCTAGGGATGCAGGGATGATTCAATATACAGAAATCTATCAACATAATTCACTATATAAACAAACTCAAAGCAAAAAAAACCATATGATCATCTCATTAGATGCTGAGAAATCATTTGACAAAATCTAACATCCCTTCATGATAAAAGTCTTGGAAATATCAGGAATTCAAGGCTCATACTTAAACAGTAAAACCAATATACAGCACACCAGTAGACAACATCAAACTAAATGGAGAGAAACTTGAACCAATCCCACTAAAATCAGGGACTAGACAAGGCTGCCCACTCTCTCACTATATTTCAATATTGTACTTAAAGTACTAGCCAGAGCAATTAGACAACAAAAGAAGATCAAAGAGATGCAAATTGGAAAGGAAGAGGTCAGATTATCACTATTTGCAGATGATATGATAGTATAGTTAAGTGACCCCAAAAATTCCACTACAGAACTCCTAAACCTGATAAACAACTTCAGCAAGGTAGTTGGATATAAAATTAATTCAAGAAAATTGGTGGCCTTCCTCTACACAAAGGATAAACAGGCTGAGAAAGAAATTAAGGAAACAACACCCTTCACAATAGTCACAAATAATATAAAATACCTTGGTGTGACTCTAGCTAAGCAAGTGAAACATCTGTATGACAAGAACTTCAAGTCTCTGAAGAAGGAAATCAAAGAAGATCTCATAACATAGAAACATCTCCCATGCTCATGGATTGGCAGGATTAGTATAGTAAAAATGGCCATCTTGCTAAAAGTAATCTACAGATGCAATCTCTACCAAAATTCCAACTCAATTCTTTACAGACTTGAAAAGAACAATTTGCAAATTCATCTGGAATAACAAAAACCTAGGATAGCAAAAACTATTCTCAACAATAAAAGAGCCTTTGGTGGAATCACCATCCCTGACCTTAAGCTGTATTACAGAGCAATTGTGATAAAAACTGCATGGTATTGGTACTGTGACAGGTAGGTAGATCAATGAATTAGAACTGAAAACCCAGAACTAAATTCACACACCTATGGTCACTTGATCTTTGACAAAGGTGCTTAAAACCATCCAGTGGAAAAAAGATAGCATTTTCAACAAATGGTGATGGCCCAACTGGCGGTTAACATGTAGAAAAATGCAAATTGACCCATTCTTCTCTCCTTGTACAAAGCTCAAGTCCAAGTGGATCAAGGACCTCCACATAAGGCCAGATACACTCAAACTAATAGAAAAGACAGTGGGGAAGAGCCTCGAGCACATGGGCACAGGGGAAAATTTCCTGAACAGAACACCAGTCGCTTAAGCTCTAAGATCAGAGTTGACAAATAGGACCTCATAAAATTGAAAGCTTCTGTGAGGCAAAGGACACTGTCAATAGGACAAAATGAAACCAACGGATTGGGAAAAGATCTTTATTAACCTTATATCCGATAGAGGACTAATATCCAATATATACAAAGAACTCAAGAAGTTAGACTCCAGAGAACCAAATAGCCCTATTAAAAATGGGGTACAAAGCTAAATAAAGAATTCTCAAGTGAGAAATACTGAATGGCTGAAAAGCACCTAAAGAAATGTTCAACATCCTTAGTCATCAGGGAAATGCAAATCAAAACAACACTGAGATTCCACCTCACACTAGTCAGAATGGTTAAGTTCAAAAACTCAGGTGACAGCAGATGTTGGAGAGGCTATGGAGAAAAAGAAATACTTCACCATCGTTGTTGGGATTCCAAGGTGGTACAACCACTCTGGAAATCAGTCTGGCGGTTCCTCAGGAAATTGGACATAGTACTACCTGAGAACCCAGCTATACCACTCCTGGGCATATACCCAGAAGATGTTCCAAAATATAATAAGGACACATGCTCCACTATGTTCATAGAAGCCTTATTTATAATAGCCAGAAACTGGAAACAACCTAGATGTCCCTCATCACTCAAAAAATGCTATGACAGTTACCCCCCAAAAATGCATGTTTTAGAAATTCTGATAGAGTCAATATTGCTACAGAATTGACCAATATTGTATTGTAAGGTGAAATCTTCCATTTCTGCCTTCTTTTTCTGTATCACAGGCCTCCAGTTTCCAGAACCTAGAATACAGTGTGTGGTCACTGAGAACTTCCAATCGGAATACTCCACCAGGTTGGTCTAAAAATTAAAACTGTATTTATAACATTTGTGAAAAGATTAGTAAAAGCTCCAGCCAATTAATTTAGATATGAACCTTTAGAATGCAATTTATTCATAAAGTAGTAGCTAGTAAATCAAACTATTCCACAGCCATTATGAAAGTCTAAAAGCATCTAACAATTGTTAGAGCTAGCTGGATTCTGCAGAAAAGGGAGCTCAATTTTAAAGCTTATATATAATTCCTTCAAAGTCCACCATTTTTTCCTCTCTCAAAAGTAACCAGTGAAACAGGAAGTGGACAACGGGGAAACATAATCAGAGAATGGGGCGTCCAGAGAGAGAGAAGGGAGGTCATTGGCCAAGTAAACTGAAGAATCACAAAAAGGTCCTATAACCCCCTCCCATCACCTGCATTAGGTCCAGAATGGTTGACTGGTAGTATCCCAGAATGCTGCTGGCTTGTGTGTAATGTTTATCATGAAAGATTTCACCATGTCCTTCAATAACTCTTATAATTATCAAGATGTGCATTTTCAAGTTCATCAGTTTCATCTAAAAAAAATAATGAAACATTTACTAGGTGCTTGCCACATGCCAGGCAATAAACTAAAGTGCTATACATATGTGGCATGTGTTAGACATATACAGACATTGAGATTAAATCCTAGAATTTTCTGGAATTCCAAGGGAGTAAATAATTACAAATACAAATAGTTGCATAAATGTTGAGCCATGTTAGAACTGAAACTTCAGAAAGTGGGATTACAAACCTTTTACATAACCCCTCACCTATGCTGGTTCCCTGAGTATGCATACCCATCCACATTGCACCTTGAGTAGCCACCATCCTGTGAGAGTTCTCAGCCTCACTCCAAGTTTGTTAACTTTCGATGAGCTAGAGTTGTATCTGTTGCTTCAGATTTCAAGGGGTAGAGGTTCCAAGGCCTGAAAGACAAGATGAGCAGATTCTACCCAGGACAAAAGGCTGGGATCAAAGTAGCCCAAAGGGCCAATGAAGCAATGGGATGTAGCACTGTCCCTCATCTTTTCATCCACATAGATTCATCTCTACATATGAAGCACTAGACATTGTCTACTAGGGCTGAACCAAAGCTAGAAGATAGGGGTTGCCATAGCCATCGGCAACAGCCATCTTACAGCATGTTTCTTTAAATCCTCTATTCTTCATTAACTAAAGGCCTTTCTACTCACTAGAGATGATGTCTCCATGAATACTCTCTTATTGTCTCACAATATAGATCCATTACATTCGAGAACTTTCTTTCTTTTTTTTTCATTCCCCTTCCCTTCTCCCTCTTGTTCTGGCCCCACTTGCCCCAGGCCCTACTCGCTCCAGCCTACCCCCACCTGTCTCTCTGGACCCCTCAAGAATTAAGTTTTTATTCTGTTTTTGTGCTAAAAATATCAATTCTGAGATACTATCTTCTCTCTGCATAAGAATTCCTGTGGGAAAATTAATAGAAGGCACAGTAACTAACTTGGCTAGCTCCCAAATAATTGAGACAGGACTCTTAGATTTATTGGATATTTAATAATATCTGCACAATAACTGAGCAGATATTAATTTATTCTAATCCTCTAAGCTAATCTAGCTACTTAGCAGGCAAAATTCCTGAGATACTTTCATTTTAGTATTGATCTGGGTCTGTCTGATCCATGTGTGTTCTCATGGTGGCTCCTGGTCCCTCACCTCATGGCGAATCCTCTTTTTGCTCTCTATCCCTCTCTTCTTCTGTATTGAGGGGGGATCAATAGAGGGGAATAACAGGATACAAGTGATCTAATGGAGAAAATGGAAAAAACATGGGTTTCTAATTGGAGAATGGGGAAGGGTAAATACAGAAGGAGAGGAAGTAAAATATCCGTGAATGTTTGAAAAGTTATAAGGGACCATACTGTTAACTATCTACTCAAGGAAACCTATTAACTCTTGTAAAAATGTGTATGAAAACATAAACACATAATTTAAATGAAAAATTTTTATCTGTACTGACAATGCTCCCTTCATAAGCAAAAGGCCGTATAGAAAAAATTCTAACACTAGACACAAGAAAACATCTTTTGAGTTGTTAGTCAGTTTGCCAAGAGACTCTCAAAATAACAAAGGCTATTGCTATTGCCCTGCATTGTCCTTCAGAGGTGGAAGGTATAACCAAATAATCCCTTTATTGATGAAGACATCAGAGTTAAACAGAGGCCCAGAGGCCCCTGATATTGAACTAATATGTAAGCCTCTTGCCTGAGGACTAGCTTTTACCAGAAGGTTCCATGCAAGCTTTCAAAGAAAAGGAGAAACAAGCAGTTCTACCCAGGTATGATTTTTATGAAACACAATAAGGTCCAGTAGGTCATGCTAACCTTAGTGGGCAGTAGTGGCACACATATATTGGTGATAACCAATAGCTCTCTAAATTGGGCTTGAGACCTGCTCACCAAGATTATTGTAGCCAACTACTCAGGCTAGTGAAGTCATGGATCTTGGAAGAGAATCTACAAGTACCACTTTACTAAACCATCATAATCTCTAACTACATCCTAAATATTTGTTCTTTATTCACAGATAAGTGTAATCATCATTCTTCATCAAGTAAAGTTCTCTTTGCAAAAGACAGAGACCATTGCAGAAGACTACAACCAATCAAAATACAGAATTGTGGAACTCAACACCAATGCATACAGCTTCAATATAATTTCTGTACCTAGGGCTCAGAGATCATTGCAGAAGAAGGGGCAGGAAGATTTTAAGAGCTAGGGGATAAGCGGGGGTGGGGGGCTGCTGCTGCGAGTCTGTGTCTTTTCGGAATGTCAGAAGCTACACTTATGAAGTCTCATTAACATGACTGCTTAAACATGAGATGAACAAGGAAAACAATAATGGATGTGTCAGATTAAATGCAGAAAAGCCCATACAGTCTTAACCCTATGCACAGAACACAGGCAACTAAAGAATGCTGAAAGTGGGAGAAGTAGTCTTCTCATGTGAAGAGCCCACCAACTGATTATCATAGTACCAAATGTGTCAGTCCTGAAAACAACCATGCAAGGAACACTGTAGAGAGTGAACAGTTGTATTTACGTATTTAGAAATACTTATGCACACTAATATATATATATATAGCAACAATTAATGAAAAAAGAAACCATGAATTTGAAAAAAAGCCAGGATGGATATATATGGCTAGGTTTTGAAGAAAGAAGGATGGGGGGAATGAATGTACACATTATAATCTCAAAAAATAAAATAAATAATTTTTAAAAATCTGTGGTTTCTGGTCTTGCTGAAGAATTGGCTGTGATAAACAGGAGAAAAGCATCACTGAGGGAAACCCTTGTGGGATGTATTCCATGAGGGTCAGCATGTAGAAGTTGTGGTCTGGTGGGGAGCTAAGGCTGTCAGCAGAACAGCAAATAATGTGTTAGCTTCTCCCATGCGATACTGGGTCTGAAGGCATGAAAGACACACAGGGAGTGTCTGAGGTTTGGCAGTGTGTGGCAGGGTTGGAGTCTCCCAGAGGAGAAGCCAGTAGAGGCTTCTGGTAAGGCGCAGCCGTGGAAACCCCAGGACTGAAGGGGTGTATGAGTCAAAGGCTGCACTTCCTGAAAACTCTAACACCATTGTTTCCTTACTGTGTGACTTTGGCTAAGTGGTTCAGCTCTGGTTTGCTTCCTTCTGTAATATTGGAACAATTTTATTACAGAGCTAAATTGTATTTTCAAGGTTGTGGTAAAAATTAAAGGGTATTTGCTGAGATGAATTAAGCAAAGCTTAGTGTCTAAGATATTGACATATCAGCTATTATCCATTTATAATTTAATATATCTGCAAACCATTTTTTAAATTAGATTGGTAAATCGGTCAGGCTAGAGTGTAACTCTGATTAAATGTGGGCAAACAGGACTTAAAACATCTCTGATTAATTATATGGTACTTTTTTCAAGGTGAAGTAAACACACTATACACACACACACACACACACACACTCACACACACCAGGTTCACAGTAAAAAGAGGGAAGTTTTGGAAACAATGGTCAAACAGAAATTACATGTTAACCTGTACAATATGGGAGACATATGTTGTCTCAGGATAATATATCTGAAAGCAAAAGTTAGGTTTTTGAATGCAAGAAATATGCCTCAGGCTGCTTCCTGATTTAGAGAGTGCCTCACTTCTTTTGCAATCCCTACTAACATTTCATTCTTTGCTCTGACACAACATCCTCTGCTGGCTCCACATGGCAGCGGAGAGATGCAGTGATACAGTCGTGAGGTAGCTTTCCTTAACATGTGCCATCCTGCATAATAGACATTATTCAGAA
Organism: Mastomys coucha; assembly: GCF_008632895.1. Classification (NCBI taxonomy): domain Eukaryota; kingdom Metazoa; phylum Chordata; class Mammalia; order Rodentia; family Muridae; genus Mastomys; species Mastomys coucha. The sequence goes on along the minus strand of NW_022196906.1, from coordinate 82,461,145 downwards.
CAGGTAAGATCATCCAAACACCACGGGAAATATGTTTTCTACTTGACAAATAATTAGTGTTTCTACCCTAGAAGCAAAACCTCTGGAAATCCTCACTGTAAGCTCCCTGGAGAATTAACATATTTAGCATATGGTCAGGCACACTGAGCTTTTTAAAGTTCTAATATCTTCCTTGACCACGAGTCCATCCTCAACCCACGTTCTCAAAGATGAGAGGTCTCTGTTTCTCCCCTTCCCTCCAGAGGAAGGAGGATCATGGATGGCATCACATTCCGTCTCCTGAAGGTGTGCTTTCCTTTCTTCTAACCAGCAGACTGCAGTTAACATCCAGTAAAGAGGGCATTGTGTCTAACAGGCCCTACACTCAGCAATGCTGGTCACAGCAATGCTGTCCAATAAATAAATGACTGACTTCCTACTTTCCCTATATGGGGAGGTGCTTGCTGATGAAGTTTTCCCTCGGTGAAGTTCTCATGATACACAGGGAGGAAAGAAATTTCATAAAAAAAAAAATGATCTGGTCAGAGTTCTACAGAGCAAACTATGGGTGCACATGGTTGGTACCTGAGAAAAATGCTTTCTTCTTTACTGGCGTTTTTATGTTTCTAGTCCCGTTATTACTCTAAATACTCCCCCTGCCTGTTTTACTTTTTATCTTTAGGAATGAAATGTGGTCATTAATACACAGGCCTTACAGATGTTGGGCTGACTGGATTTGGATGTAAACCCTAGTAGTTACTGGAAGGATGACCCTGGTGAGTGACTTTTTGTACCATAATTTTTATAGGGTTAGATGTCTCCTTCCGGTGGTCTAACATGGGAAAGAGTGTATTGCTAGCTACACAAGTGGTGACTTATGCTCTTAAAACCCTTGCAAGTAAGCACCCAGTAGGTCCACTGTCTGGAACCCTGGCACTTGATAATACTGACAATGTTCTTTGGGAGTGTGCAACGCATCCTTCTGGGGAGTGTGCTGGGATTACTCCTCAGGAGCAGATACAAGCTTTGTGCAATGCCTAGGATACAGTCAGGACTTGTGGTCACCAAATAGTTGGTTGTTAATAATTTCCTTTCTCTTTGACACCTAGCCCACAAATGTCTGTGTCAATTAAGAGTTCTCGCTGATGGTAATTTTTAGGTCATCTTTTTATTCAGTTAAATTTATTTTTCACTTGGAGGTTTTTAATCTCACTGTCATAATCCTTTTAACGTCTATGGATGTCAATTCTGGAGGAAGAGAAATACAAGAGAAAGGTGTCAGCAGATTGGTGTCTGGAGAGGGTCTGTTCCTCAGATGGCAGACAGTGAAAGCATAGCTCTTTCTTAGGGACCACTAATTTGTGAGGGTGGCTGACTACTTCCTGATTTCACTGACTCAACAGAAAGGCCTCTGACTCTTTCATTATTTATTATTATTATGATTTGTGTGAAAGCACACCTATATGCTCTGTAACACGTGTTGTGGAGGTCAGAGGACAACTTTATGGAATTCCCACAAAGCCCCCATGCTGAAGGCTTGGATGTCAGCCTGTGGTGGGAGTTAGTTGGGAGTTAGTACTGCTTTTTAGGAGGTGGGGCCTACCAGGAGGAAGTTAAGTCATAGGCATGTTCCTAAAGAGAATACTGGGCATTCGTTCCAGCTGGCACTGAGTAATGAGCATGTCTTGGGACAAAGAGCACAAGCGCTGCAAGACTGGGGATAAGAGAAAGCCCTACTGCAAGAGATGGAAGTACGAGCCGGGATGAGCTGTCACCAACACTAAGATCGACCATTGTTGGATACATTCACAGTCCAAGTTGAAAGGATGTGATAAGATGTACAGTGCCCTGAGATTGAATGTGAGGAACTTTTCCTGGGACTGAATATTATACTCGCAAACCAAAGATCACTGATGTCGTCTACAATGCATCTATTAACAAGCTCATCTGCACCAAGGCCCCGAGGAAGAATTGCTTTGTGCTTCCTGACAGCCCACCAAACTAACAGTGTCCCACTATGTCCTACTGTTGGGCTTCAAGGGGGGGGACCAAGCTGACTCCTGAGGAGGAAGAGATTTTAAAATAAAAAATGATCAAAGAAAATTCAAAAGAACTATGATGAAAAGAGAAAGGATGCTAAAATCAGCAGTCTTCTGGAGGAGCAGTTCCAAAGGGCAAGCTCCTTCCTTTATTGCCTCAAGATCAGGCTAGTGTAGCAGAGCAGATGGTTATGTGCTAGAAGGCAAGGAACTGGAGTTTTATCTGAGGGATAAAGCCTGGAAAAGCAAATAAGTCATCATTTATAGCTCATGTGATAAAGGTGTTTATTGTTTTATGGTGTATGTATGTGTAAAAGAGAGAGAGGGGGAAGAGAGGGGGGAGAGAGGGAGAGAGAGAGGGAGAGAGAAGGAGAGAGAAGGAGAGAGAAGGAGAGAGAAGGAGAGAGAGGGAGAGAGAGAATATGAGAATATCTTAGGACTCTTCCTCCTCTTGTTCCTTCCTCTCCTTTTTTTCTTCTTTCCTCTTTCTTCCTTCCTTACCACCATGGGGCAGACAGGTTTCTATCAACAAGCATGTTTTTACACACCAAAGTATTCTTACTTGGCACAAGCACAAAGCAATTGGACCAAGACACCATGGACTGTAAAATCCATGAAACCATGAAACAATATCTTTTCTTCTTTTAAGTTTATTTTTCTAAGGTATTTTGTCGAAACAGTAGAAAACTGACCAAAACAACTTAGAAAGAGGAGATATGAGACATATTACATCACCCATCCTCAAAAACTCATTGACCATCAGAAAGAGTGGATGGAAAGATTGTCAAAGTCATAAGAGAGGTCAGGAAGAACCAGAGAAAAACATGCCATTTGGACATGAAAGGATGACTATACTCAGGAACTCAGGTTGCTTGCATAAGACTTGCACAAGACTAAGCCACTCAACATACAAGCATGAAGGGATGGGGAGGCAGGGAGGGCTCTCAAGATGCAACTGAGGAGCTATTAACAGTGGATGCTTCTTAGAGCTGGAGAGTTCTGTAAAGGTTGTGGCTCCTTATAAGTTAATCACTCTCCAGTGGATGGCTCTGTACCCAGGAGTATATGCATAGGAAGAATCAGATACAAAGTTGGGTGGTGGTGAGAGGTAGAGAGCAGATCTATGAGGAGTTAGGCGAAGAAGTTTGTGTATGAGGTAAATCTAATCAAAATAAACTATATGAAATTCTCAAATAATTATTGAAAAATATTCTGGATTTATTTCTTCTCATAGTTTTGGAGACTCCAGTCCATTTTTGGCAGACCCATTGCTTCTGGGCCAGAGATGAGGCAGGGAAACATAGTGAGGGTGCATGGCAGTGGAAAATGCTCATCTTGTGGTAGTCAGGAAATGAACATATGAGTAGACCATGATCCCAGTGATCATAATGTCCCACCAGACCCCCTCTCTTACAGGTTTTATTACCTCCCAACACTGGCAGGAGATTTAACACTCCTGCCTTTGGGGATATTCCAGATCTAAACTTCAGCAGGGACTGGACTCTTACAGCTGTCTCTGCCATTCCCTCACCCATTTTTTTTTTAAGTGGTAGATCTTCTGTATGTCGACTGCCATAGTTGGCACTACAGCTCATCTAGGGGACATTTTGCCAAAACAAACTAGTGCACCAAACACAAGTGTGTGACTAAACATTTTTGTACCTTTATAGTGTGGACAGGAATTCAAAACTCACACCACATCCGTTTGTAAAATGTTTTATTGTTGCCTAAGGGAGCCCCATACCCGATTTTTACCTGGAAACATTCCCCCACTCTCCATGGTGTCCCAGAGGTGAGTATACAGAGAGGATTTCCTTTCATGGCTCTAATTTCAAAAGCAGAGGAGTCAACATTTCATTCTTGCTGGTAAAGTCATGGTATAAAAAGCCAGCATATTTCACCTCTAAGTGTATCCCACAAAGACTAGTTAACCAGTCAAGATTTGGTGGGAAGATCACGAGTATATCTTAAAATAAACATTTCACCCTAAGGACTATCTAGCTTGCTAATGATTCCCTTTGCCATCTTATCCAGCCAGTAATGATGGAGAATCCACACTGTTTCTCATGTGGATCCTAAGTGAAGTCACTCAAAACGTTTTGTATCAGACTCCCCTGGATGGATAACCTTAATATGTGAATCCAGAACCAAAACTTGCTTTTATTTTTCTCTTTTCTTTCTCAGTACTGAGAAAATCTTGGCCTTATGCATGCTAGGTAAGCGCCCCAGACTTTGTTGTTGCTTTGTCTTGTTTTGTTTTTTGAGGCAGGATTTCTCTGTGTAGCTCTGGCTGTCCTGGAACTCACTCTGTAGACCAGGCTGGCTTCGAACTCAGAAATCTACCTGCCTCTGCCTCCCAAGTGCTGGGATTAAAGACATGCGCCACCACTGCCCGGCCCTAGACTTTATTTTAATTTCTCTGTTGAGAGAGGTCCTCTGTACTGTTCAGGCTTGGTTGGAAGGCATCCTTTGCCTCAGCCTCCTATGTATCTGCATTCAAATGCTGATGTTTATTTCTCTTTTAGGTGGCTTTTCCTTTTACCAACAGCTCTTCTCCTACCTATAATAGAATGTAGTTCTTTCATTGCATCCTTGTTTCTGCTCCCAAAGAGCAATAATTTTAATTGATAATAGATTTTTTTAATTCAAAGGTTCTTTTTTTAAATTCTTTTTAATTAGATATTTTCATTATTTACATTTCAAATGTTCTCCCCTTTCCTGCTTTCCCTTCTGAAAAAAACCCTATTTCCTCCCCCCTCCCCCTGTTCACCAACCCACCCTCTGCGGCTTCCTGGCCCTGGCATTCCCCTACACTGGAGCATAGGGCCTTCACAGAACCAAGGGCCTCTCCTCCCATTGATGACTGACTAGGCCATCCTCTGCTACATATGCAGCTGGAGCCATGGGTCCCTCCATGTGTATTCTTTGGTTGGTGGTTTAGTCCCTGGGATGATAATAGATTTTTCATGTATCTTATATTTTTGTATAGTGTGCTATGACTATAGTATTCTTTTCCAAACATACATATCTCTTGCCTTTATGAAAAGCGAGGCCTTTGCTCCTTTTTGACTTACACTCATTCCTCAATTAATACATGCCCCCCCACCCACAGAGCAGGGAGACTGTCTATCCCTTTATCTTCCTAACATATTTCATTTAGATTGTATTATTCTTGTTTCCTTGACACATTGGCTCATCTTTCTGAGGGTTCTATTTGAAAGCACATCATTTAACCTTTATTTTGCCTCCTTTTGAGACAAAGTCTTAGGTACCTCATAATTCTTGATTTCATTACATAAGTGAGGATGGCCTTGAACTCCTGATTTTCCTGCATCTCTTAGCAATAGCTTTTAAGAAATTTTATTTTCCTGAATTATTTGGCTCCATGTACTTTTTTTTCTTCCTTCCTCTCTCTCTCTCTCTCTCTCTCTCTCTCTCTCTCTCCCTCTCTCTCTCTCTCTCTCTCTTTCTTTCATTGTGCTGAGGATCAAATCCAGGGCCTTCACATGCTTGATAAGCATTAAGTTACATGTCCAATCTATATACACTTTCAGCTTGTTTGTTTGTGACACTGTCTGGCTGTGTACAAAATAAGGGTCTTGAAATCTTGCATCTCCTATCTTAGCCTCTCTATTAGTAGTATTGTTTATTTCATGTTTTTACACTATACTATGGTTTCCAGAACAGCTTA
>NW_022196906.1:82384958-82454952 GCF_008632895.1 Mastomys coucha | reverse complement strand
TATGTATGTTCATTTAAGAAAATACTAGTAGTGATGTATTATTTTGAAGTATACAGTTAATATGTTTGAAGGCTCACATGGTATCCACCAGTATTTATTAATTACCACTTCTTTTGCCTGTAGTGACAAGTTTGGAATTTTGGTTTCTTTAAAAAAACACAGACATATTATAAGAATATGTTTTCATCTTAATGCCAGGTGTGGGATATGGGGCTGTTTCAGATTGTCCACAGCAGCTGACTAGGACTTGCTTCATGCTGTATCTATCAGGGGCACAATTTGCCAGTGGTAGTTTCTGTGATTGTGTGACATTTGGAATTCTGGGAACTTTTTAGAGGTTATATAAATGTTAGGCCCTGAGAGGTGGTGTGGGTTTTGGGTTGGTGGTTGTTCGTCATTCAGGGGAGTTGGTTGTAGTTAGTAGCCATGCTCAAAGAAGAAACAAGAACAAAGAAATTAGATTCAGATCTCTGTCTCTCTGTCTCTCTGTCTCTGTCTCTCTGTGTCTCTGTCTCTGTGTCTCTGTCTCTGTCTCTCTCTGTTTCTCTGTCTCTCTGTCTCTCTGTCTCTCTGTCTCTCTGTCTCTCTCTCTCTCTCTCTCTCTCTCTCTCTCCCTCTATTCTTTTTTCTCTCCTAACTAGTGAGGGGGGTGAAACTGTGCCGGGGGATAAAGGGTGGGAAGAAAAAGAAACACAAAGAAGCAAAAGACAGCTATGTCTGTTCCTGCTTCCAAAGGCCCTGTGCTGTCACAAGTCTTCTTTATTTCTTTAAATAGATTTATTTATTTATTTTTATTATATGAGTACACTGTCATTGTCTTCAGACACACCAGAAGAGGGCATCAGATCCCATTATAGATTGTTGTGAGCCATCATGTGGTTGCTGGGGATTGAACTCAGGACCTATGGAAGAGGAGACAGTGCTCTTAACCTCTGAGCCATCTCTCTAACCCCCAAATCTCTTTTCTTTCAGCTTTTACTTTCTATTTGTTAGTGTCTTGTCTCCATACTCATGATGTCTATTTCACTATTTTTTCTGCCCTAGAATCTAGGATATTGATTCTATCTTCTCCATTCCTTTACCCCTGTATATTTATCAATTAAAATAAACAAACAAATTAGTTTCTGTCATTCTAGTAAAATTTTTTGTGGGGGAATAAAATTAAGAAAACCTTCCATCTTAACAAAAAAGTAAATATAAAATATTACTTATTTCTTTATATTTCTCTGGAACTCCATTTAAATATTAAATATGAAATTGAATTGATTTGGTACCTATTGAAACACTCCAATTATGCTTTTCTCCTATTTAGTTTCATAACTAAAGTTTTAGTGTTCTATAATTTTTACATTTCCTTCATAAATGGATGTTAAAATGGGAAACTCAGTAGCAAATGACAGAGTAGAGTGGTAGTTAGTAGAGCACAGTAAGATGATGTGCCTTGTGTTCTGAAGCATTTTGTTGTAGAAACATTGAGAGCTTGAATTCACAACTCAGCAGCAGAATAGAACCTAATTTGTTGGACATCCATAAGATAGCTGTGATAAACCAAGCAAGGCTGAATTAAGGTTAGATGTATAACTCTCAACAATGTCTGGCCCCTGGCTAATATACAGCAAAGTTGGTTCTTCTTCCTGGTACCAGAAGGAAGAGGAATTGTGGTAGCTTCTGTCATAGGAGGCAGGAAAGATAGGACCCTATGAAATGTTGAGAGTCCTCAGCATTTCTCTGGAGCCCATATTTGTTTCTGTGGAATTTACATTTCTTCTGCTATGGTAAAGAACTTGGGAAAATGAGACTTGAAAATTGAGAAATGGCTTGTAAACATGAAAAGAAAAAAGAGTCAGGAGGCTAACATGAAAGACATATTGTTGAAGGGTGGCAATAGTGGGATATCTGATCACCCAAGAAGTAATATCCAGAGGTGATTATCTGGGTACAGGACTATCTTAGGGTTTCCATTGCTGTGAAGGGACACCATGACCAAGGCAACTCTTCTAAAGGACAGAACTTAATTGGAGTTGGCTTAGAGTTTCAGAGGTTTAGTCTATTATCATCATGGTACAAGCATATCATCATACAGAATACTTCATGCTAAAGGAGCTGAGAGTTCTATACCTTGATCTGAAGGAAACCAAGAGGTGACTGTCTTTCATAGGCAGCCAGGAGGAGGGTTTCTTCCACACTGGTCAGAGCCTGAGCACTAGGAGATCTCAAAGCCCATCTATGTAGTGACAAACTTCCTCTAACAAGGAGATCTTCCTCCAATAAGGCCATGCTCCTAAAAGAGCTACTTTCCATGGGCCAAGCATGTTAAATTACCAAATCACCCCAAGGACTATGATCTCTCTCTCTCTCTCTCTCTCTCTCTCTCTCTCTCTCTCTCTCTCTCTCTCTCTCTCTCTCCTTTTCTGTACTCCCTCTCAGTGTGTGTATCCTCTCTCTGTGTATGTACAAGTGTATTCTGCATGCTTGTGTACACTTGTGTTAAGTGCACATGCAACTGTATGTACGTGCATGTGAAGGTCTGAGGTCAAACTCCAGTGTTATTACTTAAACATTGCCCATCTTGTTTTCTTGCGATAGAGTTTCTCACTGACTTGGAACTTGCCAGCTAGGTTCTGCTGCCTGGTTGGAGTGCTCAGTGACACACTTGTTTCTACTTCCCCAGTTCTGGGATTATAAGCACATGTCACCAGGCTCTGGTGAAACATAGGTTTTGAGATATCTTCCCAGCCCTGAACCTCCTTTCCCTATAGCCTCACTATGATCACTTTTGCTGGGGCAAAGGAAAGATAAACGAAAGCAGAAGAAACCTGAACTATTCCCTTCAGGTGCTGGCTGAAAACTTTGAAGTTAGGTAAAGTATAATGGAAGTGTACTTTCTTCATCATTAGTAAGATTTAATGAAACCTACTCTATCTAGTCATCAATAATGGAGATAATTAGAAATTGGCTACATGTCAATTCAAAGGGACGGTATATCATTTAAATAAATGGTCTACATCTGGATGTTTTTATTCCATTGAGAAAATAAAATGTTTCCACCTCACCTCCAAAATGCCCCCACAAACCAGTCATTATCCCAGTATTTCTCCCTCCCTGCCCTCCCGACTCAATCCCTCCTGTTCCCAACTCCACCTACCACCCCCAGTCCACTCATGAAACCTATTCTATTTCCCCTTCCTAGGGGGAATCCTTGCATCTGCCCTCAGGCTCTCCTTGTTACTTAGTCTTTCTGCGTCTATGGAGTGTAGCATGATTGTCTTCTAGTTTACAGCTAATGTCTACTTATAAGTGAGTACTTATCATGTTTGCTTTTGTGGGTCTGGACTACCTCACTCGGGATGATTTTTTTAAGTTCCATCCATTTGTCTGCAAATTTCATGATGTTTTTAATAGCTGAGTCATACACCATTGTATAAATGTACCACATTTTCTCTATCCATTCTTCATTTGAGGGACATTTAGGTTGTTTCTAGTTTCTGGTTATTACAAATAAATCAGCTAATAACATAGTCCTTGTGGTATGATGGGGTGTCCTCTGGGAATATGCCCAGGAGTGGTATAGATGGGTACTGAGGTAGACCAATTCCCAGTTTTTTTCAGCAACTGCACATTGACTTCCAAAGTGGTTGTACAAGTTGCACTTCCACAATCAGTGGAGAAGTGTTATCCTAGCTTGAGATCCTAGTCAGCATGGGCTGTCATTTGTGTTTTTGATATTAGCCATTCTGACAGGTGTAAGATGGAATCTCAAAATTAGTTTTGATTTGCATTTCCCCGATGGCTAAGGATGTTGAACTTTTCTTTAAGTGCTTTTGGTCATTTGAGATTTGCAATGGAAACTCCACAGAATCTACAAGAGTAACACAATGCTAGCAAAGACTCATAGTAATGGGAGGGGGGGTCATGGAGCCTAAACTGCCCATCTTCTGCAACCAGGAAAGGCCTCAAGTGAAGGGATTAGGACACCAACCCAGCCATAGAAACTTCGGCCTACATTTGTCCTGCCTGCAGAGTATTCTGAGATTTGAGCCTACCAGAATTGTCATCTAAGAGACCAGAGAGAGACTTCATCCAGCAGCTGATGGTAGCAGGTGTAGAGTCCCACAGCCAAACAGTAGGCAAAGCTCGGGAATGGAGAAGAAGGATCAGAGGAACCAGAGGGGTCAGTGATACAACAAGAACACGGCCTACAGAGTCAACTGACCATGACCATAATGATGTGACTCATGGAGGCTCACAGAGATCAGGGAGCTTGCTGGAGTCTGACCTAGGTCTCTGTATACATGTTATGGGTGCATAGTTTGGTGTTCTTGAGGGCATCCTAACTATGGGAATGAAGGGTATCCATGACTTTGTTTCTACTTTTCCTCTTAGTGGGTTGCCTTGTCCAGCCCTGATGTGATGGTGTGTGCCTGGTCTTATTGTAGCTTTTTATACAGTGTTTGGTTGATATCCCTGGGAGGTCTGCCCTTTTCTGAGGGGAGGTGAAAAGGAGAGACTGGGAGGAGAGGAAACTGTGCTTGTGATGTAGTATGTGAGAGAAGAATAAAAACAGAAAAGAAAAAAGTAAAGAAAATAAAATGTCAGACCTAGTTAAAAACTTGGATCATTTTCAAAATTTTGAGTTTATAAAATTTTAGTAGGCATTGGTAGAAAAGCAGAAAGACCAGCAAAAGAATTACCTACCAGACACCAAGGCAGCTTTAAACAGGAAATAATATACCATTTTGTACAGACTGGAACATGTTTGGGTTGTTCCTGTTTTCAAAATCCACAGCTATAATTGCAACCTCAGTTGGAGCGACCCAATTTTGATAGAAATCACAGAAGGGTTTTCATCACATAAAACTTTGTGACTACAACAAAGGGTTTGAAAATGGCAGGCTATTTCTCCTCTGCAGCTTATAAAACGATAAAAAAAATTTACTTATGATAAAACTTTAACAAATCCATTTTGATATGCAGTACTGCTTCTGATATTGTCTCTAACTCCTCATCCCTTAGCCCTCAGCGTGACTCTTGATCTGGGGGTGTTGTGTGGCCAGGTGTGGTTTGTGCCTGGCTTTTGTTCAAAGCAGGCTCTTCTTTCATCAACTCATCCAGCATCATTTCTGGTCTTAGTGTCCCATGATACTTTGCATCCCATTTCAACAATCACATCCTCATAGTGACATGAGCATCCTAACTGTGGCCATTCTCACTGCCACTGCTATGACTGATCACAATTCACGGGTCTGAAGGATCACCACCAGCTGTATCTCTACAATGAATACAGCTGCTGCTTCTGATTTGCTCTCACAGGGCGCATTCCCACAAGCCCAGGACAAGAGACTCTCTCTCTTCACCATGCTTCTCAAGTGCTTGTCAAGTCCTTTGCTGTCTCTGGGACTACATGAATTTTTTTTTTTTTTATACAGAACCACAGCTTTTAAATGACACATTAAAATCAACAGTATTTTTGCTGAAATTTCTACCATCTGGCAATGTCTCCCCCACTCTGTTGAAGCCATCAATTTCAGTGTCTCTTCTGGGCTTTGCTTCCAAATATCTTTCTAAATCTGAACCACGGGGCTTGCTAGTTAACTCCTGGTGTCTCTTAGACACAGAATCAGAGCACAGCTTCTCTAACTGCTGAAACACACTAGGACCTTGAAGTTTTTTCATAAAGTATATCAAAGATAAAGCAGAGATTGTATTTCTTCTTCCTGGAGCATTTCCTACAGCAAATTCTTTCTCTTTCCCCCCAAAGTGTTTTAGTCTTCCCATGCTGGCTCGTGTGTGGGTTCACTGTGGGTAAAGCCCTATGCCACCAACTATTCCCTTTACATGTTCTGAAGCTGTCATCTGACTATCTGAGGTTTCTTAGACTGTTTTTGAGATAATGAAAATGAAAAATTATTGTGATTCCTGTCTAGGTAATTTTTTCACTATTTTTCCTAATACTTTACCATGATTTTTTTCAAACAGAGATAAATGGAAAGACTATTACCATGAGTACCGTGTACCTGCCAGCTAGGTTGTCATTAATATCACCACACTTGCTTTTTTCATGTATGTATGTATGTATGTATGTATGTACGTACGTATGTATGTATATGTTTACCTTTCTCTCCAGCTCTCACATCGTCTAACCTTTCGGTGGATATTTCCAAGTACACTTATGTACCAATAGGCTTCTTTCTTAGTTCTCTCTGAGCCTGTAATGTGTCTTTGTCTTTATCACTAACCATTTCACTATGATGAATGTGTTATTTATGCTGAGTGGGAATTGATGAGATTAAAATTGGGCAATGATATTTTAGCACTAAGATTCTCTTACTCTCTCCCCAGCATTCTATTGGAACTCACAATCCTAACTTCTGTGTTTTGAATTCTCTTGTTTCATTAAAAATATATTTCCATTGTCATACAACATTCCACGAGTTTTCTTCAGATCTGTCTCCCACTTTATGAATATTTCTCTTTACTTAAGCTTAATTTTAATCTATGTAACTCATTAGATGAGTTTCTCATCTTATATGTATACTCAATGCAATAGTATATAACCTTTGAATTTATGCAACATATATAACTTCTACAATTCATAGAATGTGCATGCTCACACACACACACACACACACACACACACACACACACTTTTCCAATTCCTTTTCAAATCTGTCTTGCTAATTTTGATAGAATTTTGGTGATCTTATTACATTTCCTCCTTGTCTTTTTTACTAAATATATTTAGTATTTTTTATCTGATAGTTTCTGTATCTATAATCTTGTTTGTATGACTCTAGACTGTAGAGAAGTTTTTTTTCCTGATGACACATTCTCATAGAGACTTGTTTCCTTTAATGGTGAATGCCCTCTGATTGAGCACACCCATGTAACCTCTGCATGTCTTTTGGGAAGTATACTCTCTAGAGTAGGTATCCATTTGCCTCTGTCGGGCATCAGGACACTATCACCAGAGAACATTTAAACTAGAATCTTGGTTTAGAGGTTTTGTTTGCTTACTTGCATTTGACAACATATGTAGTATAAATTTAGGCCCCTATCTTTATTGTCTGTGAAAGAAGCTTTATATTAGAAATACTGAGACAGAAAGAGGGTGTGTTGATGTTCTTGCTACTGTTCATGGAGGAAATTCATCTACAGAATCCTGGTTTTTAAGTTGCTATCTATGACTGGATGCAATCTTTCTGAGTACCAAGGCTTAGGATGTATCTCCTGGGGAGGTACTGGTCCCCAATTTGTTTTTACTCTAGAATGATTTGTGAATTTTTATTATTTCTTGTATTTGATGACTTACCTTATTTTCCTAAAACTTCGCCATTATTAACATTATGATTTATTAAATTCAGTTAGAATTTTTATTTGTGTTATACTCAGAGGAAATATGAATATTGTTGGAAAGACACATGCATAATATACTTTGAAAACCAAAATAAGTTAGCCAGCACTGTAATACAATTTTAGGTGAGAATCTTTATGGATATAGTTTTCTAGTTGGATTATTTTAGAGTATGGGAAAAACTGGTGTAGTTAAAAAAGATTAATGGAAAAAGAATAGAGAAGATGGAAGAATTTTTCATCATAAACTATTTTCTATATGCCAAGCCAAAGTAAAAGTCTCTATTTCTTGTCTCTGTTTTTTTTGTGTGTGTGTATCACAAAATGAATATTACTAATTTTAGATTTCTAGATTTTTAAAGCTTTGGTGAGATAACACATAAAATACTCTATGTGAGATTTAATGAACAGTGCAAAATAAGTGTAGGCTAGAGTTAACCCAGAGCTTCCTATTAAGACTGAAAAGGAAGCTGGAGAGATGGCACTTGTTGCTCTTGCCGTGGACTAGGGTTTGATTCTCAACACCTACATGGCGGCGCACAGATATCCACGACTTCAGTTCCAGGTGATCCAATGCCCTCTGACTTCTAGAGGCATCAGGCATGCACATGGTATACATACACAAAGGTGGAACATTTGTGCATTCCATTAAAATAAGTATTCTAAAAAGGACTTAAAAATTTTAAGCCTTGAATCAATGAATATTATGGAATTCATTGTAACCTTGCAATTTGTGTATACAGTGTGTAGAGACCAAGTTAATGTTTGCTATCTCAAACATTTATCATTTCTCCATAATTAAAAGAAGACATTGAAAATCTGTTTTACAACCTTCATAGAGGCAAAAGGAAGGGGGAATGGGCTGGGAGGGTTGTGGACGGGAAACCAGAAAGGGGGATATCATTTGAATATAAATGAATGAAATGATTAATAAGATAAACTGTTAAAGTTCTCAGCTTTAAAAATATACTATATAATATCAGAATTTCGTATCCATCAATTCAGAATCAGAGTATAACTGATGGATCTTAAGACTCAGATATGTTTCCTTCTTTTGACTTTAAATACACACTTTAATGATACTTCTGATTGCATTCACCGCTGGTGCAGGTAAAAGTAACATTGGAAGAAGATGCGCTGATATTAGAAAGTCAATTTAAATCTGAAAAAAAAACTTTAAAAATTTTGTCAAGTGGTAATTAACAAAGATCTGAAGTAATTGTAATATGCTTTGTAATATTTAGATACATTTGTAAAATAGTACTTGAAACAAAATGAAGCTTGTTGTGTCTCTAAACTGTTAGAGAAAAGTTTATTAAAATTAAACGTACAGCGGAAAAAACAAAAAGAAAATCTACTTTACTAGCTATTTTGGAACACACAATTAATAGTCATCACGCTTCCCTATTGTGCTGTACTACAATATGCTGTCATTCTGTCTATCCAGACATGCGAACCTGTCTTCCCCTAAGTGTTTTCCAGTCTCTGGTAAGCATTATTCTCCCTGTTCTTTACTTCTGTGGGACTCACTTCTTTCAATAAGAGCACATGTGACATTTATCTTTCTGTGCCTGTGTCTGAGTTCACTTACTACACTGCCTTCTAGTTTTATCTACCTTACCACAAATTACAGACTTCCATTCTTTTGTGGCTAGATAACAAGATTCGCATATATAGCACATTTTTTTGGCCTGTGTATCTGCTGATGGATGTTTATGTTTGATTCTGTATCTTGTCTATTGTGAAAAAGCCTGTGGTGAACATGTGACTGCACTTGTCTCTCTTTTACTTGCATTTAAATATTTTTTTTAAATTTTTACATTCCATATTTTATTCCCCCCATCCACCCTCCAACTGTTCCACATCCCATACCTCCTCCCACACCCCTGTCTCCACGTGGATGTCCCCACCACCCACCCCACCTGAGCTTTAAACTTCCTGGGGCCTCCAGTCTCTTTAGGATTAGGTGCATCATCTCTGAACGAACACAGACCTGGAAGTCTACTGTATGTGTGTTGGGGGCCTCATATCAGCTGGTGTATGCCGTCTGTTTGGTGGCCCAGTGTTTGAGAGATCTTGGGGGTCCAGATTAATTGAGACTGTTGATCCTCCTACAAGATCACCCATCTCAGCTTCTTTCAGCCTTCCCTAATTCAACAACAGGGATCAGCTGCTTCTGTCCATTGGTTGGGTGCAAATATCTGCATCTGACTCTTTCAGCTGCTTTTTGGGTCTTTCGGAGGGCAGTCATGATAGGTCCTCCCTTTTTGTGAGCACTCTATAGCCTCAGTAATAGTGTTAGGCTTTGGGACCTTTCCTTGAGCTGGATCCTACTTTGGGCCTGTCGCTGGACCTTCTTTTCTTCAGGGTCCTCTCCATTTCCATCCCTGTAATGTTTTTATACAGGAACAATTATGGGTCAGAGATGTGACTGTGGGATGGCAACCCCATCCCTCACTTTATGTCCTATCTTCCTGCTGGAAGTGGGCTCTATAAATTCCCTCTCCCTACTGTTGGGCATTTCATCTAAGATCCCTCCCTTTGAGTCAGAGAGTCTCTCACTTCCTTGGTCTCTGGTGCATTCTGGAGGGTGCCCCCTCCCAACTTCCCATTTCCTGAGGTTGCCTGTTTCCATTCTTTCTGCTGGCCCTCAGAACTTCAGTCCTTTTCCCCTCATCTAATACCAGAGCAGGTTCCCCTCTCCCCTCCCTCACTACCCACCCTCCCCCCTACTTGTGATTGCTTTTCTCTCTCGCCCAAATGAGACTGATACAGACCACAGAACTCAAAAGGTCAACAAGATGTTTCTTTACTATCCCGATTTTTACACACATAACACACTCAGAAGTGGCAATACCAGATCACATACCTAATAGGGCTTTAGTAGGTGTTTCCTAGAATTTTCTTGAAGACATAGTCAATGCCATTGTACATATAACAGGATCAAAGCGAAGTGTTAGACTCCATCTAAAGGAATGACAAAAGGCAAAATGGCAAATGGCAAAAAGGGCAAGGAAATCACACTGAAGAAAATATTCTGATGATTGTTGCTTCAGTAAGGATCTTAATAAATTTCCAAGATTTCTCAAGAAAGTTCCAAGATCTTTGAATAACTCAAAACTCTGATATATTTTGTACAACATTCTGATGAATTTTTTATTCTCAATAGCTGCTGTTTCCAAACAGTGGTAAATTTGTAATGCTTCTTTGAACTTATAGCCAAAGGTAGGATGTCTAGATTTTGTGCCTGCATTCATCTGATTTGGTAAATAGAAGTAGATTCTTTACAGAGTGGGTTTTAACTATGGAAGAACAGGAGAATGACCTTGGGTCACTTGGACACATAGTCTGGATGTCCCTGAATGTCACTGAATTCGGTCAGCTGTAGAGATTGAGACTTGTCTCAGTCAGGGTGATCCGAGATTATCTTTGACATTTCCTGGGTTGGGTGTTCCGACCACAGGAATATCTTCCAATTGTTTTAAACTGAGAACTTAGTTCACTTTTATGATTGATGCAGCTAGTGGTCACTAAAACATATGAATCCAAACCTGATTGAAGTACAAAAACTTGACAAAAAAAAATCCAGGTACTGCTGTCCTGTGAGTCATAGCAGAGGGAGATGCCAAGAGCTTCTGTTTGTTAACACTCAGATTTTAGTTAAGGAGGGGAATGTCTTCTGTGTGGTACAGTGAGGGACCTAAGGCCCCTGGCCTGATACTCAGGCTACTTAATCAAGGTTATGGGAAGAGCTGCTCCCCAAACTTTCAAGATGCTGCTGGATATATAAATGGATGTGTGTCAAAAAAGGACAGTGGAGGAAAGGGATGAAATGAAACTGGGCATTTTCACCAGCAACTGAGACAGAGGAGCAGTGACATTGCAAGAACAGCTGGAGAAAGGTTATTGTGTCCTTACTGCTAATCCCTTTGCCTCTGAGCATACAAGTATGAATGAATAAGTTAGCATAGCCATTATGTGACATTATGCACCCTTTTAACAATTACGTACCTAAATTACTAACATTAGATTGACTAATGAGTACATTTAGTTGCTGATTACACAAAGGACAAAGAGACTGCTTTTAATTATATATGGTTTTGTTATGAAAATAACAATAAGTATTCTTTTACTTATGTGAGTATAATACTGGCCATAAAAGATGCTAGTTATTATATGATTATGTTAACTTTCCTATCAAGAACATGTTTGTAATATTGATCTGGAGTTGCTTTCAGTAGACTCTAGCAAGCACTGTATGCTTTGAGATGAGATATGTTTGCTTGCTTCTAGAATATATTGCATATTAAACAAGGTTAAACTCTTCATGGAAAATAGGATTCCTAGCCTTGAAATCAAGTATTAGATGATTGCATTGACAGATAATAATTGTACATTTACATGTGATGCTCTGAGTTTGGGTGCACTTTTACATAATACAATGTTCAATTACCATGGTTTGATTATCCATCATGTCAAACATCTCAAATTTTTTTTAGCTCTTTTGACTTACATAATTTAATGCACCTGTCCTTTTGTATACATCTGGCTGAGATGTAAACTCCAAAGAAAATAGTGGAAAGGGTTTTGTTTTTTTGAAACAGAGTTTACTCCATTGGACAAATGTTCATACTCTGACACCATGAATCTTCTGAAATGTCTAAACTTTCAAGGAGGTGGTGGCGAGGAGTGAAGCTTCTTGATGTTGATGTTGTTCTTTGTCTAGGGCAAAGACACACAGCTTTTGGCAGATCCTCAAAGGGGCTACGATTAAGGACTCCCACCTAGGATAATGATAGTTTCACAGGGGAGTTTTCTCTATAAATGCAGCAGATTGGTCATATTTCTGAGTGTTTTTTAATGTCCATAGACCTAAAAATTCAAATGTTTAACAAAACAAAATGAGTAGCCCTATTAAAGTTTCAAAAAAAGTATTATAACAGTTTTTGAGGACTCTGGCACATTTTGTAATATATAAAACCCGTGACTTGTTTTTCATGTGGCATGAATGACTTAGATATGTGATTTCATTTGACTTTACATCCCAAGTATCAGAATTTGTTTGATGATATTTACTTTGTCATTTTCCAAGCTTTCCCATCCACAGCCATTTAACAGTGTCTAGAATTAAGTAATTAAGTTATGAGGTGATTAAAACTTTAGTATAGCATCCAAGTAACCTCTTTCCTCTCTCCCTCTTTCCTTATTCCCTCTTTTCTCCTTCCCACTTCCCTCCCTCCCTTCTCCCTCCTCCTCTTCTCTTTCTTCCCTCCTTTTCTACCTCTTTCCCTTCCAATCTCTTTTCTTTCTTCCTTCTTTCCTTTTGTTCTTTTTAACCATTTTAGTACACTAACACTAGTATGTCATGTAGAGAATGTTATACAATATTAAAAATAATAGCAACAATGGCCATAATTAATATATCTTGAATACCCCAATTTTTAAAATTTATTACTTGTAATGTGTTTCTCTAAAGTGTAGAAAAAAAATAAAGTCTCCTACCTAATGAAACAGGAAAAAGAAATAACTGTCCTCATTAAACTAACATCTGATCTCCTGTAGTCCTGACTTTCATTTTGAAGCATTAATAACTTGTCATTTATGGAAATAGTTTGAATAGCATAAGGCCTTGATTGACTGCAGGGTTGTAAGTCAGCCACCAGCCTCTTCTGACACCACATCCCTAGGGGTGTGGCTGAGGCCTTCGGAATGGCAGCAAAGTCCCAAGCCTGAATTACAGCTTTGTTACTCCATCCAAGCCAGGCTTTGTTATTTATAATACATAGAAACAGAGTTCGAACTTTCCAAAAGAGGAAAACAATAAATCAAGCTAACAAGATGACCGGCTCTAATATTAAAATATAAAGCTCTATGATGTAGAGGGAGAAAAATTAATGAGGATGTGACGTGAGGTTATTAAAGGTGTGATGGGCAGGAGATGGGATGGATTATGGGCAAATGAAATGAAATATTTCACTAGAAGGCAGTCGAGTGCTATGGAAGTTATTAAATGACCAGTCAACACAACCAGTCCTGTTACTATAGTGACCTAATGCAAATGGACTTTCTTTGAACGCCCCTCCACAGAAAGCTCCTGTCTTGCTATGTGGCACACAGTAAGAATAGGATGCAAATACTGTTGAGTTATTTCATCATCATTGATGTTGCTCACAGAATTTGCCACCTGAGATGGGTAGCCATGATGCTGGGGGAAGTCTGAAACCAAGATGAGCAGAGATGGTTTTGGGGGTGGCCATCAAATCCTAAATTTGTCATTCAAAGGGTGTGAGGAAGATGGTGTTCTTCATTGAGGTGGTGCAGGAATTAAGATATGGACCTGTGACCATAGAGGATGTTGGATGACTGGCTTCTGTCACTGGTAACAGAGTTAGCACTAAAACCAATTTCTCAGTGTACAGCCTTTAACCTCCCTGTGTTGTTTCTGAAATCCACCTACGTACTCGCTCTTCCTCTCTCCCTCATCGTCCTGTCAAAACTTTAAACCTCATTTCCTGTCTAGCAGTTAATAAAAGAAAAGTGCCACCCCCACAGCCTTCCCCAGGCCACCTTTCCATTCCTTTAGATTTATAAACCTTTGTCTTAGACTTAGTTTTCTCACCTTTGTTTAACGTTTGTTAGCTTGTTAGACCAGGGAAAGTGCAATATTCAGAAGGCTATAGTAGATACGCCATATAATGGCTGAGAAATCACTTGTTAAGTTCAGATTCCTGTGACAATGTCATTAGTACTACTAGGAAATGAAGAAAGATAAGCTTTTGAGAAAACAACTAAATACAGTTCCTACATTATTTCAGGGCATGCGAACCTCACTAGGTTGTGGGTGGCACCCTGGATCCTGTTGCTCCAGTTGCTGGTCTTAAATATAAGAGAAACCTATTGCTTTCCTAAGTTTCACCTTAGGGATGGATTCAAGCAAAGATTCAGACTCTAACATAGTATGGTTGACTATGGAAATTTATATCAGAGTTAGTACTCTTGAAGTTTGGTCTTAACATGGACAATTAGTCTTCAAAAGCAATCTCAAGAAGACTCATTTGTTAGGTCTTAGTTTGCTAATGTTGTTGACAGCCAGTGTGTCATGAAGCATTTTAAAAATGTATTTGGTTGCCATCAAGTATTTTATACTTCTAGTTCCCTTAGGAGGAAAGCTGGTCTGCCAGTAGCCACAGTTAGCATCTATAACAATTTACCAAGTGGCTGCCATAAAAATAAAAACTGCATAACTTAAACTAGAAATTTATTTTCTCATAGGTCTTGGGGCCAGGGGTTCAAGAACAAAGTACTGCAGACTTGCTTTCTCCTGATGTTACTCTCCTTGGTTTGCGGCTGCCTTGTGACACTTCACATGGTCTTTATCCTTATCCTTTATCTTTAACCTTATCCTTTTAGAACACTAGTCAGAATGAAGCAGGAACTACCTTAAGGGTTTCATATCATTTAAAAGATCTGTTTCTAAGTCGTCTCTGAGGTAATGGGAATTAAAATGTCAACATATAAGTTCAAGGCACTTCTGCCCATGACGGTCTCATAGTCTCTGTATCTTGAACAGGGAGAAATTAGGACCCAGAGAGAAATTACCTACAGTTTCACAGATAATTACTGATATAACTGGTATCAATATTTGAGCTCAGATTTAGTAGTAAGTGTGTATCTGGTTAATATTTAAACAAAAACAAAATTGAAGTAGAGAGGAATGTGAAGTAGCAATAGTAGCCATTTAATTCACATTGATTGAATGACTGATGACTTCTGCTAATTAGAGATAGGACCTATTATACCTTTAAAAATATGTGTGGACATGATACATAAATAGAGAAATAAAACCGAGGAACCAAAGGAAACTGGCCACATTTTGTATGAAGAATGATCTTACAAGCAGTGTATTGTTTATTTCTAAGGAGACCTTTCTGTCTGTTAGTTTACATATGGACATGCACGTGTATGTGCCTACACACACACACACACACACACACACACACACACACACACACACCAGTAAGTGTAGAACTTTCCTGATAGCTTTGATTGGGAGATTTGAGAACTACTAGCATCTAGGTACAGGAAAAAGCAGAATGGGTCAAAAAGGTTCCTGTGAATGAACTCCACTTCTGCACACCTTCCCATGTCTCTTGGCTGTAACTATTGGAGTTCAACAAAGGCATAAGCTAAGACCTTGGCACCTGATTCAAACACTAGAACATGGTGGCCATTGGTAAATGAATAAAGGTAGTCTATGAATAAATATTACAGTATGCACAGAATGATATGGTCTAAAATTGCAATATGAAATAGAGACCTTTGGCTGTATTAAAGGCAAATACAAAATCTAATCACTCTTGCAGTAGCAAAAACAAGCTCTTCAGTTAGTTACGATACTGCGCATGTAAAATGACTATTACATCTTCCCCTAGCAGCATTGCATCTACGGCTACTGTGTCACATGTGCATCAGTAGGTACATGGCAGAGAGGAGAGAGGTTATGTCTGTGCTCAGAGTTCTGATCTACAAACATTTGAATGATTAATAATAGCTTACCCTGGAAAAAGTGAACCTGAATGACTATGAGACTGGTACCAGAATGGGCTCCAGGGATGGGGAGCAAGCCAGAGACTAGAAGAACTGGACCTAGGACCTTGGGCCTTGGGCATGAGTGAACTCAAGACAGATGACCCCTACAAGGGGCCACTCAGGCAGGCTGGGTGAGGAGCAAGCCTGAGATGACCACCAGACTGGTGCCATGGGGTCTAGACTTGGAGCTCAGTCTGGTGCTATGCAGGCCAGAGGCAGGGCAGACCATGGCTGAGATGACTCCTGTCCAGTGCCATAATGCACAGTAAGAACATAGCACTCCTGAGAGCACTCCTGAAACAACCCAGACTTTCAGAGACCCCCAGGCACCGCTAAGAGGAGCAAGAAAGTGGTGGAGAACTGGAAGACAAAGAGAATCAGAAGGATTTGGGTACAATGAAGAGAAGCAGAACTGGAGACTGGGGGGGAAGTAAGAAGCGGTTTGTTGTGAGGAGCAGGTGATGTTATCTGGGATCATGGTAGGGTCCTGGCCTGTGCTGCTACAGGGGCTATATCTGGGTCTGTGGCGCTGCAGCAGCAGGAGTCTGTTATAACTAAAGGCTAAACAGATGTTCCTGGTCTGGGCTGCTGCCCAGGGATAGTCTGTGTCTGAGGATTGTATAACACTGCCCTACTCCTTATCTGAGGATTGTATAACACTGGCCCTACTCCTTATCTGGGCATTGTGGGAGAGCTGGCCCCGAGGATTTGAGATCAGGGCAGGTGACCCCACCCATATCCAACTGTAGCATTGGGAGAGTGGGCCCTGCACACCACTAGGGTTTTGGGTGTGCTAGCCCCAAGGATATGAGCATGGGAGAGCATGGCCCTACCTTTTGTCTCTCCTACAGTGGCATGACTGAGAGAGAGATGTCCTCTTCTCCCTTCCCACCTCCCCACATGCTGCAGGTGGGAGAACTGGCCTTCGGACCTTGGGCCTTGGGTATGAGTGACCCCAAGATAGATGACTCCTACAAGGGGTTACTCTGGCAGGCTGGATGGGGAGCCATGATAGCAGTGTCATGATGGCAGGAACAGTGGCCAGGATCTTCACCACCTGCAGCACTTGGGAGAACAGGCACTTACCTCACACCTAGGCTGTACAATAGAGCTGACCCTAAAAGCTGGGATTTGGGTTAGTAGGCCCTGAAGGTGTCAGTGTGGGAGCGACAGTCCTGCAACTTGTCTTCCCTGTGGCAGCGTGGGCAAGGAAGAGGTGCCCTCCCTTACCCTGAACCTTTACCATCTATGGTAGGCAGGAGAGCTGGCTCTGGAGTCATGAGAACAAGAGAGCTGGCCCTGCCGCTCACCTGCTACAACACTCAGGAGAGCAGTCCCCATACTATAGTAAGCATTCTGGAATCTTGGTTTCTTAAAGAAAAATATAGAAATATTATAAGAATATGTTTTCATTTTAATCCCAGGTATGGGTCTGCTTTGGACTGTCTGAAGCAGCTGACCATGATTTGCCTCGTGCTTTAGCAGAAGCATGGTTTTGCCAGCTGCAGATAGATTCTGTGATTGTGTGACATTTGGACTTCTGGGAACTCTTCAGAGGGTTTATAAATTCTAGAGCCGATAGGCAGGGCTGGTGGCTGTTGCTCACTCAGGGAGGTTGGTTATATTTGTTAGTAGCTGTGGCCAAAGAAGAAACTAAAGGAGAAAATTTATAGTTGAGAGGATTTTCTAATTCCTCTCCCTATCCTTGTTTCTCTCCTATCCAGCATTAGGAGGTAAAATTGGGGGGGGGATAAGGGAGAAGAAAAAGAAGTACCCACAAAATGGCAAAGACTAGCTACACTGCACCCTGCCTGGGAAGCACAGTAGAGCTGGCCCGTGATGTAGGAGTGGTGGGTAAGCTGCCCCTGAGGGTGTGCATGTGGGAGAGCCAGACCTGACCCTAATCAACTGTGAAGTGGCATCTTGAGGGAGAGATCCCCTCCTCTCCCTTTTGCCTTCATCATCTATGGCAGAAGGAGAATTGTCCCTAGGGTCAAGAGAGTGGGAGAACTGGCCATGTCCCTTACCAGCTGCCACACTCAGGAGAGCAAACCCTGCCCCTTGTCTGGGCAGCAGGGTAAAGATGGCTCTGGTTTTGGGGGTTGCTGTGAGCCAGCCATGGAGGCATGAGAGTGGGAGAGCTGGCAGGCTGACCAGCTCAGATACCTCTCAAGCTCAGATCCAGGACTTTGAATTGACCAGGCCCAACATCTACCCCATTGATGAACTGCTGGAATGCATGAAGGTCCTACGTACAGATCCAAAACTACAGGATCTCCATGACATAGTGCAACAATAGGATATACAAGAGGAGTCCCGAGGGCTTGTACCAGACCAATGAGATACTGCAATGAACATTTGCAAGCAAAGAAATGTGGACAAAAAGATATACTGTGGACACAGATTGGATATTTCTGAAGGATTATGCTTTAAGATCAAGAATTGACAAATGGGACCTCATAAAATTACAAAGCTTCTATAAGGCAAAGGACACTGTCAATAGGACAAAACAGCAACCAATAGATTGGGAAAATATCTTTACCAATATCACATCTGATAGAGGACTAATATCCAATATATACAAAGAACACAAGAAGTTAGACTCCAGAGAACCAAATAACCCTATTAAAAATGGGGAACAGCACTAAACAGAGAATTCTCAACTGAGGAATATCGAATGGCTGAAAAGCACCTAAAGAAATGTTCAACATCCTTAGTCATCAGGGAAATGCAAATCAAAACCATCCTGAGATTCCACCTCACACCAGTCAGAATGGCTAAGATCAAAAACTTAGATGTCACTCAGGTGACAGTAGATGCTGGTGAGGTTGTGGAGGAAGAGGAACACTCCTTCATTGCTGATCGTATTGCAAGCTGGCACAACCACTCTGGAAATTAGTCTGGTATTTCCTCAGAAACTTGGACATAGTACTGCATGAGGACCCATTTATACTCCCACTATGTTCATAGCAGCCTTATGCATAATATCCAGAAGCTGGAAAGAACCCAGATGTCCCTCAACAGAGGAATGGATACAGAAAATGTGGTACATTTACACAATGGAGTACTACTCAGCTATTGAAAACAATGAATTTATGAAATTCTTAGGCAAATGGATGGATCTTGAGAATATCATCCTGAGTGAGGTAACACAATCACAAAAGAACACACATGATATGTACTCACTGATAACTGGATATTAGCCCAAAAGCTCAGAATACCCAAAATACAATTCACAGTTAAAACTTCTATAGATCTGTTGGTCACCTCCCTCATCAACTTTTCCAGACAGTTTTTCTCTTTTCTCTTCCTTTTCCAATTCTTCTTTCTTTCTTAGGTCATTATGAAACTCTGGGGACAACTTTCATTTCATAGCTAAAATGGCAGCTAAAACTATTGCACAGTAGCGTAACTGGATTACTGAAGAGTAGCAAATCTCATACCAAGATAGCCAGAGAAGATAGTTCAGGCCTTAACAGCACTTATTCCAAAATCATGAAGACAAGCTGGGTGTTCCTCAGTACCTCAATAACCCAACTCCAATAAAGGCAAGGACTGGATGAACAATGGAGATTGCTGTTCCAACCAGAAAGTACAAGCTCCAGGGTCAAGGCTGAAACCTTGCCTCAAATAAATAGATGGAGAGTAACAGAGGATGCTACTTAGTGCATCTCTGTCTGTCTGTCTGTCTCTCTGTCTCTCTGTCTCTCTGTCTCTCTGTGTCTCTCTCTTTCTCCCCCTCCTCTCACATACACACACACACACACACACACACACACACACACACACACACACACCCATAAACACAAATAAGAAATTTCCACCAAGAATATCAACATATTGTTAACCAAAGGCTGCTCTGCCCCGACTGTAATGATGCCATTACTCCTCTTTCCAAGCACCTATTTCTTCTCTCCCCTTCACATGGTACCTGCTGTTGCAGAAAGTGTACACTCAGAAGTCACAAAGAGGAATGGTCATATGCTTGCTTGGGCTACCAAATGATACCCCAGTGTGGACTGGAGAGAATTATAATGCATATTCATTTGAAATGGGACTAGAAAGAGATATCAAGTCTACATACATATTTATGCTGTTTAGTGGCTGAAAACAGTATTTTGGTGTGAGAGTAAAACTATTATAAGCTATTTTCAAGTGAATCTGATACTACTTATGCAGTGAAGTAAATCCTTTTTGTATACTCAGCCTGGCTGAATATGAAGTTGGAAGTGAAAGGGAACCATCTTGAGTACTGTATACAAGTAGTTGGGTGGGGAATATTGATTGTGAATATCAATTTTGTTGAGGGCTAAGGCACAGTCTTTCCAGTTCTCCCTTGTCTCTGAAAGTTGTCTGGAACATGTCTACTCAAACACGCTAAATTTCTTCCTTCCAGACCCCAGATGAAACATTACAAACATCCCACCTCCTGGAAATGCTGACTCTCAGAACACATTCTATAAAATGCAGAGACAGTCGGTCTTGAGGGAGGTGATGTAAAGAATATTTTTAACCTTAAGTTATTTCTCTTCTTTGAACTTCTTTGTATCTTCAAGTTTCACACTAAATAATCTACTGTCTTAAGCCATAATCTCTGCTTCTTTGGCAGGGTTCTGGACTCTCCCACAAATTCCAAAAATCTCTAGCATAAGGTCTAAGTTACATGACTTTTGTCTACTCTCAAAATATCAAGCCTAGTGCTTAGTAAATGTGATTTATTTGGTTGATGAAAGAAAAAAGACAATGATAGAAAAGTGATGAGATGGAATAAAATCAGAGAGGTTTCTAACATTAAGTTTGTGATGACCTGAGGTCTCATTATATGGATAGAGGCTGTTCATGGTCTCAGATCATTAAGGAGAACCCTGAAGATCACTCCAGATGTTGTTTCTATAGAAGTCATGATATGAGTTGACTGTCCCTAACCAAAAAATTAAAGATCCAAAATATACCCAAAATGAAATTCCCCATCTCATGGTTTCCTGTGATGGGTGGTTATAATCCAAATGTAGATAAGCCAACAATGAATGATACTACTTTGAGGCTATTAATGTATTTAAAAAGGAATTTAATGTTTAGCCTTGGGTCCCATCCTACAGACAATATCACTAAGCATATACAAATATTCTATAACTGGAACCATTTCTGGTCCAATGATTTGGGGTAAAGGGTATTTGGCCTATAGTCTAGTGTTGATAATGACATTAAAATGTGTATATGACTCCATCTTCTAGAATTTCTAAGTGTTCATAAGAATAAATTTTATCTTTGAGAGCTACTGGAAATGAAGAGCTAATCCATGGCCATTGTTGACTGACAGGCAGTAATAGATATGATCACTGATATGTGACACACCTCATACTGAGATTCTGTGTTGATTCTAAGATCTCTGTTTTAGAGAGGAAAACTTTTGATCCTTACATAAATTATGTAGCTCATATGAGTCTGCATGGCTTGTAAGTGGTGGCTTTGATTTGTTTATCTCAAAGACCAAACCATGTATTGTTCCTCAAACTATTATGTTGCTTCATTTTTCCCTACGGTAATATATAAAAGGGAAGGTTAAAGGGTAAGCAGACTTATCTCTAAAAAATTGGATTTATTAAGAAGTAGAGACATTTTCAAGTTATTAATTCACAATGTTATATTCATTTTTCATGGCTGAAAAGTAAAATAATTTGAGGAAAATATACTTTAGAGAGAAAGCTATTCTCTTGAATAACAAATTCTCTATTTCTTTAAAAATAGATTTCTTGACTTAAGTTATTGGAATAGAATCTGTGAAGGGGCTGTTTTACTTTACACCTTCAAAGATAAATGATGCTAGGGGCTTATATACTATACATATTTTATATTCAGCAATGTCTGCATGCACATTCTAAAGAACGAACTGAGACAAAGGCAGTCATTCTCTACAATATGAATAATAAGTTCCTACACTGGAAAAAGCTAACTTTGTTAGAAAATTTACTCTGATAATTTTCCTTAATTTTAGATATTTAATGTACTATAATGTATGCATTCCATTTTCAAAATATCTGGATTGAATTTAAATCTGGATCATTATTAGAGCTCATTTATTTCTATGTAATATGTTTATGCAGCCCATGGAAGACATGCTTCCTTTTTGTCTTGGGAGACCAAATTCACCTAACCTGTGTGTGTATCAATGGGTAAATTTAGAAGTATATTATGAAAACTATTAAGTTTCTTATGAAAATTTGTTTAACAGACTTCGAGAGCTACTTATTCTTGTTTTAAAATAATTATTATTGGTATATATTATAGAAGATTAATATATAGAATATATAAAGAACTGAAAATGAATATAGACAACTAAATGATTCAAGTAATAAATAGGCAAATGAGCAAATAGTTCTCAAGAGATGCAATATAAACAGCCAATAGGCAGTTGAAAAATGTTCAACTTCATTGACCACTATGGAAATGCAATTTAGTATATACTCAGATTCCATCTCATCCCAGTAAAAATGACTATTTTTCAGAAAACAAGAAACAAAAAATATTGGCTGAATGTGTGGACAAAGGAACACTTATCCACTGCCAGTGGGAACATAAATTGGTCCAGCCAAATACAAAAATAAGCATGGAAGCTCCTCAGAGTAGAACTACCATATGATCAAGCTCAATTACATGATACCCCTCTCAATTATATACGCAGACGACTCAAAGCCAGCATACCACAGAGATACTTGCACATCCATGTTACTACGACACCAGTCACAGCAGTCTAATTACAGCATCAGGTTAGATGTCCATTAAGAGATGAATGGGTAAATTAAAATATGGTACACATAGAAAATGGTGTTTGACTCAGTCATCAAGAAGAACGAAATTGTATCATTTGCTGGGAAATGGATTTAACTAGAGATAGTCACGACTCAGGAACATAAGTATCACATATTTTCTCTGGTTTACAGATTCTAGATGCTATATATAGATATATAAAGCTACACACACATACACACGGTGTGAAAGCACAAAATGGAGACTGGGAGGTGGGCAGGAAGGGGATGAGCAGAAGTTGGGAAGTGGATGGAGTAAAGAGGAGAGAGCGTGGAGGTGTTGGCTGTGGTCAAAGTACATAGCATATTTAAAAGATATTGTTTTCACAAAACCCATCACTTTATACAAGAAATGCATTCCAGCTTAAAAAAACAAAACAAAACAAAAGGTCATTGGAATGGAGTAAAATGATCCCAGGCTCGTGAATCAGATCTGGTTGGAATGTAATCCTTGGCTGGTGTTTATGTCAGCTTCTTTTTCTGTGTGATAATTTCCTGAATTTAAATGCCTAAGAATATGCAAAATACCTGGCTCTAGGTGAGCTCTTGATTGATTTTCGTTTCTCTTTCCATTCAAAACCAGAATTATGGTGAATTATCAAAGTACTTGGAACCAGAGTTTAAGATTGATTCCTATTTCTTAGTAGGATTGTTGGTGACTCCCACTAACCCGTACCCATGGACACCTCTGTGAAATCTTGCCAGGGAACGTTTGCAGGATGGCATTAGTACAGCATGGACATCTCAGGGAATTGGAAATGAGCCAGTGGACATAAATTGCAAAGCCGTTCGCAATCCAAAGATCATGGAAACTATATGCCATTGGGGGTGGAAGTGTGATTGCAAAAGCACATGGTTTGGAGTTATTTTGATGGATTAAGTATTTCCCCTGTATCATTCTGTTAGAAGATTAAAACTTGATTATAACACACTGGAATATTTTTCGATGTGGAAATATTCAAGCATAAATCAAACACCCCAGGTTCATGAGAAAATCATCAAGGGAACAGTGGTGTGTTATTCTTTAGGGTCTCAAGTTGAGACAAAGGAACATTACAATAGTTTATTGTTCATAGGCTAATATATTCTTGCAGAGTTGGTTTGGAATGTAGGCACTACCCAGAACTGATTGGTGCTTGGCTACACACCAGAATAATGCCCATAATGAAAAAATGTTATGAAAATGTGAAGGTTTTTTTTTTTCCTTTTTAGTACCTTATGTCTCCTTCACTTTAAATCAGACAGAGGTGATTTCGCAGTTCTGTGGTAGAAAGCTATTCCAGGATGCTGTCTATTAGGGAAAGTTGCACCACTGTTCAGAGCTTTGGGGCTTAACCTTTCAGACACAAACTGTTAAACTTGGACTATTTCAGATGTAAATGACGATAAAGCCTCTACAAGTGGCTGGAGTTGCCAGAGCAAGGACACGGTAATTGTAGGAGGCCCAAAAAGACTTTTGGTTATGGCCATCATCTTAACTCTTAGCCCCAAGTAGTTCATACTTCCATTCTCCTCAATACCCACTCCTTAATTTTCTCTATGACTTTTGACCACAAGCAGCTTCAAAAGGGTCCATTTTGTGGCAAAACTTTTTCTGGGGAGATTCAACACACACACGTCTACTCACCTCAGATACAGAGACAGACCAAATTCTAACTTGGTGAACAAGTGAGTTTTATTGGGGTTATCTACAGGAATATGGGTAAGGGGTTACTTACAGAAGCAGAAATGACTCAAAGACAGTTGCATCACCAAAGCCCACCCCAGCTTTGGTGACAGCTCACAAAGCTGGGAACCTGGAGCACTGCATAGCCCGCAGGCAGCTCAGTGGGTTGGAGAATGTCCTTTCTAAGTGAGTCAGTTGATCTAAACAGGCAGCTAGTCTAGTATGAGAGTCTTCTTTGCAGTTATGTTTGTCCAACTCTTTTAGTAGCATGGCTTGTTTGCTCTTGGAGGGAGTGGCCTAGTGAATCTGGTCAGTTTCAAGGACTTCCTGAAGCAATTTTGAGTTGTTTATCTTAAGGAGATTCCCGGAAGAGAGAATGTTTCAATTTTGGAGACATCTGTTACACAACATGGTCCCTTTTTCTTCCACTAAAAATGAATAGATACTACAATGTGTCCAACACTGGAGTCCATATCTTTCTCTTATTTTCTCCTGTCAAGTCTAAAGATGAAGTTCCTGCACTGCAACTCCCATGTCCCTTGTTTGTTCTGAGACTTGGCTGTATCCATGATTTCCTTTTTATAATCTTTAACTTCATTTTACTGGCTATTTCTCTACTCCTTTTAATAAGCACTCTTAAGCCAGTTTATGCTAAGAAAATTGAAAATGGGAAAGCCTGGCATATCTGCCTATGTAACAAAGGCAAATGAATGAGGCTTGGGAAGCCAAATGACAACAGCAGAGAGGACAGATGGGACTTTCAGTGGATATGAAAGAAACATCCAGGCCACATGGATCAAGTCTTTCTGTGAGAGAATGCTACCGGGATGCAGTAAACTAATTGCCAAATTGAGACGCAGAACAAAGCCCTGGATAACACATGGCCCTGCGCATAGCCCAAGAACAGGGTTAAGATAAGCTCATTGTGCGGATGAGGTGAAGTGGTCTATGTGGAATCCATAGAAAATACTCAATGTTCCAGGCGGACCCCCATAGATAACTGTATAACATTTCAGTACATAAGACTTTTTCTGTATCTTATGGTAAGTCTGTTCATCCAGTGGTTTTTGTTTTGTTTTGTTTTGTTTTCTGAGAGAGGGTCTCTCTGTGTAGTCCTGACTGTCCTGGAACTCACTCTGTAGACCAGGCTGGCCTTGAACTCAGAAATCCGCCTGCCACTGCCTCCCAAGTTCTGGAATTAAAGGCACGTGCCACCACTGCCCAGCTTAAACTCTCCAATCTCCCTTCTAGCCCATCATCCAAAGGTAGGGGAGAAAGATGGTTAGTAGGATCAGTCAGGATGGTAAGTCAGATGTGGACATGTGAACTTGTTGAGAAGTAGTTCTTTAGGAGCAATTCTAGTCTTCATTGTCAGGATATCCACAGCCCACTCCATAACAAACACAAATCAGCAGCAGCGGCTTGATCCAGAAGAAACCAAGAAGCTGTCCAAATTTGTCACGAGTCCGAGGAAGCAACAAGAAGCAGCTGGAATACCATAATAAGTCTTTGATGCATTTCTCTCTATGAAGTCATGACAAGTGATCAGCAAAGAGCAGTAAAACATTGGAAGGTGTACCAATGCAAGAGCATCATCAGCGAAGATCAGTGAAGCATGGCATGGCTGGCAATGCAAGAGAACCCTCTCACTGTCTGTGGGATTATATTCATCTTCTTTCTAAATATTATGTACCCTCTAAAGTGTCAGTTCCAGCAAAACATCTTCTCATATGTCTGCCTCAGAAAAACATCCTCTCATGAGACAGCTTCCAGACAAATATCACATGACACAACTGAGTCTCCAAAGAAACCAGAAATTGCCACTTCATATACTGATGATAATCCCAGAATTTATAAGTGGGGGGAATGAGTTAGCAGTTGTACTGATTGAATGACACTTTTCAAGTAGTTGGTTGAAGAAAAGAGCCACCAAAATTCCACAAGGACTTAGATATTCCAAAAGTCTTGAAGAAGGAGACATTCCTTACACTTGCATAATGTTCTAAAATTATTTATCACTATTTGCCACTTAGGTGGGTAAAGATGAAATTGTCCCTCATCAGACACCAAATGTACCAGTGCATTGGATATTGACTCCTCAGCCTCCAAAATGCAGAGGAACACATTTTTTTTTTTTTACATTTATTACTTATCTATTCAGTGTGTGTGTGTGTGTGTGTGTGTGTGTGTGTGTGTGTGTGTGTGTGTGTGTGTGTGTGTGTGCAGTCACCCATGTGTGTGCATATGCCATGGCATGTGCATGGTGGTCTGGGGCTCCCATTGAGAGTAGGTTCTCTCCTTTTTCTGTGTAGATTCTGATGGTGGAACTTAGGTTTTTATCCTTGGCAGCAGGTACCTGTATCCACTCAGTTACTTCAACAGCATAAGTACAATTTTTTTTTAAAAAAAAAATATTTCTTTGGAAATTTTATACAACATGTTTCAGTCATATGCACCACCCCCCATTTCATACTCACGCAACTTTGTTTTTCCCAAATTAAGTTTTTATTTATGTGGGTGCCTGTCTGTGTAGTGTGCACATATACATCTCTGCCTGACTGTCTATATGTATGTGTGTATGTGTATATGTATGTATGTGCTATAGCACACATGGAAGATAGATCACCACCTGCAAGAGTTGCTTTCACCATGTGAATTCTGGGATTTGAATTCAGGTTTTCAGGTTGTGGTAGCAAATGCCTTTGTGTCCTGATGGCAAGCTTACATTTCTGTTGTTTAAAAGTATCATGGTTTAGGTTTTGAATATCCCCCCAAATTTCATATGTTCAAGACTTGACCCTCAGTTGTTGGCACTATTGGGAATTCAGGGAAACTTTCAGATTTGGGGTCTAGTAGTCAGAAGTCTATTTATTATCTATATTATCTATCTATTATCATCTACCTTATCTGTCTGTACCAATTATCTATCATCTATCTGTCTATATCTAACATCTATCTATCCATCCATCCATCCATCCATCCACCCACCTACCTATCTACCTACCTACCTCCATACATATCTATTTATCTATCTCTATCATCTATCTATCTGACATGAAAACAGAAGAGAAATTATTTTGAAGAAGAAGACTAGCAGGAGGGAGCAAGAAGGGCGAGAGGGCATATGAGTAGAAAGCATAGCATATATGTATGAAAGTGGTGGAATGACAACTACCATTTAGTTACTAAAATTAAAAAATGCAAATTAACTTGTTTAGTTTTTAAAAGGGTCAAATAACTTGTCCAAGGACACAGAGCTACTAAGCAAATGAGTCAAGACTTGCCTCAATGACCACTTAGATATAAAAGGGCTGATTACACTCAGCACTGCTTGCCTCACTATAAGCACAGCCTTGGAGATGGCAAACAGCAAGAAAGGCACAAATAATCAAATAGTAAAGGTATCCCCGTGATTAACAATAGTCATCAGTTGCCATTGAACAATGACATTTAAAAGGAAGTTCTACCAAAGATTTGCCTCTTTCAACCCCGCAGACAAGTACCAATCCTTGTTCTTGTGTTTAGCGATATATTTGACCAGAAAAGACTGGTCACTAGGAGTTATGCTGCACAGAGTCATCATTGCTAATTCAGTTTCCCTAAGACCTGTGACTTCTTGAACCCCATAACCACTGGTTTTGTCCTGAGTCCATTATCTCTTGCTCAGCCTACTGCAGTAGAATCTTCACTGGGCTTTCTCCTTGTATCCCTTAAATCTGTTGTCTCCATCATGAGTCTTCTGCTTAAAACTCTTTGCTACATTGCTGACAACATGGAATTCTACCTGGGGCCTTCTCAGTCTTCCCTCTCCCCCTGTCTCTAGTTGCCTTGGCCCATTATTGTGCTATCCTCGGAAGAGCCCCTTTGAAAAGCAAACCGACTCTCACAGAATGGATGTCTGCGCACTCTTCAGCACACAGCTCAAGCACTTCATTTCAAGATGCTTCCTGAAAACCCAGACTCTTCTTTACAGGACCCCGCCCATCCCACCCCACCCTTTGCTGCTATTAATTACATTCATAACTCATTGCAGCTGTCATGAAACTTCTCCCATAAGCCTTCTGCTCCAACAGTAAATAGGTGTGCTTTTGTGGGCCTCAGGGTCTTTGACACAATTCAAGTCTACAGTAGTACTTGAAGGGATCCACAGGCAAAAGGAAAGCAAATGACCCTATGTTCCTAGGAAACGTTTCTTGTGATAGACAGGTTTTCTATAGTGGAAAGACTTATATTGTTCATTTTTCTGTTCTCGGCATTAATCTGGGCCTGACATACATATAGCTGCAATACAGGCAGATAAGTTCAGAGCCAAGTACTTAAAGTTATCAACGAGAACCTGGCTAACGGAATCGTGGTGAAAGAAACACATAAGATCTCTACACAGAAGAACATTTTCATGTGCATATTGGGAAATTCTGAGGCAGCACTTTAACCGTTATCTGGATTAGGGTGGCCAGAGAACTTTGACATCCCCATCCCACAGTCAGGTTGTCAAGAACAGAAATGAACTTGTGGCCTTGGCCTGTGGGACCAGTCCTATACAATCTACATTTCTAAAGAAATGATGTGAAAGCTAGGAGGGGGTTTAGTAAACTTGAACTACTTTCCATGGATATATTCTGTGGGGTTTGCTCCAGTGAGCTCTCAGGTCTGTGTATGTAGCCATTAGTCTTTATGGAATTTTAAACTGGAAGCTCCTAAGCCTCTGATTTACTGATGCTACAAGGGTTGGTCAGGCTATATTTGTTCAGTTAGGGTACTGCAGGGGTAACTGACTCCACATGGTAGGAAATTTATGGACTTTTTAAGTCCTTTGAGGAGGAGGCGGCTATCTGGAAAATTCACCTGAGTACCTCATTTCCTGAAAAAGCTGGAAAAACGAGTGAACTCCCAAGGAAAGGCAGTCACCATATATTGGCTTTTAAGACATATTTTTAAAAGTACTTTTCAATGTTATAGACATTTTATTGAGTTAAGCAACTAAAGAATTGTGCTGAGCAGCATTTTGGTATTAATTTTGATTTTTTAGGAGAAAGAAAAGCCATGATCACACAGGACATTTAGAAATACTTTCCCTCCTATAAAATGGAACAGGGAGCACAAGATGAACAATTTGGAAAAAGGAACAAATGACCCATATTTAACTGAATTGGACTGACTTTCAATGTACTGAATTCTTTCCTTTATTTTATTCCATTTTAGTTTTCTAGGTCCAACTTCTTTCATAAGATTTCATACAATGAAGAAAAAAAGGAATAGGTTGATGGTACAAATTCTGAAAACAGAATGACAAATCTAGTCTGCACATTCTTTCCCTATATGACTTAAACGTAAAAGTGTCCAAAATTATATATAATAAGCATACACACAGAAAACTAGCAGTCAAGGCATACTCAGATATATATTTGATGACTGTCTTCTTTATAGCTCAGGAACCATGCTACCAACTGGGATACAATTCTGAGGAAGCCTGTCTCACTGGGAAGCATTCTAGCAATCTATTGACAAGTATCAAACTACCTTTTTTTTTCCCATTAAAATGACAATCTGCTTTGCTTTGAGATTCTATTGTCAGGGATTCAGACAAGGCTTCTTAGGAGTGGTTGTATCTTCCTTCTATGGGAGATACCTAGTGTCTTTCCTCTCCCTCAAGTTTGGTTTCTGGAATAAAATAATCAATTGGCTTAGTTGTAGGTGTTGGCTAGAGCATCTACTTAAGGCCTTCCCTAGAAGCTTAGTTTCTTCTAGCATACTTGCTGAAATCCAAAAGGAGTACGGGAGTGAGCGAGAGGGACTCAAAGTAGAAACCAAAGGTCTCTTGAACTAACAATGGAAGTCATGCATTGTTAGTTCTACATAATGTTGTCACGAGAATGTTCACAGGACCATTCCAAATTCAAGGGAGGATAAATTGAGTTTCACTTTTTTCAAGGTGTAGAAAGTCCATAGAGCAGAAGTGCATTCTGAAGAAAAATGTTACTGCCGTTATCTGTAGAAAGTACAATGTCACAAGCAATTAGACACAATACTTGTAAGTGTAGTGCATGATATTGAATGTTTAGTTACATATTGCTGAGAAATAGCTCACCCCATAACCTAGTGTCATGAAACAATGGTTGTCAGCTACCATATTGGTGGTTCTGTACCACATGGTACTGCTTAGATGGCCACATTTAATGAAAAGCTAGAATGGCAAAATTTGCTTTACTCATGCTTGGTGCCTCAGTTGAAATATCCAGAATGGTAAGGCTCTTTGATTATTCTTGTAAAGGTCCAGAACAGGAAGAATATTCATCAAACTGACACCATTAAAGTCACAAAAAGACAGTCAAAAATTAAGGACAGATAAATATATCAAAGGAATGATATGTATTTGTATGTATTATTTGGTTGTCATCTTTGTAGGCTGCATATGACATTAGAAGTTTAATTAAAAGGACTTTAAGAATCTAGATGAAGGATTAAACCATGGCGTCAGGTTGTTCCTGGCTTTATATGGTGCAGGAACAGATTGGAACATGCCCGCAGTAGTGTATATAAAGACAATGAAGGGATGGAGAGATGGCTCAGTGGTTAAGAACACTGGCTGTTCTTTCAGAGATTCTAAATTCAATTCCCAGCACCAACATGGAAGCTCAGAAACATATATAATGGGATCTGATGCTCTCTTCTGGCATGCAGAGATGGATGCAGACAAATCCCTAAAATATGTAAGAAAATAAATCTTTATGAAACTTAATTGTGAATGCTAAAGGTAGAACACTCATGGAAGGCATTGTTAGCAGAAGAGATCACACGACAAAGGACAGAGATTCTAGGAATAGATGATACATACATATATATGTATGCATACATATGTATGCATTCTAAGTATGTACCCATCCTCTTTATATGAGTATGGGATTGTGAGAGAGGTGGGGTAAAAGGCAGTGTCAGGAGATGAGCTATCCTCAGGGAATTTATAATAGATTTCAAGGATTTCTATATCCTGGTGAGTTGTTTGGACTTCTTATATTGCCAAGAATTTAGAAAACGTATCAATCCTTTCATGTTAAAGTGAGGGAGAATGATTGTGATCATGTTCTGAGATCTTGTAAAGGTTTATCAACAGACAGACAAGCTTCTGGTTAGATACACAGAAAAGTCAAAATTATTTGTGCAGATTTATCAGGCCAATAGGACCACCTTGGCATGCTATCTGAGCATCATTGAGGTGATTAGCTGGGCAAATTCTCTTCCATATTATTTTCCTACCATTTTGTATTATGCCACGATGATTGCCATAATTGTGCTGAATTAATATTTGTCATCTTTCCTCAACTCCTAAAGCAGACCCTAGGGTCCATTATATTATCAAAACTATTTCTCTAGAATGAAAAGTCCAGAGTAACATGAAACAAGCCTGTAAAGCTTGGACCTGCAGCTCTGCATGCACTGACATCAAGAAAAGGCAGTTAGGACAGAGTAGAGAGTAATTTCATTATGAGGCAGATGAGACCGTTTCCATTTTAGAGGTACACTATGAGAGGTGCACTAACAGAGAACACTATTCATTTGTTCAGCAAGTACTTATCAGTGCTTTCCACACGAAGGGCTCTGTTGTAGAGGTGGGAAAATAGCATCGTCTGGAATGGTGTCATTCTTATGGAGCTTCTTTATAGTATGCTATTGTGGCAGGAGGGAGCTTTTCATACTCAGAGAAGCTTTAAAGATGAACATAGAGTTTGCCTAGATCCAAATTGTCCTCTCCTATGTGGGGTATGTGTACATGATCTGATACCCAATGCCAAAGACTTGGCTGTGCTTGAGATTATGATCTGATACCCAACACCAAAGACTTGGCTGCATTTGTCAGTTATCGTTAACTTGGACAACTACTTATTGCTAGTGAGAAGGTTGAGGTAAGGGCCTGAGTAAGTGACAGGATGTTAGCCTCCTAGGAAAGAGGGGTATGGTCATTAGTTTGTACTTGAAGTTTGGTTTTGTTTTGTTTCTACCCAAATTCCGACATCCGAAGATTGTATTCATGCCTATGTGCATTTATTTCCACCCCTCTGGGTTTATTTTTAACACCCATTAGTTGGCATGCCCTTTTCCAATGAAGTTGATATCAGACAACTATTCAGACTGAAGTCATTTTAACTGTGAAGGAATGTGTTTCAAATTGTTCCCTCTTGTAATAACACCAGCAACCCAGAGGAACTGTCAAGGAGCTGAATGCTACAGGAATTAAATCAAAGCTCGTTCTGAGGCTGAATTTCGATGAGTACTTGAAAGATGCTACATTTCACGGACAATACTTAGATTCTTATCGGGAGGGATTTTTTTTTTGTCAAGTTTTCAGCTATAAAATGGAGTTTATTTTAGTGTATTGTTAATATACATGCAGCAGATGTGGAAACACTATTAA
This sequence comes from Mastomys coucha, assembly GCF_008632895.1. Classification (NCBI taxonomy): domain Eukaryota; kingdom Metazoa; phylum Chordata; class Mammalia; order Rodentia; family Muridae; genus Mastomys; species Mastomys coucha. Next base: position 82,422,131 of record NW_022196906.1, on the reverse strand, counting down.
CTAAGGCACCTTTATCTACAAGTAGGTAAGATAACTAATAATAATAATTCAATAGAAATTCTCTATTTTGTGTGTGTGTGTGCACATGCACATGTGAGTTCAGGTGCATCTGTGGTGGACAGAGGCCAAGGTTAGGCGCCTTCCTCAATCATTCTCCACCTTGTTTTTTCAGACAATGTCTTTCACTAAATCTGGAGCTCATCAGTTTGGCTCACCTCGCTGGCACACAATCCCCAGGGATCCTTTGTCTCTGCCTACCCAGTGCTGAGCTTATAGGCATATGCTACTGTGCCTGGCTTGATGTCGGTGCTGGGGATCAAATTCAAGTCCTTATGCTTGCGCAGCAAGAACTTTACTAATTAAGCCTGTTCCCTGATCTAGTTATTTGCATTCCCTCTGCCTTATTTTTAAGACTTTATTTTTATTATTAAGTGTGTGTGTGTGTGTGTGTGTGTGTGCGTGCATGTGTTTAGTGGAGCTTGTACATGTGAGTGCAATGCCTAAGGAGGGCAGAAGAGGGTGTCACATCCCCTAGAGCTGGAGCTACAAGCTGTGAGCCACCCTCTGTAGGTGCTGGAATCTGAACTTGAATCCTCTGCAAGAGCAATATGCATTCTTAATCACCAACTAGGTGTGTTTATTTTATCATTTCTACAATCCTCAATGACTTGAAAGATAAAATATTGTTTATAGTTAACCTAAAAATGAAAAAGCTGTTATCTTCACATTTTTTGCCAGTATACAGTATGTGTTCAACTAATTTTCTGCCAAAGTTAAATGCATTTCTGTGTGACTTGTGTGCGTGTGCACAGTTCTTCTGGGCAATTGTTGGCAGATAGGAAAATTACCCAAGCAGCTGATTCATGATCTCATTTTTTTTTTTTTTACCTAAGTAGTTTGCAATTTCAGTTTAAGCTTAAGGATTAAATGTTTTAGCCTATGATTTCATGGCTGGCAGCTGTTGAGGACATCTAATCTGTATCCTCAACTGTTTAATAATATCTAATTATAGGTAATATGGAGGTCGTAGAGGGTCCATTCTAACATGATGAAGGGAAGCTTTGAAGTACTTAGTATTTTCAACAAGAATGTCTCAGAATCAGTAATTGCTAGCATTTATTGTTTATTTATTATTTATTGACACTTGCATTACTTTCTGTTTTGCCAATAGTTATGCTGAAAACTCATTCAGTGTAAAATCACATGCATGTCTATCTAAAAGTGAGAAATTGACAATTGTTATCATTTAGTTTGGGATTACCAACAGATTTTTCTATGCAACCATCCAAATAACAATGAGGTCATCATAGCGTAAATTCAAGGCTGGCAAAGCATCACAGGTCCTGCATTTTCCTGTGAGTTTACCCTGTGAATACTGATTTATCACCTGTGATTTGCAGGCACTTAGAGGGGATGTATCTGTTAACAGACCAAGCTCTTTATTGGTATGAACTTCATGTTTTAGTTAAAACATCAAATTAGAGATGGCAATATAACACTGACATGGTAATGGGATACATTAGAGGAGATAGATGCTTTTGCAGAGAAACAAAGGTGGGCAGGAGACACTGAGCCTGGAGCTTGGCAACTGACAGAAGTTGTGTGGTTTAAAGAAGGGAAGCATCTTTGTAAGACATTCATGTTTAGGGAAAGACATAATTGAACTTGTGAGACTCCAACCATGAAAACATCAGACAAAGAAGGTGCTATGCACTGAGACTATTGGGATAAATGCTCCAAAGCAGAGATGAATGGGCTGCTGGGCGATAGCAAGGAGGTAGTGTAAGTGCCGACCATCAGTGATGAGCTCACAGCTGTAACTGCTGGGCATTTGGTTTTTAGCTGGAAGAAGGAAATCACTGGAGATGTTAGAAAGGCTGCCTGGTGTTGTAGTAAATCTCACCCACAACAACATGGTATAACTGACTTTGACTTGTAGAGGGTCCCTGTGGTTGCAGGTAGGGACTAGACTGTAGTGTATTAATTCCCCAAGCTGCTAAAATAAAATACTATACATTTATGCTTCAAACAAGACATTTATTAAGCCCAGTCCAAAGTGGGATCATTGAAGGATTGCACTTCTGAGAGCTCTATAGAGAATCTTCCCTTCCTACCTCTGAGATCTTGATAGTTTTGGCAATCTTTGGTATCACAGGCTTCGATCTCTGACCCACCTTCATGTGACCTTCTCTGATGTACTTCATCCTTGCTTTCTGTCACCTTCTGCTGTAAGAGTACCAGCTATTGGACTTAGACCTGGTCAAATCCCATATCCTTCCATCTTATCTTGATTCTCAACTTTATCTACAAAGGATTTAATAAGGCCACAATGAAGGTACTGGGAGTTAAAACAGAAATGTATGTTTTGGGGGACCATGTTCAACCTGCTCTGTGGAGTAAGGATAGAAGCACAGAGACTATCATGAGGACAGGATCATAGTTGGTGCCTGGACCACAGTGGGAACTAGCTGGTAAGTAAAAACTTTTCTATAGTGATTTTGATGACACCCTAACAAACTGGTAATAGAGTGTGAACACACCATGAGTCAAGGGTGACTCCAAGGCTTTGGGTCTGATTAACTAAAATGAAAAAGTTATGATCATGGGGCTAGAGAGATGACTCAGCGGTTAAGAGCACTGACTGTTCTTCCAGAAGTCCTGAGTTGAATTCCCAGCAACTACATTGTGGCTCATAACCATCTGTAATGGAGTCCAATGCCTTCTTCTGGTGTGTCTGAAGAGAGCGACAGTGTACTCACATACATAAAATAAATAACAAATCTTAAGAGTTATGATCAGCTAAGATGGGGAGACTGTGGGAAGATCTATCTTTAGAGAAAAAGATCATTCAGTTTTGAATATGCTAGGCTTAAGAAGTCTTTTAGATGTTCATGTGAAGGAAACTCTTTACAGAGGGGGATGTGGTGGAATTTGGTAATCACAAACCACTAAACCACCAGTCTTGGGACATGGTGTGTATATAAACATGGTGTGTATCATCAAGAGCTCAAAGCCCCACATTCATTTTACTAAGTAGTTACCCTTTCCTTTTGCAGGGAATGCTGGGAGAGTGTCATTGAGGAAAGATGAGTATACAGCCATTTAAGTGATAGACTAGACATATTCTATAGAGAATTAAACTGCATCAGGCCAGTGCAGTAACCCAAGTTCAACTAAGGACATGGGAAGAGGGAAAAGATAGACAGAAACACCTAGGGTTAAATTTTGAATGCTGAACTCTGCTTACATTTTTCATTATTTTCTTCAGGAAATCTTTTTTCTGGCACTACATAAATTTCTTTTGCCAATTTGTCTCAGGCCATAAGAAATCTGCACTTTAATCTGTAACTTTCTGTCTGCAAACATGCCTAGTGTCCACTCTACATACCAGGAGTCTCTAACTCAAGGTATCACCTTGTTGCTATGGTAACCACTATCCCTGACACCCACCAGCAACATTTTAGAGCCAGATCTCAACCATGAGTGAGACGCACAGGCCTATGACCGATTCTCATTGTTTTTCATTCTTAACCAGTGGTGTAAGTTTTAGAAAAATTACTGGTACAAAAACTATGGACATTAATTTATTTAGCAAATATTTTTAAATAAGTTGTATCCTAGAGGGTGAAGAGACTGAATGAACAGTGTGGTAAAATTCCCCTTTTTACAGAGTCTTCATTTAGTTTGAGGGAATGGAGACTTAATTACCAGAGTATATAGGAAATATATATATATATATATATATATATATATATATATATATATATATATATAGTATATCAAATGGCCACACAAAAATAAGGTAACAGAGAAGTGTGGGGAGCCTTGAGGGTACAACTTTAAGCAGAGACATTACAAAGCATGCTTGAGCTCAACAACCTTGGCACAATGAGAACCTTGTAGATTCAGAGAGGCATTTCAAGCAGCAAAATAGTTAAAGGTCCTGTGGCAGGGAAACTTCTGACATTGTTGAAGCAAATTAGAAGGGGACGGATGGCTTAGAGTGCAGAGAGCCCAGGAGAGAGAGTTCAGGACATTCCCAGAGCAGAAAGCACCAGGGGTTCCAGGCTTGTGTCCTGGCGTTGGTTTTGTACTCACAGAGAGATCCAAAGGAATACGAGGGCTTTAGGAGACAAATGCCACTATTTGATGTGCATCAGATAACATCACTGACTGCTATACTGTGGATAGACCTAAGAGACTAGGAGATGAGTGGTAGAAACCAACATAGGTTTTTTTTAATAACAATTTGTGTGAGAAGCAACCGTGACTTGGACCAGAGCAGCAGAAAAACTAAAAACCATCTTGCGAGAGGAGAAATCAGCAGGATTGGCATATATGTCAGAGTAAGCTTGACAGACAGAAGCTAGGGATGACCATAAGGCTTGGGGCAGGATTCATAGATTACATTTTCGATTATAAAGTGGTCAGATGCCTGTTAGTTATGTTAGTGCTGAGTGGAAGCCCAGAAAAGAAGCAGGAGCTAGACACATAAACTGGAGGCTGTTTATATAGATGGCCCTTGAAGGCATGAAGTGGAATTAAGTTATGGAAGTCAGGGAGGTTGAAATGACTGTAGAATAGAACCCAAGTTCCAACCCTTCTAATTCTAGGAGGTTGTCTCAGTAGTAAAGACAAGGGATGGGAACAAAGGCAGAGCTGTCACCTCAGTGGAGAAGATGCGTACTTGAAGTGTTTTGTATCTGTGTGTGGTTGTGGACACATATGTATGTGTGTATCTGGAGGATATAAATTGAATCTACATTGGATATCTTTATTGTTCTCTCTCCACGTTAATCTTGTCTCTCTCATGTGCATGTGGGGTGTGTGTGTGTGTGTGTGTGTTTAGGCCAAAGATTGATATTGGGAGTTCCTGGATGATTCTCCACTGTATTTATTGAGGCAGAGTCTCTCAATAAAATCTAGAGCACTCTTGTATCTGACTTCCAATGATTTCCAAGGCTGGAATTGTAGGTGAACATCCACTGGTATTTCATTGTATATATGTATATACATATATACACACATGCATATATATGTATGTACATATATATAGTGGGTAAATGTTAAAGAACTATTTGCCTTGAACAGAAAGTTGGAGTGAGTGTGAACTATAGGAAAGGTATACTGGGCTGCAGAGAGGTGGGCGTGGCTCTATCTTTATAGGAATATCATCTGCATGTTAATCTGGTTATAGAGGTCCAAATTTAGGTTCCTGTGTTTGTACAGTAAGTGATTTGACTTCTGAACCATCTTCCCAGCCCCTCCATCTCATAGTTTGAAACAGGGTCTCTGACTAATTCACTTTACTGGCTAGATAGTCATCTCTAGGGATCCTTCTATCTCCAGGCCTCTCTTTCCTACCAGGCCAGAGATCAAATGGGATGTCTATGTCTGGCTTTTACATGCTTGGCATTGTAACTCAGGCTTGTATGCTCATGTAGCAAGTTCTTTATTGATAAAGCTACCTCCCTAATCCTGGGAGAACTCATGCTTTCAAAGTGAGAATCACTTGGAACAAAGAATTCATGTCCAGTGTGTTTATAGTGGTCTGAGTTTATTTTTTGAGATGTCTTGGAGCCCAGCAAAAAGCATAAACAAATACCACCATGCTGCCCGCGAGCATGACAAGCTCTTCTCAGTGAGAGAGTAGGAGTGTGGTATGAAGGAGCACATGGTGAAGCAAACATTCTCTCAGGCATCTCTGAAATGTGTTCTGTTGACAATCTCTTCATTTTATGAGAAGGTTTCACCTTAGGGCCTAGACACACTTACGTATGCTCAGGGCTCAGAACAGGATACAATCACTGGCTGTGAACCAAGAGTCTAAAGGATAACACCACACAGATTGCCTATCTCTGGAAGATCTATTTGCCTTGAACGGAAAGTCAGAGTGAGTGTGAGATGTGGTAAAGGTGACAGAGTGGGCTGCAGAGAGGTAGGCATGGCTCTATCTTTCTGGGAATATCATCTGCATGATAATGTGGTTTCCAGATCACTCATTCAGAAAATGGAGACTTGCAGGGAGCATGGCGGGCTGTGATGCCACAACCCAACTCGCCTCCTTTTCCCTGGGGCCATATCAACACATGTTACTCCTATCTATGCCACACCAAGCCAAGCAGGCAAAGGCAATTCCTGGGTAGGCATGCTTTCAGCATCTTGTTTGTTTCCTTCTGGGTCCCCATGCCAAGTACATTAGAACACACACACACACACACACACAAACACACACACACACGCATGCACGCACGCACGCACGCACGCACGCACATAGTGTTAAAGGAACTCCTCTGTCTCACATACTTGCAGGAAAAGACTCTAATCCATGTGACAGGTGAAGAGTCCTCTTAAATGTCTGCACCTGTTGGCTTGGAGATTCTCACCCTTCATAAATTTGCTTAGTATCCTTTGGTGAGGCCACATTGAATGGTGGAAGGAGCATGGGGCTTGGCTCCTTATGCTAGTACAGTCCTCTCAGGATGCACAACTAGAAAAAGTATCCAGCTCACAGAGACCTGTATGGAAAACATATCAACAGAACTGATTGGGGTTTCATTCAGTGCTAATATTCTCTATTTCTTTTCCCATTCTCTGTAGATGCAATGTGCCTCACTGGAATTCAAGCACGAGGTTCCTTTTGGTAATAAACACTTTACTTGATCCAGTATTTTTGTCATCTTAATAAACCTAAAAACATTGTTTGAGGCTTGCAATTTTAAATCCTTAATGAGATAAAAATATTCTTTATACAGTTTATCATTGCAATGTTGACTTTATAAGAAATCTAAGGCTTTTCATATAATTACTGCTTCATGGAATGACCTTTCATTTGCTCAGACAGAACCAGTTCTCCCTCTGTCAATTCTGTTAGCCACTGGTGACCTGGTGGTATGATAGTCTATTCTACAACTATACAATTCCTCTTCATGCATTGTGGATTGTGGGGCATCAGAGCTCACTGTGATATTCTGAAGACATCCCCAGTATTATCCCAAAACTCATTCAAAAAATCCTAAAATCACATTTCTTATGGAATCATTTGCTTATAAGTTGTTCAATACAACATAGGAGAAAGCACATAATGTAAATATTTAAAGTTCTAACTATAAAAATGAATTGAAATATAATTGTTATCCAATTTTTAAAAATTGAGAATATTTAAATGAAACAATTAGGTAAATATAGCTAAAGTATTATGTATCACTATTTCTCATGAAAAGAAGCAAAGAAGAATAGTAGGTATTTCAATCTGAATATGTGAACGAACAGAACTCACTATAATGAAGAAGAGCTACTAATACCTTAGCTGTCTGCTAGGCTAAATAAATCATGATGGTTGCATAAGACATGCTATAGTATAGCCATGAATAATTTTACAAAATTACCTTTATTCCTGTATATAGACATTTGATATCTTACCTCATGGAAAATAAGTACAAACAAAATTTATGTGTAGTATATTACAAATTTATGAAAACTGTGTGTGTGTGCTCAATACCTACACATCATCTCAAATGTCAACAGCAGGAATTAAGTGAGTTTTTTAATCTCTTATTTTTGCAATGAATATGTTTTTTCACCAAGGTTTTTATAAGCAAAAGTATTTTAGAGATAATTCTATACTATTTAAATAGCTTAAAATCAGAAATGGGTAAATTATTTTGTTTTCCCCCAATCTTTTATTATTTATCAAGGATTTGTTCATTTACACATGACAGAAGTGTTCTGAACAGACAGGCATGGGTTTAATAATACAAAGGCTACAGATCTGAAGACTGAGTCTGCCTCAGGCACATCGCACTGACTGCAAACAGGTCTGTCAATATACCCCCAGGATATCACAAACATTGACTTGTCCCCAAATAAACTTTGCAAAACAGATTTTGGAAAATTGTGAGAAATGGTTCTTAAGTACAGCTTTCTAGGTATGATGGCTTAGAGTTGTAATATCACCAGTGTGTAAGAGTTTGTGGCTAGAGTATTACCTTAGGTCTGAAGTTTGAGACCAGCCTGGGATATACTGTGATATTTTGCTTAGCATGAACTACAGAGTGATATACCATCTAACATAAAGAAATACAGCCATTCCTTTACCACTGAGCCAGTGCTAAGCATTAGTACTTGGAGTTGAGCAGCCATTCTTATCTAATGAGACTCTGAAGAATGTTGTGCATGAAGGAAGGAAGGCACAGAGAAGGATCTGAGGGGGAAACGTGTCTAGAGACAATAGGTATTGATGAGACAACAGGAGGTAGGGGAGATGGAAGTGGTTCGTTTCTGGAATTTCTCACTTGTAAGCTAATACAGACTTAGAGAGCCAGAAAGCAAGAGCAGCCCAGCATGGTCTTCCCCTTTCTTTCCAAGGAAGCTAGATGCCTGTGACATCTTTGAGGAATTAGATGAACAGGCCCATAACAAGAGAAGAACAGTGGGTGGACAGGCTGCATTTTGCTTCCCTGTGCATGGGCCAGAGTGTGCTGGTAGGATTTGGGGTCTGATCACCTAACCCAGCCATGCCTAGGATGGTGGCCAGAGAGGTTTTAAGTAATAGAAATGGGTATCATGAGGCCAGGAGTGAGTGACATGAGGAACTGACAATCACGAATCAAAATGAAGCCAGTACCAGAACAGTGATTCCAAGTGTGCCTTTCAAACAACAGTGGCTCCAAGCTGGTGGCAAGAAGCAGAGATCAAAATAAAAAGGCAAAGAAATAAAAGAAGCCAGAGAGGAAGTGACAGCCCAACGGAGCAGAATGTCAGTGTTCTGCTCCTCATGTTTAGCTAGTGAATTACAAGATCTTAAGAGTCCTAAGGATAGACAGCTTGAGCAGCTTCTACCAACAAAGCCAGCACTTCCTACTGAAAAGACCAAATTGAGTTTGATTGTCTTTTAACAAATTTGTTTACCAATGTGGCCTTTGCAGCTCACACTGAAGCTGGGGCAATTTCATGTCAAAGGTTGAATGTCTTTCTACATGGAGAGGACTAGAAAGGGAAGCATCAGGAGGTAGATCATGTCAAATTCAGGGAAAGGTTTTCTCTGCTTGGCCATTCATTTTATTTTTGCCTGATCTGATAGGAACGTGAGAGCCATTGAATTTTGATTCTATTTCCCCAACTCTCAGACTTAGGTAGGGTTTTATTGCTGTGAAATGACACCATGATCATGATAACTCTTATAAAGGTAAACATTTAATTCGAGGCTGGCTTATAGTTTCAGAGGTTTAGTCCACTATCATCATGGCAGGAAGCTTGGAAATGTGCAGGATGGACATGATGCTCGAGAAGCTGAGAGTTCTACATTGTGATCCACAGGCAGCAAAAGGGAACTGTCTTCCACAATAGGCAGATCTTGAGCATTGGAGACCTCAAAGCCTGCCCTCACAAAGACACACTTCTTGCAACAAGGCCACACCTACTCCAAAAGGCCACACCTCCTAATATTACCATTTCCCATGAGCCAAGCAAACACATGAGTCTAAGGAGGCCATACCTATTCAAACCACCACATCATCCTTCCATTTACTTACTTACTTAATGGATATTTGAAGACAACACTGGATGGGCCACTCAGGATTTAGCAATGAGGAGCACAGATGTAGTGACTCCCTCAAGGGATGATGGAGATTAGTAGCACTGTCTGGGCTCAGGGAACACTCTTCTGAAGAGGATTAAAGCCAAAACTTCAGGGAAAGGATGCTATACTAGTAAGAAAAGAGGAGAGAGAGAGTGGAGAAAGCCTTAGGAGATGAAGGCCTGAAGGAAGACAAGAGGTAATCACGAAAATAGTTTGAAACAGAGCAAGGAGAAAGATGTAAGGTAAGGCTGAAGGAATGAGCATTAGTCATGTGGCCTTTGTAAACTGTACCAAGCATTTCATTTTTAGCCATAGGCTTATTCACAGTGGTCACTTCCCAACGGGGAAGTAACTAAGAAGTGATGGATTCTTCCATTCGTGGATAGTGGCCACTATCCTTCCTGGTTTATGACACCTCATGCTGGTTCCTGGAGTGATATTCCCTTCTTAGGATTGTGAGTGTTGTAACTGTGAGGGTTATATGTGAATTCTAAATCAAAGGATTAAAATCTGAGTTTGGTACATTCCAAGAGAAAGTAAAGCATAGTCAATACTGCATCACGCTCAGCATTGCAAGGCAAGTCATACCAAATCAATCAGAGCATCCTAGGGCGCACCAGCTCCAAATCTCAATGGCCTTTCATGATCACACTTATTTCTTATCGCATAAGTAGGTTGCAGGCTGAGCAGCTCTCTAGGACAATATACTATAGGGACCTGGAAGTCTAGCATGCTTCTGACGGGTGATTATGTCAAGCTAAGGCCGCCATGTTTGCTATAAAGGGAGAGAGGCCAGCTGAAAAAGACACTGTCACTGACAACTCATTGTCTAAGATTAGTTCAATAACTATGCATAGCTACAAGAGGCCCCAAATTGTAATATTTCCTGGGCTCACCATTTGTGACACATATACAAGTTACTCAGATCCCCTAAAGCTGAATTTCCAAAGAACTTCCTTTTGCCCCACAAATTGAAGAATCCATCACTTCTTGGTGGCTTTCCATTTGGGAAATGGCCACCGTGAATAAGCCTATGGACAAAAATGAAACACTTGGTACAATTTACAAAGGCCATATGACTCATGCTCATTCCTTCAGTCTTACCTTGCATCCTTATATCTTTTTTTTTTTTTTTTAATAAAAGGAAACATTTAGTTGGGCCTGATTTACGATTCCAGAGGTTCAGTCCTATTGTGGTGGGAAGCATGACAGTGTGCTGGCAGTCACTGTACTGGAAAAGGAGCTGAGAGATCTACACCTTGATCTGCAAGCAACAGAAAGGCACTGTCATCTTCAGGCAGCCAGAAGGAGGCTCTCCTCTGGTCCAGGTGAAGCTTGAGCATAGGACCTCAAAACCCACCTCCACAGTGATGTCCTTCCTCCAACAAGGCCGCATCTCCTAATAGTGCCACTTCTCATGGGCCAAGCGTAGCCAAACCACCACAACATGCTGAGTAGATAAGAATTTCAGAAAACCATGTATGGTGGCACACTCCTTATTCCTGTACTCAAGAAGCAGAGGCAGACAGATCTCTGGGAGTTCAGGACCAGCCAGGTCTACATAGTGAGTTCCAGGTTGACCAGAGCTATGAAGTGGGGCCCTTTCTAAAAAACAATAACAAAGAAATTAATTTTAGAAAACCTCATATTTTTAGTGTAAGTATAGTCTTACCTTACATCTTTCTCCTTGCTCTGTTTCAAACTATTTTCATGATTCCCTCTTTTCTTCCTTCAGGTCTTCATCTCCTTCTGTTTGCTTGTTTGTTTTTTGAGACAGGGTCTCACTATGTAGCTCTCCCTGGAACTCCCCCTGTAGATCTGGCTGGCCTTGAACTCACAAGAATTCCCCGTCTGTGCCTCTCAAGTCCTGGATCTAAAGGTGTATGTCACTGTGTCTGGTTAAAGAAGTCCTTTATATGGAACTTTATTCACGAAGGATAACCAAGGGGTAAACTTGGTGTTGAGTTCAAAGGGAGAGCTCTTGGCTCTGCGCCTAGAGCGGTTTGAGTGGAGGAAAGAGACACAAAGTGAGAGTTGCAGGATAATGAGGACTTTGGAAGCTCTGAGGTCATCAAGAAGGAAGAGCAGAGATGCTCTGTTATAGGGGCATCAACTGCTCAGCATCACCTCAAGGGACCTGTTGGGAAAGTGGGTTGGAATCCCATGTGGTGGCCATACTGCAGGGGTCCCAGAGATTTTCCTTTAGCTCTGGAATTCTTTGGGACCAGGACATTCCTGCTGCTGTCACTGGGAAGTCTTCTACTTAGCGGAGCTGCTGAGAGGGCTTTTGAAAAAAATCTTTAATCATGCTTTGAAGGATTATAAACACACAAAACTCATAGCTCTGTTTCCCACACCTTTCACGTGCATACCTGACCAGTAAGCTCTAGAGCCTTAACTACTTACTTCCTCAGGGGAAAAAAAATTAAGAAAGTGAATTAAAGCAAACCTTTCAATCAGCTCATCTTTGAGCATTTATCATGACTTTCTGGCTTTTGGAGACAATTGTTTCAGTTATATTAAAATTTAAAAAAAAATATTTTTTTAAATTCTCAGCTGAAAAATTTGTTTCTGTTTTTTTTTCTTCTTCTTTCCTCCTACAGAGCTAACTCACCTGATTTGTCAGAACAGCTTGAAAATGAAGTGCTAACTGGTGGGTTTTATTGAAAGGAAACCGAGTGGAACAACATATGTATTTTCTTAGAGAACTCAAAAAGCTCACAGTCATGTGGCATTCCTTGGGGTGAATTCTTTGTTATGAATTACAATCTGCTTACTGATGAGTTGTTAGTAAAAAAGTAGGCCTGCTGGGCCATTATTTTTTTCCACACAGTACACACAGTTCAGTTTTCCTTTTTTTTTTTTTTTTTAAAGTTTTCATTAATGTACTGAGTGTGAATAAATCTGTTTCTAATTTGTCATTGTTTTCCCTTCATCTGGACAATAATTTATTGCCAAATCTAACACTTGTCAATTATTAACATCTCTCTACCAGGGAAAATGTTTTAATTTTTCTTCCTTTATTTTATTTTTCTTACTTTCTTCCCCTCTTCGACTTTTTTTCCTTCTATTTGTTAAGACTAGGAGAACCAAAAAGTTACAGCAAGGCCGGGATTTTGTTTATGGATGTGACGTCCAAGTCTGAGTTGAGGGAGGCTGGGGGTAACTGTTGGGCACGTTGTGTGGAAGGAAGGATGGCCAGCTGGAGTTGTTCGGAGCTGAGAAAATAGGCTCAAGGAAAACTGTTGAGGAAAACTAGAACCAGATGGTAACCTGAGGTGCAGGACAACTTTATTTAGCATGGCAGTCTTTATTTATTTATTTATTTTACACACACATCTGGTCACACTGGGGAGCCTCTATGCATACTCGTTATTTTGCTGTTAATAGTATATTTGATTTGCCAAGGAATATTAGCAATTAAGTTCACTATGTATCTAAGTACATTCATATTTTAGTGGACCTTCGTGAGGCATGTTAGTGGTTAAGGCTTTATGTGGAAAGGGCAGAGGAACTGCTGTTTGAAGTTCTAGTGGTGTGGAAAATGTGTCCATCAATTAAGGATTTTAAAGAGGCTGAACCCCCCAAGAACATGCCAAGATGTCAATAATAAACAGCCAGTGGTGCACTGCCAATGCATTCTTGATTTTAGAAATAGTCCAGATTGTCCTGGTCCCTCCTGCACGGGCACATTCAGGATGAACCCGTATTGATTTCTCTTGGTGTCATGAGAATGAATACGGGGATGGGTTTGGATGTTTAACTTGTTAGCTCATGTCTACCCTGTCCATCAAAATCTAAAAAATTCTTAAATTGATGTGTTGATAAGATACAATTTGTGATGGAAGTGATATTTTGAAGAAGAAGAAAAAAACCCCTTTAATTCTTTCTTATTTAAACACCTGTTTCTTCATTCTGAGTTTTGCCCCGGTGTTAAAAGTACATGGTTGTAGGAGTAACTCTCCGGACTTCCGTCTTTGAGGTAAGGTAAGTAGGCTCTTACCTTACACGGAGTTGCTGTTGCAGAATTGCGAAGTTTAACTCAAATTATCATCTAGAAATCTGAAGAGTCTTAGTCTCACTACCAGAGCTGGTTTCCCCAACCATTGGAGGCCCTTTTCAAGTTTAAGCAGAGAAACGTCATCTGCCCTGAACACATTGCTTGTCCTGACACTTGCATTCCGAGACCACAGGAAGACGATGGGTGAGAGGGTGAGACCATGGCATCAGGGGCGGGGCTTCCAGGTAGAGCATCACTGACCTAAGAGTCCCAGACCCTAAAACTAAGGAGAACTTGTATTAAAGTGGAACCTTGTGAGACAAATGTGTTTCTGTATGTATATATGTGAAGAAGCAGGCTGTCTCAAGCCTATTATGCTGATATGAAAGGGAGCATTGTCTAGTGTCTTTCAGAAAATAGGGCATCATGATATTACACAGCAGAACAGAAACTATTTGTTTCTGAGTTTTAGGGACATGGTTTCCATTGGAGAGCTGGGTGTCAGCAAAGCATGGCCACCAGAGCTGGTACTGTCCCTACTATGCAGCCTGGCCATAGCAGTGTTGCAGGAGGGGATCCCTGATTGGCTTCCTCTTCGACAGTACCGGGTGGATTGAGGGAGAACAAAGGAGAATACACAGCACTGGAGGTTTGATGCTAAAGTGTCACTGAATGTCTTGTTTTCCATTCAGGACTAGAGATATCTACAGAAAAAAAATGTATCCCTTTTTTCATTCAATCAGTAATTACTGAGAACCTACTATGTGCCAGACCCTACTCTAGCCTCAGTTGTTTTACCCTTTGGAGATTGTAGTTGTATGTTAAAAATTCATGATGGCTGACAGGGCACTCTTGTCTTAAGAAAGGCACTCTAAGACTTGTGGATTCCCAAGACTCTTTGAAGGCTGAGAAGCAGAGCTTCAGGCTTTGGGATTGGTCTGACAGGTGAGTGATATGTGATAATAAACAGGATGCTTAATCTCCGTGAGTCTCACAGTCCCACCCTAGGGCCTATTAAATAGGAAAATGGCTGTAAAGTGCTAGACAGAGGTGGAAAGTGTAAACAACAGTTGGAAAAGCACTTCCCTGCTTCCCTCTATCCTCATGGAAGCTACTAAGGCTCAAGGACTGCATCAGCATCTTTTCTGCTACCCCACAGCCTGACAGTGATGGATTCTTCAAGGCTCTTTAGTTTAGCCTTAGCACAGCGGATTGGGCACACAAGTTTTCATGGCCCCTAAAGAGTGTTGGAACCAGTCAGAACAAGAACTCACATCCTTGAAGGTCAAATCAGTCTTTTATCCTATTTTCTTTCTCCAGCTATGTTTATATGTGTGTGTGTGTGTGTGTGTGTGTGTTGTGCATGTGTGTGAATGCATGTTTTACAGGTGTGTAGGCACCTGTGCATGTGTATGCCTACATCTATGAAGGCCCAAGGTTGATCTCAGGAACCAATCTCAATTTCCCTTCCTCTTTATTCATCTAGAATGCCTTTCAACCAAACACAGAGCTCATCCATGTGTCTCATCTGGCCAACCGCTTTGTTCAGAGAATCTCTAGGTTCAGCTTTAGAATCACAGGGGTGTTACCACAGCTACCAGATATTCATGTGGGTTCTGTGGATCTGAACTTTGGTCCTCATACTTGCATAGCAAGCTCCTCACCTCTGAGCCATCTCCTCAGCCCATCAGTGAAGTAAGTGGTCTTGATGTTAAGATGAATGAATCTGCCCTCTTTTTAATTACAAGTTCTTTTGAAGAATTTGAGCAGCTGGTTGTTACAGGAATACATCTGTGACTGTTAAGCCTCGCATCCCCTTAAAAATGTGGAATCAAAATTCTCATTCCAAAGGTAAGGGAAAGAAAGGGGAGTAGGGGGAGAAGCCAGAAACCATGGACTGGAGGATAAGTGGAGACTGAGCCCTGTGGCAGCCTGTACCTCGAACTGTTCTCTCAACCTTCCAGCTTAACCAGCATCTATTGCCTTCAGTTTCTTCCCCAGGAGCTCACTTAAATAACCCCTGCTTTCTCACTCTGGGCAAACTGGGCTGGAAAATCCTCTGCAGATACAATTTAGATTAAAAAAAAATCACATGTGTGCATGTGTGTTAAACCACACTTAATTCTTCCCTTTGGCCCTGACTTTTAGCATGTAAGCCCCAACACAAGAGAAGCCTCGCACCTAACCATATGATCTCTTTTGTGTATGTGACTTTGGTGAGCAGGGGGAGGTGGGAGGGAACAGGGTTTTTATTTTTTATTCTTATTTTCTTTTCTCTTTTTCAGAGGGAAAACTTGGAAAGGAGATATCATATGACATGTAAATAAAGAAAATATCTAATAAAAAAAAAGAGGAGCTTAGCACCTAACCATATGATCTCTTTTGTGTATGTGACTTTAAAAAAAAAAAAAAGAACAAATCCTGATTTCTTAAATTCAGAGTATTAAAAGCCCCATGCCTTCAGAGGAACCTTCTCCAGGCAGCCTGCCATGGCTTCATTGGGTCAAATCGTTTGGGGCGGACACTTGTTTGGCAACAGGTATCAGATGGTGTCTGGATTCTTGATGCCACCAGGGACTCTTCAAACCCCAGAGTGATTGTTGCCCTGGTCAGTCCTGCCTGTTCTCTCTCTCCCTTTCTTTCCCCCAGCCCCTGTGGCTTTCTGGGAAAGGGGTCTTATGTTAGTCTTGAATGTGTACCATCCTTTCACTAAATTCATTTTCTCATTCTTTCTCTGTGTGTGTCTCTGCCTCTTGCTATCTCTCAATATCTCCATTTCACTGTGTCTCTGTCTTTTTCTTTGTGTCTCTGTCTCTCTCTGTACCCCACCACCACCCTCACCCCTCTCTCTATGAGTGAGAACTTGAGATTTTACTATCTCTCTCGGCATCTCCAGGGAGAGTTCAGCCTTCCTGCTCTGTGTTTTTCACAAGTCTGGCTATTTTCAGCTCCCACTGTAGGTCTTTACACATTCCTGGGTCTGGATCTCAGTTGTGGATCTGTGGATGTAATGAAACATCTGAGCACATTTCTCAGATGAAGAAAACTGATAAAACTTCCAGCATTTCCATCATGTCTTCACCTCAGAAAACTGTGGCCATCCTCCGAATTTCCACGTGGTCCTGAGGGGATGCCAGGTGAGTGGGATACAGGTGAGCTGATGCAGCATCTTTCAGTTGAACTGAAAACACCTTCTCTTTACTGTGGAGCCAGTTTAACGGGTCAGTCCTTGCATCTGGTAAAGAAGTTGTGACAGTATTTTGGGCGAAGTTCTCAAATTGTCTGCATTAAGAGGCCAGGTTCCCTCCCTTTACTATGCTGACCAATCTCTATCGCTCTCTTGTGCTTAGCAGAGAGCACAGCCCCTCTTACCCCATTCAAGGATGCCATGTTCGAATCATGAAACCCTTACACAGCAAAGAACCTTTGAAACTGTGGCTAAGTTAAGATCTCATTTTGAGGAGATTCTACAATGTGATGTGGGCCATGGATGTAGCTCTAAAAGTGACAATGGAAACAGTTTGGAATGATGCAGATGGAAACCAAGAACTGCCAGGACTTTCTAGGAGTTGGGTAGGGAAAGGGCAAGGAATAAGTCCTGCTGACCCACTGGCTCTACCGGAGAGCCATGTTCCCCTAAGGTAGGAATATGTATGGTCATCTGTACTTAGCTTCAATGCCACCTCTTCTGACCTGTCCTGGAAGATTCTTTCACCATTGTCCCTTTTGAAATGCTTCATAAAAACAACTGAGTCTTTCTCCCTGTGGACTCTACTAGCACTAGCTGGGTTTTGCTTCTGGATCTTTAGTGTCTAAAACATTAAACAGGACCACAAAACACCTGGTAAATATTATTGTATGAGAGAAGAACTAACCCTAGCAGCATGGATAACACGTCTGTGAACAGTTGAGACAGCACAGCTAGCTTGTTACCAGACTGGCCAAGCCCTAGGCATGCTTAATTTTGTTTTGAAGACTCCAGCTGGTGTGACCAGCTAAGGACTTCTAATTCTCATCCTGTGCCAGATTCTTTCTCAAGGCCTGCCTGGTCTTTCACCATAAATATGTGCCAGCCTTAACCTGTGACTGTTAGCTTTCCTCTTTGTCACCAGTGTGGAAGGGAGATGTAGCTGAAGCTACTATCATGCCAGATGTGAGCTGAAGACTTTGTGAGGAAGAAGAAAAGCCACAGAACTTCTGCCTGGAGAAATCTGAAGAGCTGAGGGATAAACGCGACTCATTACCTTCAGGGGGGCTTTCCAGCAAGGGAATCTTGTGCTGCATCCCTAGGATTGCAAAGATATGAATTTCCATTCATCATGGTTCTTCTTTCGGCTGTCTTATTGCTGTGAACTTAACTTACATTACCCTGTCCTTAAAAGAAGAGAATGGGCAGAGTTCATAGCCAATAAAGCTTCATTTTCAAGGAGCTCTTTTAGAAAGAAAGTTAAATTGAATGAATAAACATTTTCTATTGGGATTGGGGGTGCTGGTGCAGCATGGTGGTTAAATACTTGTGTAGTGCGTGTGAAGCCTTGGCTTTGATCCCCAGAACCGGAAAGAAAATTCTTCCCATTATAAGCTATTTTCTGTTTTCCTCTAAATTCATATGCTGAAGTCCCAATCCCCAATTTCAAGAGCAGGACTCTTAAGTGATGTGATCTAGGTTAGATGAGGTCACTGGGGTGAACTAATCCAATTCAAGTGAGCTCAGAAGAGTTCTGGACACTGGCAAACAAAAGGCTGTGAGAAGACATAGGTAAGGGATAGCCAATGCAAAGCCAGGCTTGGAGCCACAGCAGAGACCCATGTTGCCAGCTTCTGGGTGTGAGACTTCTGACCACCAGAGCTGTAGGGAAGTAAGTCTCTCCTGTTTAAGCCACCAGTCTGTGATATTTTGTTGTGCTGCCCTGGAGTCAATATATTCTTCTTGGGAAAACAACAAAAGAGTACAACCACATTTGCTAACCATTTTCAGAGGCTCTTTCTCCTAGGCTATATTGTACAGATAGAATATAAATGTACTAACATTTCTCGAAAGAGTCTTTTCTTCTAAGTAGGTCATATATGTCCACCTCTAACCTTCTCCCACCCCCACCTTACTATCCCCTTAGTTCATGTATGAGAGTGTCTCTCACAGTTAGTAAGAAAGCATGTTTAGGTGTAGCCCAGGCAAATGATCATCTATTACCAGGAAAATAACTCAAAGAAATCAATTCTCTAAGTATTTCATGGGGTTAAAACCTGGTTTGCTAGAAATGCATTATTTACTTGCACCGTGTCTCTAGTCATCATTCTCTCAAGTGGGTCCTGCTCAGGGTTGCTGCCGGCCATGTGTTTTTTCTCACAGATCAGGAGTGTTGCTGAGTTTCCACATTAAAAATGTTAAGATTATTTGTAGTCTTGGTTGCTTTTTTTCTTCATTGGGAGAAGGTAACAACGTAGATTTTTATAGAACTCACATTCCCCTTCAAGCCTGTGTGTCAAAAGCCATTCACATTGGCTCACAAGTTCGTTCCAAACATGCCCAGGGGAGCACTCAGCATGAACTTCTGTCCCATGTGATCTGGGCTTTCTCCCGTGATCTCAGTGAGAATGCAGAGGCATGGTGGAATTTGTAAGGTGCTAAAATGCTTCTCATTGCCAGCGCTGAATCAGTGTTTTAGTCCACCTTTGATGGTATCACACAATAATACAGACAGGGAAATGCTAAATAATAGAAATTTATTCAACTCATAATTCTGAAGGCTGGGAAATCAAGATCATTGTGCAGTGTCTTGTGAGAACCTTCGGGATATCTTAGATATGATGGAAGGACAGGGAAGGGTGTGCAAGATAATGAGCTAAGCAAGGGGAGCCCATTCCTGTGGTAACTTACCCACTCCTGTGTTATCTCATCCACTCCTGTGTTAACTTACCCACTCCTGTGGTAACCTACCCACTCGTGAGGTAACTCACCCACTTCTGTGGTAACTCACCACTTTTGTGGCAACTCACTACTTTTGCCATAAATCATTCTTTGTAAGTCACTGATTCCTGCAGAAACTCACCCTCTCCCTCGCAGTAATGTCCTTAATCACCTTGCTAAGAATTCCCATCTCAACAGCGTTATAATAGCAGGTGCATTTAGACATGGGCTTTGGAGGAGGCATTCAAACTGTAGCAGAATCAAGGCCCTCCTGGTCTCCTTGGCAACACAAATTCATCCTTGTGTCTTCAGTTTGTGAACTGAGGACAGGTTGCTGAGATCTGCTGGGGCTGAAGGAGAGACAGAGGAGTAGTTATGGACAGGAGCAGAGTGAGACTAGAAATAATGATGCTTTTGCAGTAGGAGTTGAGCCAGAAGAAATCCAAATTAGAGTGATTTTCTGAGAGATCTAGCCATTTCCCTGAGAGAAGCCCAATCCCTAGACTGGGATCCTTGTGTCAGGCATTAACGTTTCCAGGGAAAACTATAGGGAATGAATGAGAAAGCAAGATGAAGAGGAAGAAAGCAAGCAGGGGTGTGATATTGAGCAAGGTCCTGTGAGAAAAGAATTTCTGGGTAACAATTTGTCCAAACTCAGTGTCTCTAAACAATCAACATTTATTGTGTCTCTGTATTCCTCTGAGGAAAGACGAAAGGGAGCTGCAAAACAAACTAGAAGAGGAGACTCCGGGGATCTGGGAAGAGTGACTAGATCCAACAGGAAGAGATGGCTTCTGGCTAGTGGGGTAGGTAATGGAGTGAGGAGAGAGGTGGGTTACAGGAGGGAAAACTGAAGCAGCCGGTGCCTTTCCTCAAAGACACTGCTGTACCGTCACAGTGTAACTAGGCAGGGGTCCTGGACACTGAGTGTAGAGGTCTGAAGACAAAGTGGGTGTTGAAATCAGAGCAGTGAACACAGCTGAGACCCCCTACAACTCCATCTGCTCAGCACACTGTGGGGAGCTGGGTCAGGGGGAAGTGGAGAAGACTTCAGAGACAGAACAGAGCCTAGAACCACACCCAAAATTTCATGAGTGTCGTGGTTGGCTGGCCCTGGATGGAGGCCTTTACAGTCAATATGTCAGGGGGAAACAGAAGATGTCAGCTGGGACTTAGTCATCATCCCCAGACTCTGCTTTCTCGAGGCTACTCACACACATGACTGGAGAGTTCTTGCTGGTTGTGGACAAGAGGCCTCAGTTTCTCCCCTTCACCTACCCCCATGAGTATCTCTTACTATGGCTTTAAGTCCTTGTGATACAGCATCTTTGTTACTTCAGAGGTGTAGAAGAAAATGAGCCAGCCAGAAGCCATTCTTCATGTGACCAAGCACCAGAGTCCACATAACCATCACCTCCCATCTTCTGCTCACCCCTTCTGTCCACATAACCATCACCACCTCCCATCTTCTGTTCACCAGTTCTGACCCCCATTTTGGGAAAAGGGCATTAGGAAAGGGGCATCAGAGTTTATGGATATGCTTTTAATTTTTTACAATAACTTTGATTCCATGTTCCTCAAAGACAATATAGTGTACCATTCACAGCAGTTTTTGGTGGACTGGTGGGGGATCTGGAATCCCCAGATCTCACATTTACTTACTATGACTTATATGGCTGCCTTGGGTAAAAGGGATGAGTTCCCAGATTCTTTACCATGCAAGTAAAGCAGAGGAATAACCTCTTCAACAAGTGAGCAAGTTTAGAGAGTACAGGTTGTTTTTCCTTCTACACCTCTGAGGTAACAGAGATAGGGAGGTACTGTACTCAGACACAGATGAGAACTCCCAGGAAAGCACTGACTAGGTGCTTTATACCTGTGTTGCATAGTATGCATGCACCCAACCACAGAGTGGGTACTCTGCTGTTATATCCAGAGCATAATTAAATAACATGGCTCCTTGCCATTTGGTGGGGATGATGTTTATTGAAGCATCAGAGCTTGTAGTCCCTTAACAGAGCCACTAGCTTCTAGAATTCTCCTTCCATTCCCTTCATGTTTTGTCTCCTAATGGCACCCACTGCTGTCTCAGAGTGCCCGGGCTTAGATGTTTGAAATACAGATACTGAAACAAAATCACAGAAATAGGCAGGTGCTGGCCTTACAAGAACAAGGCAGGAGATGTCTGGACACCAAGGGTTGTCAGTAACGTTTGTGCTTTGTCAGGGCTTTCATCTGAACCTTGAACAGCTTTGCCCCCGAGCTACGGAATTGTTTCCTTGAGTAGTTTTAAAATCCAACAGGTCTTTCGAAAAGCTAGTCCTTTGACTGTTTTATTCCTTCTGGATTGCTCTCAGGGGAAGGATGATCTTGATTTATAAATTATAGAGAGGCTTTTCCAAGTCAGTCATTTCTTAAAACAATAGATAGTGCACACCGCCTTTGGCAAGGCAGTGTAGAATCTGGTATTTTCAGTTTCATAGACAGTTCTTGAAATCATGCAAGTGAGTGATAGGATATTTCTGTTCAGCAGAGAAGGCATGTCTAAAGATTGGGCCCCAAATTTTCATAGCTGGCAGACTTGGTCTTCTAGCCACCGGCTAAGCTTTTTATGTGAGGGAGGTGGCAGCTGAGCAATTGCAGGGGTCTTTTTTGTACGTTCTCTGCCGTGAACAGCCAGTGAGGAGACAGAGCCGTGGCAGTGGAGTGACCTTGGCAAACGCAGGCCATCTCTCGCTGCCAGTTGGTGGGTGGTGTCTGAGTTTATGAGTTCTATACCTTTGGGATTCTTCCCTGAAAGAGATAGACTTTACCTTCACATGAAACCTGAACCAAGCCCCCCCCTTCCGTCCCACCTTGTCCCAAGCAGTGTCTACTGACACTAACCATTAATGAAATAGCATAGGTCTCCTGGGATGTCTTGGTTGCTTGTTCAGAAGCAGGAAGAACAATGTAGACAGAAATGAGATAAGTTTTTGATCACTTGTCACATCTCTTCCTGCATAAGGAAGAATGTGTTTTTGTCTACTGAGTCTTCACTTCATTAGTCTTTTTGTCTAATGAGGTGAATCATTTCATTTCACCTCTCTCTCTCTCCCTCTCTCTCCCTCTCTCTCCCTCTCTCTCCCTCTCTCTCTCTCTCTCTCTTTCTCTCTCTCTCTTGCTCTCTCTCTCTCTCTCTCTCCCTCTCTCTCTCTCTCTCTCTCTCTCTCCCTCTCTCTCTCTCTCTCCTGCCCCACCCTCCATACAGCATATGCACTTACCTTTACTCCCAAAACTCAGAAGAAGGAAGAGTTTTGCTGGGACTAGGATGAAGTTCCCATCCTGGAGAGGTTGGGGGTTCAAGGGTTGAGCTCTGCAGCCATGTTTCTGTCCCTGCTCAGCATGAGACAGAGGCATTGCCTGCCTGCCGAGTAGACATTAAGACAAGAGATGGGTTTGTAACTGTCAAGAGAGGCTGCCTGCTGCTGTGGAACGGTCACTCTGGACCGCATGGTGGCTTGCTCTTTCATGTTTTCTGATTCTTTTCCCTCCCCTCCCTGCCTCATTCTTTCTTTTTTCTTTTTACATTTTTTTTTATTAATTAAGTCATTTATTTACTCTACATTCCCAATGGCAACTTCCCCTCCTCTCTCCTCCCAAACCCTCCCTCTATTATCTCTCCCTCCTCCCACCAATTTCTCCTCCCCTTCTTCTCAGGAAAAGGGAAGCTCCCCATGGATATTAACTTGCTTGGCATTTCAAGTTGCAGTAAAACTAGGCACATCTTCTATTGAATTCAGACAAGGCAGCCCAGTCAGGGGAAAGGGATCCAAGATAGGCAAGGTAGTGAGAGACAGCCCTGCTCCTGCTTTAGGAGCCCCACCTGATGACCTAGCTGCACAACAGTTCCATATGTGCAGAGAGCCTAGGTCTGTCCCATACATGCTCTCTGGTTGGCAGTTCAGTCACTTATGAGCCCCTGCGGGCCTAGATTAGTCTATTTTGTATGTTTTCTTGTGATGTCCTTGACCCCTCTGGCTCATTCAATCCTGCCTCCCTCCCCCTGCCCTACAACCTTCGGGATTCCCCAAGCTCCACTTACTGTTTGGCAGAGTCTCTGCATCAGTTCCCACCAGTTGCTGGGTGAGGCCTCTCTGGGTGATGCCAGTTGTGTTAGGCTCCTGTGCCCAAGGTGGGTGAGGGTGGGGGTGGGGGATGCTTGAATCTCTTTGCCTTTCCTGGAAGTGTTCCAGTATTTTGGATTATCAATTTTTACCACTAGGTGGAGGTACAGAGCACAGAGCAAGGGTGATCTCTAGCTAGCAGGGGTCGGCTAGTTAGAGCTCCTGTCCAAGCCTGTTCTGTCTCTCTTTCCTTTGAGAAAAAGCCATCATGGGAGCTGTGTGCTTGTGGGCTGTTTTGGCAGTGGAATGGCTTCCTCCTAAGTGGGATGACTTCGGCCAGGTTTGTTTTGGAATGGGGAGGGGTAAAGAAATTTCCCTCCCGTGACCCTACTCCTCCCCCCCCAGCTCCCCGCCCCCCCGCCCCGCCCCGACCCCCATGGAGGCTGGAGGAGAAAGCATATCCTTTCTCTCAGTGGAGTCTAGTGGAGTCGGGGTCCGAAGGGGCCTTGCAACATTTGCAAGCAAAACAAGACATTAAGGAAATGCCAGTTAAGGTCCTGGCTTGTGGCTCTACTTCGCTGACTGCCAGTTCTAGCAATGTTCCAAAGAGTAGTTTGCACATTTGAATGTCAGCTGATCCTCACCACAAGGCAAGTTTTTAAACCCCAAGTGTTGTTAAGTCCCTAATTTATCCCTCACAGCTGTGGTTCTAGGCTCTGTTCTGTCTCTGAAGCCTTCTCCACTTCCCCCTGACCCAGCTCCCCACAGTGTGCTGAGCAGATGGAGTTGTAGGGGTCTCAGCTGTGTTCACTGCTCTGATTTCAACACCCACTTTGTCTTCAGACCTCTATACTCAGTGTCCAGGACCCCTGCCTAGTTACACTGTGATGGTACAGCAGTGTCTTTGAGGAAAGGCACCGGCTGCTTCAGTTTTCCCTCCTGTAACCCACCTCTCTCCTCACTCCATTACCTACCCCACTAGCCAGAAGCCATCTCTTCCTGTTGGATCTAGTCACTCTTCCCAGATCCCCGGAGTCTCCTCTTCTAGTTTGTTTTGCAGCTCCCTTTTGTCTTTCCTCAGAGGAATACAGAGAACTTTGCAGGCTGTGTCCCACCCCCAGACTCTCCTGCAGTCTCTTCCGCTGCCAGATTCAGCCCTTTCCCAAGCTCTGAGTCCAGTCTAAAGGAATCTTTAATATCTAAAGGACATTTTAGTATCATCATAGCATAGGAGAGTGCCACAGTCACTGAACACTAGATAGGGAAGATCTAACTTCAATCTGCCTCCTCGGTGGGTCACAAAATTCCTTTACATGTGTTGGATTTCAACATGGTATTTGTTTACGGATTCAGAAACTTTTGGAGCTCCTTCGCTACACCTCTCACCCCAGGGCTGTGTTCGCAGCAATCGGTTCCATCCATACCTCCTTTAATTTCCCTTTATAACACTGAGCTGCGCTTCACTAGAAAGACATTTTCTTTGAAATAGGAAGGATAGGGCAGGCGCTTCTTGCCAGCTGTGAGTAATGTTTGCAGTCTTGTCCCAGTGTGATTCAAGAACTCTGTGTCCAGAGATGACGGACCTTTGCAGTTATACAGCCTATCTCCCTTAATTCAGTGGAGCCCCCAAATCCCTAAAGTCACTTATCTCAACTGAGCTCTAGCCCCAGTACTTCTGATACTCCGGTTCAATGAGAAGCAAGATCTCAGACCACTAGGCAACCACTATTGCTATCCAAGGCCACATCTCCTCTACCTTCCGTATTTCTGGAGTGAAGCTAAGAGCTAATGTTGAAGCAGAAAGGGAGGGGCAGAGTCCAGAAATAGCAAGTCTGTATCAACAATTTTATTAACATCTTTTAATAAGGAAGTCCATTAAATTTCCTTTGGCATAATGTTATGTGTGCCGCACCGATCACCCTGACCAGCAGGGAAGAAAGACTAGCACACCAGTTCCTTCCAGCAACAGTTTACTCAGGAGCTGTTACATGAGAATCAAGGGTGTGCCCCCGAATGGTCCATGAGTGCTGCTTAAATACCCTTCGTAGGACTGCCCACGAGCCCATACCTATCATTGGCTACAGAGTCATGACAAAAGATCAGACCACTGGCAGGTGCAACCCTCTTGCCAAATAAGGACTTGTTTACTCCTTAGCAGAAGAATGGTAGGCACCATCTTTAAGGCGCTAGCAGCGTTCCACAGTTATGTACCCCAACTTCACAGGCTGAGTAGACATGGCTTCATCTTTATCATCACCAGCACACAATCCCAAGTGAACCTGGTTGGTCTAACTCAATTTGTGCATCCAGTTCTCTAAGCTACTTATTGCCAGATAGTCTGCTACATGGACACTGTATGGAAATCAGGACTTTTGCTAGAACTTCTAAATACTGGCCATGACCCTTGGCACTCATGGTGGAAAACTGATCAAACAGCATGTCAAAGAGGGAAGGCAGAAAAGCAAAGGGAACATCATATCATTTGGATCCTGGATAAAACCAGCCTTGAAACCAACCCTATCTTTGAATGTTTTTATGAATATATAAAATCAACTGGGCATGGTTTTATACACTTATAACCTTAGTACTCGGAAGGTAGAGACAGGAGGATTGAGAATTTCAAGAATTTCATTAGGTAAATTCAAGGTTAGCCTGAGCTATATCAGATCACTGTTTTAGTCAAGGTTCTATTGCTGTGAAGAGACACCATGATCACAACAACCCTTATGAAAGAAAAACATTTAATTGGGGTCTTCCAGTTTCAGACCACTGTCATCATGATAAGAAGCATGGCAGCATGTAGGTAGACATGGTGTTAGAGAGGTAGCTGGAGCTCTACATCCCATCTGGAGCCATAGGCAGCAGGAAGAAAGAGAGAAACACTGGGCCTACCTTGGGTTTTTGAAAACCTCAGAGCTCACCTCAGGGACACATTTCTTCCAAGGAGGCCACACCTCCTAATCCTTTCAAATGGTGCTATTCCCTAGTGGCCAAGAATTTAAATCCGTGGGCTTATGGGGACCATTTTCATTCAAACCTTCACAACCACCTAAAGAATCCAAAATTAAAAATTCATTGGTTTAAATGAAAGGTTGTGGTACACATCCTAAGGATTATTAATTAATATGTTCTGGGAAAGGTAAGGTTTTTTTTTTTAAAGGGAAAATATATGGTAAAAAAATAAGATTAATAAGAGAAATAATCAACTTTTTTTTCTAGAAAATTTCTTTTCTGGTCAGAGTTCCCAACCTATGTGCCACCCTCCTCCCAGGCTGCACTTGGGTCTTTCTAGAACTGGGAGGAGAACACCTAGAATTCAGTCTGAGAGAATTCAGTCTGTGATTCCCAGAGGTGGTTGTGAGTCATTGGGGACAGCAGCTGAGGAAGAAATCATCAGACTTGAGTGGTGGAAGGGGGAGGGAGGACCTTTTGCTCTAATCTGGTGAATCAGGACATAGCTTAGAAGAAAAGGGCTAAAACAAAGTATTTCCAGTAGGCAGGGTGGTATGGGAAGGAGAGGGAAGACACAAAGTGAGGACTGGCTTGGGGACCCTTAAGTTTCACAACTGGGAAATTAGGCTCACTCGGAGATCCGTGTGTTCAGTTGTTAAAACCTCCTAAAGTGTGTGTAGGTACATTGTAGAGAGTATAGACAAGCAGCAGGGTACGCTCTGTCAGGAGGCTCATCATCAGCTGTTCTCCAGACTTTGTGCCAAGAGCAATATCATGCAATAATTAATCTATTTTCTTTCTGGTAGTCTTTCTTTCTTTCTTTCTTCTTCTTTTTTTTAATCTGGTAGTCTTTCATAGGAGCACTTTAAGAGTGATATGGCAGTTCGTGTTCTATTTATAATATGATGAAACTTGGACCACATGTTTTCTGAAGCCATAATAATACCGCTGAATCAATTGTTGTTGAGCATGTATTTAGAACACACAAGGGCTGTTTTATATCTCTCTATACTTATTTTACAATATACAGGTTTTATCTCTCCCTTAGCTCTTGGGTATTAAGAAGAAAATGTACCTTCTCTGCGTGCAATTGTTCAGTGCATCTGACAGCCATTTGCTGTAACTCTGAGGTGGTCATTAGGGCATTTCGCCAGGTATTTCTGGCTTCCAGGCACATAGGAGAATTATACCTTCCTTCTTTCTTGGAACCACAATATGGCTATGTGACTGGTTTGGGCTAATGAGATAAAAGGGGACATGACGGAGTAGATTCCATAAAGCCCAAGATGCCACTCACTTTATTTTTCTTCTCCGTGAAGTGCATGGTGATAGTCCGTGGTTGGAATGAGGGATACTTCAGCTGTTGAAGTCTCCAGGTGGTTTATAAGAATCCCGCTTCACCTAACTCCTGTGTACACACGGCCTGAGCAAGAAGTATGTCTCTGTTGCTTTAGTACATTAGGATTCGGGACAGTTTTTCCCTAGTACAGATGTTAATTCATCTGGACTTGCATAAAACTAAAAATATTACAGTAACTATACTTTCAACTAGGAAGAATAAAATAGTATGTAGAAAAATCTCTTAATTACTTAATCTCTAAGACTTCAACATTTTGAAAAATGATGAAGAGAACAGGGAAGATGACACTTAAATATTAATCTTAAAATTATACTAATTTATGCTTTACTCTTATTTTTTAATGATATATTCTGCTAATGTCATACAAATATATGTTCATAATTTTCGTATAGTTGTAATTTACTCGGTACACTTAGAGGGTTTCTTTGTTACCTAGGACTTTTGACAAATACTATAAGTTTATGTTAGTCTTCACTGTCTTAATGTATATGCAAGGTCGAAATAATTTTGATTCAATTAGATTTTTTTTGGAAGCAAGTTACAGAAAACCTCAACTCAAATTGGCCATAAGGATGTTTAACATTTCATGTCTGTAGAAGTTGAGGCTGAGGATTGATTGCTGTAGTAGCTCAAGGTTGTCATCAAGGATCCAGGGTTTTCCATTTCTCCTACTTTCACTCCTTGGTGCTGAGTTCCTTCTCAGGTATATCATAAAAAGGTTGCAACATCTCCAGGGACTGTGTCTAACTCTGTGCTCAGAGTTAGAGGCCAATTGGCTTCTGTCTATGTCACCTTGGAGAGAGGCATCTCTATCTTCCCAAAGCTCCCAAGGAAACATTTCTACTCATCTTAGAGGCCAGAATTGAGTCCTGTGTGCATTTTCAAGCCAGTCTCTGGCCTGGAGTATGAGTCTGGAGAATGGGTGGAATTGCTGTGGTCAGCACAGACCATGATGTCCCCACAGACTGACCACTACTAGACATCTTACAACAACTCGCTGGCATAAATGACATTTCTGGAAGCAGCTTGGTTTCTGCAACTCAGAACTGCTAGATCAAGAAATGAATATTTTTATTGTTCTCTTACTGTGTCAGTAACATATTCTTCAATTTGGTAAAACTGCATCATCATCATCAACCCTTATGACTAATGCTATGACTTATCTCTTTCAGATGTTGTTAGTGTTGGGTTTCACTGAGAATTCTTTAGCTGTGAGGTAGGCTGAATAGCTCTCCATTGCTTTGTTTGCTTTTATTTGCATCTGCTCCTTCAGAAGGTAACACTCCCTGGAACAATAGTCAGGCAGAATGCTGTAGTTTCAAACCTCCAAGTGAACTTGGCATCTCCCACCTCCATCTCATATGTAGCAGAGATGGAAGTGAGGACCATCTCAACATAAAATAAATGCAAATTACCCTGAGACTTAACCGCTCCAGATGGAACCCACGGGAGGCCCTTAGCATGGAATGGTCCCAGAGGCTGCTGGCCAAATGCAAGGAATCCCAGCGCTTGAGCACAGTCCTTGGAGAGCACTTGAGCACAAATTATTTTTATGACCAAATGTAATGATTGAGTTAGAAGCATTAAAACATTTAAAGTGATATTCACATGTAAAATTCTCCTCTGAGGGATGGCTCAGTCTCCCACCGTGTATCTCTAAAGAAAGTAACATTGGAATAAAGCAGTCCTCACTTTGTTTATCACAAAAGTTTTAACAGTAGACTTATCAACCAATCTTTGTTGTGGTAAAATAGTCTTTAGTGGTAATGTTTGTCCTAACTCACTGACTTTCTCTCCATTGTATAGCAGGCTTCAAACTGTTTGTTTATTGTTTACCATAGAGCTGTCAAGGATGTTCTGAGGAAGGGCTAAGGGTGGCTCGAAGTCTACAGAATGTTGCCTGTCACTGTCCATGAGGCAGAGCACATGGCATTCACGACATCACCAGGAGCACCCAGGCATCTCTTCTGTACTTTTCTTCTATCAGAATGTTTTCACTATGGCTCCCTTTGTCATGTGCTGACTCGCCTTCTTTCTCTAACTGTTCATTCAATTTTGGCTTTTTGGCTGCTGTTCTTAAGGATCTACCTCTGCTGATTTAAACACTATTTCTACCTTCTTCTGCTTCATGCAGGAGAAATAAGAGACCAGAATGCTCTGGCTTAGATGTTGTAAGATATTTAACTACAATTCAAAATCATTTTATTGATCTCCTTCATTGGTTTGCAATGTACTTCAGAATTTTTGTATCAAACTGAAGTTTAAACATTCATTTTCATTCCCCATAACAGTAAACAAGGGGTCACTGTGAAGTTTCTTTTTTCTTTCATTCTCCCTTTTCCTCTTCCTCCTCCTCTTCCTCCCCTCCTCTTCTCCTTCCTCCTCCTCTAAATTCTGGGATTTGAACTTGGAGTTTTTCACTTTTATATATTGGGGAAACACTCTACTACCAAGCCATGTTCCTAGTGCTGGAGTTTCTTTGCCTTTGTAAAGCACAGTGAGACTAAAAGGGGCTTCCAGTACCTAAAAGAAATGATTCCCATGTTGTGTGCTTCTCAGTAATACAGTTACATTTCTAATCTTAAGAATGAGACAATTCTACATATGCATTTTTATTAGGTCTGTAGATGCTCCATACTCGTAAGGATCCTCTTCTTGAATTCAGGGATGGTAGGATTTCAGGTATTTGTCTTACTTCCTGATAATATTTTTATCTCTTCTAGTGGAATATAACAAGGTATGCAATATAGCACAAATGTAGATCTGATGTATTAGAAACAGATAAGATATGTGGAAAATAGTCCTTGGCTACAAGGTGAGGTGAGGAAACGGTGGTAATAAGAACAGATCTACTGGCTGCATCACAATGGACATTGGCTAAATGTCTGGGCTAAGTGCAGTGTGGTGGGAGCATCCCCTCACTTACTTTTGATGATGGGATCATCCAAGGAACAGGGACAATCTGTTCAGTTGCCAGCAGGACAACGTTAGATTTCTATCAGAAGATGCCTTCTGTGTGGGATGGAGGCAGAAAAAGAAAATCCGCTAAATGCAGACTGAGTGCTTCAGAGCATCCTGGGAATGCACAGACAAATCTACAGCTATGGGGAGTCTTGCTTCTCTACCTTATGAGCATCGCCATGTCTGGTCTTTGAGTGATATTTGTGGACACATTAAGGTTTGTGGAGCTGTAGCAACCTGAGATTGGATACTTCCTCTGGGTTCTTCCAGATACCAAAGAGAAGTCTTTGCTTGACTTAAGACAACTGTAGTCAGGCTGGAGCACCCCACAGGGTGGGGTGGAGAGCTTGATATGATGGTGCAGAGAGAATCACAGGACATAGGCAGGGTGGTTTCTTCTCCCCCACGATGCTCAGTGGCTCCAACTATGAAAGAGAGCAGTGTGAGAGCTCTCTCCTTCTCTGGGTCTCTCTCTGTCTCTGTTTCTGTGAGTTGAATTATCAGGGTAGGTACTAGTCAATAACAAAAATGTGCATCTGGAGGATTTTGTTTCTGGATCCACATTTCCACACAAATCACTCTGAATTTAATCCTCTTCTCTCCTTATTCATGTTGTTCTGCTTCCACTTAAATCAGTTAATAGCTCTGACTTGTATTTGATTTTCAATACTTTTCTTTGAATTCTTCCTGATCACCATCTCTTTCTCTCTTCAGTTTCTTGTTTCTCTTCTTTAACCATGTTTTCCAAACTCCCTCTCATTTATTCAGTGAAGCCAGTTTAAATATTATTTTCTAACACTGCATTCACGTAGGATCATTTTTTTAATGCAACAAAGAGAGCTGAGAATTCTACTTTATAAAACCCTCTCCACAGAGTAACCGGAATTGCCTCTGAAGAAATCAAAAAGAAAGTGCAATTTGATGGACAGGTAGGATTTAGGCAGTAGGGAAACTGCACTGTGCCAAGTGTGGGACTAAAAGCAATGTGTTTATGTTTACATACGTTTTAATAAATATCCCTACCCATTTAAAAACGTATTCAACTCACTTTTGAAATCTAAGAGGTATTAACATCTAAGGGTAAACCTGAAGTGGGATTCGGGTAGGTAGAGAAGACTCAACCCTTAAGAGACTTAGGTGCCTGTGGTTGAATGCATAAAGAATAAGGGTATGTGGAAAAGAATGAAATTCTAGCTTTCTGAACATGGTGAATGCAGGAAACAATGGGAGATTTGCTTCCAAGCAAGTCTGGATGAGGCTGTGTTTACAGCTGAGAATGTCAACAAGGAAACCAAGTCCAGTGTGCTCAGCAAGGGCAAGACAGCATGTTTTTGTTACACTGACTGAAAACTATGCATAAAAATTGCAAGATTATTTGGTATTTAAATTCAAATGTGAACTCAGTTACAAACCTCTAAAGATGTATTTAATTTTACAGTTCCTCTTAATGCTGGCATCTTGTAGAAGGTCTTTGCACTTTCACTGGCTCTGCCTAATTTTTAACCTATCAGCCTTCATACCTATTCAGCTAAGTAAATAGCTATGCAGGTCAGACAAGATTGACAGCACAGTGTTTCTAGACTGGTCTATGCCCAAGTGGGGGTTGGCGGGGGGTGGGGTGGGGTGGGGGCTGGGGGAAAGGGCTGATTCTGACAGCATGGATTATAAATGTTTTCAAGTAATTAAAACCTGACTTTCTATACTTGATCTATGCTGTTTCCAAATGTCTAATTGTTTGCACAACTTTAAAATAAGGGGGCGGGGGAGGGATGGCAACTTTACTGAGCCAGAGGGAGTTGTTTGCAATGGTTCAAATTATGTTTAGATTCATGGAAGGGTGTTTGAAAGCACTCTGAGGCAGCTATAAAGGATATTTTTTTTCAGATGATTAAATGCAAATACTGTTTTAAAATTCTTAAGAAAAATTATTTAAGAATAAGCAGGAAATAAGAAGAGATGGGGTGGGGAGCATGAAGGTGAAGGGGGGGATTGTTTGGGAGTGAGTTCTCCTGCTGGGACTCACTTTGATAGCCATCATCTGAAGAGTCTTTGTTCTACTGGAACAGGATGGCAGGAAGATGGGGTGCTGAGGTAGCTCAGAGTCCAGGGAATGTTTGGCCAAGGAGTGCCAGGGTGCGCTTCATCACACCCTCTTAACAGGCTGTGCATCTTCCTCCAGGGTGCCTGAGGCTTTGGAACTACAGTGTGTAGATCCCCGAGCATATACAGAAGACTGACCTGACCTGGAGCTTCACCTTCCTAGTGTTTGATACTGAAATCAGCCCCTCTAAGGCTGCACCAAAGAGCAACTGAAAACCACAATTCTGCTCCATCCCTTTCCTCCCAAACTCCATCAGTTTGAATTTCACTTATTCTTAGGCTTACATTATGTATGCTATAAAATGGATACTTATTTCAGCTCTGGCCCTTCAAGAGCTAATCATGAGGCTACTCTGCATGTCCAAGGGTAGTGGGAGAATGTGGAGAGATCAAAGGCTTTTGTGGCTTAAACAGTTTAGACCTGAGAGGAAGTGATTGTAATTCTCTTGAAGACTTCAGCTAACTCTCTGACAGCAAATGTTGGGGTACCTCCTCTCCAGGGGATTTCTGTTGCCATCGGTGGGGCAACACTGGGTGCAATGTTCCCCTTATGTTATCAGCATTCTGCTTTTGATCTAACAGGGGCTTGTGAAAGGGGAGAGGAACCCTAGAACTGGAGGAAGTTTCCAGAGCTCCAGGGAATTCTCTTTCCTCAGGGGTTTCATTCATATACTTGCTGAAAACAGTGTTTTATCAAGACAAGAGTTTGCTTTCAGCTCTGAGTTTAGATCCAACTTAAAGAGATTCTGGACTGGAACTGCCTTTAGGATTGGCAAGAGAGAAAAGCACAGGGAAGGACTTCTAGAGGCCTCTTGGACATCAGATGGCTATTTCACAATGACCTTGTGATGAGTTAAGTATAAATGAATCAGAAACATAAGGACCACATTTCCTTTGAAATTCACATGGGCTTTTAAAAATTAAAGCAACAAAGTTCTTGGCAAGGAGTATTTAGGGACAAGTTCAAGCCTCTTGATGATGAGTTGGAGACATTCTTTACAGACACCAAATGCCGTCAGGCCCTATCTCTGTTCTTTTCTCTTTCTCTACCCATTTCCTTAGGTATGTATAACCTGCGAAGCTTTGGGATGGTCAGCAGGCAAGTGCAATAGGTCCTTCCGTGCTTTTCTGAGCTGCTTGATTTGGCCAGGACAGTGCTTTGGGTGTGGGAGGGAGGGTACATGCTCGGACCTGGAGTCAGAGGATCATATTTGGACCCTGTTCACATGACTGATGCTTTGCTGGGAGTTGGCATGAATGAGATTTTTCAATCCTATTAGGAAGCCTGTGGGTATTTAGTGAGAAGCACTCATTCTGGAATCAGGGATGTAGCACTAAAGAGCAGTTGACTCCTTCTTGGGCATGGTCTTGCTTACTCTGGCAAAGAGGAAGCCTTTGTAGAGATTCTGTAGTGTCTTTTTTCTTTTTTTATGCATATTACCATGGGAAGCACTCACAGTGGGTTGTACTGGACTGATAATGAATTACAGAGGAAATAATCTGAAAATAGCCAGGCAGTTTATTTTTGACAAGTGGAAAATGCCATTAAATATGCCTTTAAGGGTAAGTATCATTAAAGGTAAGGATAATGATGGCAGTGTCTGGGGGGTTTGCAGATGTCTCATTTCTTGAATACATGTTTTTCTGCAGTAGAATTTGTTTAAAATCATTCAGTGGGTCCTTTAATTACAGCAAGGTCTCTCCCTGCCTTGCAGCTTCTCATTCATTTATTATGCAAGGAGAGTGGCCTTCCACTCTAGCAGACCTAGTATACACACATAAAGGTACTCAACATCATGAGATGGGCCAATTCTTTCGTAATGGTGTGAACACAGTACTTAACCCATGGCAGACACCCAAAAAGATGTTGCCATAT
The DNA here is from genome assembly GCF_008632895.1 of Mastomys coucha. Lineage (NCBI taxonomy): Eukaryota > Metazoa > Chordata > Mammalia > Rodentia > Muridae > Mastomys > Mastomys coucha. Next base: position 82,387,288 of record NW_022196906.1, on the reverse strand, counting down.
GAACTACCATTAGCACTTTATGGATGGTTGCTGGCTCATTTTAAAGGAAAGAAACAGACAGAAGATGGAGAATAAATGGCCTAAGAAGAAAGTAGGACCATAGAACCCCAAAGATCGAGATGGTCCTAAAGCACTGTGGAACAGTCGTAAAATCCCAGTGGTCAATGAAGAGACCTGAAATATGGCAGAGGTGAGAACTACCTATATCTTCTTGAGCATGTTTGATGATACCTTCTAGGAAAGTCTCAGAAAACAAGAGAAAAAAAAATAGTGATGATGACAATGACGATAAACAAAACCCCAGGACTGGAAAGCAGTTGTGCCATGGAGGGAGAGTCAGTGAATGCTGCCACGACCTGTCCCACAGCTCTGTCCTCTGGTCAGTTCATGCAGCAGATTGCTGACCATTCATGGTGGTCCAGAGAGAGAGAGGGAGGCAAATGATGTAAGCTTAAGGAAACCTGTAGTATTGAGGACACAGAGAAAAACTCATAGCTACGACTCCAAAGCTAACTGAGATGGATGCTGTAAGGGGGCATAAACTGTATGAGGCCTCTGAGCACCATCCAATACCTGCCTCACAGCACCTCCTTCAGAGGTTCGTGGCCTCCCAACTTCTCACAAATCTGAGCTTTTGGCTAACAGCTATTGTCCCTATTTGTTCTCCTCAGATATACAGAGCCACATGGAACACAGTGCTAGCATATGAATCTGTGCATAGGTAACACTCCTTCTCAGACAGTAGAAAGACTTGTTGAAGAGCAGTGTCTTCATGTGCCAGCCTTACCTGGCCACTCTTGCTGATATTACAGCAGACAGAAGTTCCTTTGCCACCCTCGGGCCAACTAGCAGTAGATACCTGTGTCTACCTAGAAGGTTATGGGAACAGTTTGTACTTCTGGGAGAAAGCCAGCCTGTAGGCATATATTTTTTATAGCCTACTTCTATAAGGGTTCAACCTCCCCTCTAGTCCACTACCCTACCAGAGATAGTGGGAAAGAAAGGTTATTAGGATATGGTGGAAGTGGACCTGTTTAGAAATAGTTCTTTGGGGTGATTACAGTCTTTATTGTTCTCAGTCCAGTCCACTAGCAAACACCAAATCCAAATCTGCAGCTGCAGTCCAGTCCACTTGGCAGACACAATGCAATAGTCAGCAAGGGCAGTTCAATTCAGACGCTTTCCAAGGCAAAGGAACTTCAAGGCTCGTCAATCAGCCTGAGCTGCAAGAAGGTGCTGGAACCTCATGAGTTCTTTGGTGAGTTTCTTTCTGTGATGTAACCACAAGCGAAGCTCAGCAATACGATGTAAGGCAAACCAATACATGCGTTTCGTCAGTGAAGACTTGCGAGATGGAGCAAAGTGAACCAATGTTGAACTCCCACTGTCTGTGGGGTCATATTTATATATTTTTTTCTAAACATCATGGGTCCTATCGAGTGTTTGCTACAGCAAAACATCCTTTCGCCTGTGTCTGCTTCAGCAAAACTTTCTTTCATGTGTCTGCTTTAGCAAATCATTCTTTCACCTGTGTGCCCCAAAAAAACATCATTATAATCTGAGTTTCCAAAGAAATTTCCACGTTACCAGCCAACACCGGTTTTCATCAGCCCTCCTTTGACTTTTCCAGGTACTCATTTGTGAAGATAGAGACACTTGGCTGTATGTTTTCTTGCCAGTCTTAAGGTCCCCGGATTCTCAGGGTCCTGCACCTTTCAGCAACCTTCCAATGTTCAGTGCCTGAGGTGAGATCACTCGTCATCCTCCTTCCTGCTTTCTCTGCTTCTTTCCAGTGCTTCACCCACTCAGCTGTCCACTCACATCCACCTCAAAAGGAACTGAAGATTCAGACCTGCTTCAGGAGTTAGTGGCGGGATGTCTTCTCTCACTGACTTTGCTTGTGGTTCAGTATACAGCAGTAAACATTCTTGAAGAAAAATGCTAAAAATAGGAAGAGAGACTTTAGCAAAATTTAAGACGCACACAGTGGTTTCTTTCCTTAGTGTTTTACAGGGTTAAAGCCATGATAGCCACATGAGAACATTAAAATGCATTATACCTTCACCTGGGCCCTGTTCCACAAGGCTGTCATATTACATATATTTAGTATATAATGTACTTTATTTAGAAATTCTTGGAAAGTAGCTAAACCAGATTTATTTGAAATGTGTTTAGTGTTCGAAGAGGGATTTGGCATCTCTGAGGAATCTAGCAGTTCTTGTTATTATTGAGTGGCTTGTAGGAACAAACAAGAAATGGCAAGCAGAGGACAGTACCTCAGACACTTCTAGGACAATTCTTGGGAAATGTGAAAATAGCCACACTGCAGC
>NW_022196906.1:82351261-82384948 GCF_008632895.1 Mastomys coucha | reverse complement strand
GTGTTAGACTAGCTCTTTACTGACTCTCTGTTCTTACATGACTTCTTTCCCCCTGCACTCTTCTGAAAAGCCTAGGGGAGAAATCAAATGCATGTGTCTTTTAAGCTTTGCTAGGGCCCTATGAAGCATCAAGTTCTTTCTGTGCCCAAACAACTGTGAGTAGCTTAGGAAGCAGAGGCAACCCCTGTCAGCAAACAGTACCTTGCTGTCTGAAACCTAGTCCTTTCCCATCCACAACTCTTTCAGAGAAAACCAAGGTATGGGGAATAGGGCTTGGGAGGCAGTTGTAAGCACTGTTTCTCTGTGGCAGACTTGTTGGTAAGGTCATTAAGAAATATGTGTTTTCATTTTGATGAATTTTCATTTCTCTGGAGCTTTACTTAGTTTACTTACTGCACATAGGCAGTGCAAAACATCTTATTAACAAATGGACAGAGTTTAAAGCCATCAGACTTTTTAACTAATGGACTTTTAAACTATCTACTTACATTTTCATGAATCTTAAAACTACTGTCGTAAAGTACTTATGCCAACACATAACGATAGATTAGTGCTATGTTGCTGTTGGATTGAAGAGAAAGAATTAAAAACAATTATCCACGGCTGTGACATTAATCAACATAGATGAGTGCGTCTATATGATATGGAAGAGGTGTCTATTTAACATGTTTAGTGTTGAGAAAAAGTTGTTGCTGTTTTTGTTGCTGGGGACACTGAGACTTGCACGCACTAGGCAGGCACTGCACATCCCTACCTCCCCAAAGTCTTTTTATAATTAAAAATTACTAAACACCATAGCCCTCTTCTCTAAATATTGTTTTATTAGTATACTCCAATGTCAGGAAAGGGTTAAATGTGCAAGAGTTCTAAGAGACATGTTCATGTAATACAGTGCAAAAAGTGCTGGGAAGGATAGAAGGGCCCAGATCTCAAAGCAAGTATGACCATGAGCAGAGGACAGATGGAGTGAACTGTGGGTACAGTTTCTTACCTGCTGTGCCCCTAAAGGAAGTCTCAGCACACATTCCCCAATTCCAAGTGCCCAAGGGTGGGAATGTAGTGATATTGCCAGCTGGACAGTCTGTAGGTGCATGCTCCCATCTGCACTTGATTCTTCTGCTGTATGAAAAAGAAGCCCTGTGTAAGTTAGCATCTCTCTTCACACATGAAGTCAGATTCACTGACAACGCTGTGGACTGCTAAATGAGCTTTGAAAGACACTGCATCAGTACTGATGATACTGATAGGAGTGCAGAGTAGACTAGTTCTGTTCTACAAATGCTAGCTCTTGCTTTCTACCTCATAACCGAATGTCTTGACTTTCAAATAGATTCATGGCTTCCATAATAAAGATTTATTTCCTAATATTCTTTGTAGTAGGTGTAGATGTGACTTGCCTTTGACCAACAAAAGAGGAAATCTCTGAAACCCACAGGAATTTCTTTTCATACTTTGGAGGATGTTTCATACCCTTTCCCCCCCCTTGCTGGCTGCAGTACAGATGTGATCATTGGAGTTTGAGCAACTGTAATGAACCCCAAAGTAGAAAACTCATACTAAAATGTCCAAACAACATTGTATAAGGAGCCTGGACCCTAATGCTAACCCCAGACTGCCCACCTCCAGGCATTCTTTATGTGCTACTGAAGTGAGCTTGTTTAAATCAGTCGTCTTAGTTTTGGCTTCCTATAATCAAAAAGTAATCTCTTTACCAGCACGAGAAGTGTTTTCTGAAATTGTGCCCAGGGGGACAAAATGTGACATGCTTCTTATGACATGTATGATAAGTGACAGCATGGACACTTTAGCCAGTTTTCACGAATTTTAGGTTGAGCATCTGTGGAATTAAATTTGAAGTATAATTAAGTTAGAGATCAGTGTACCTCAACTCTGTGGGCACTGCCAAAGACACAGGAAAAGGCCTTCTTTCTTGGACTAAGTGTCTGTATCTTTTTTATTTTATTGATTTAAGTTGTATTGCATTATTATGAGAAAAGATACACGATTTCAATTTATCTGAATTTATTAACATTTAGAAACATTTTTTAAGTAAATAGAATTAAATCACATTCTTGTTTCCCTTTTGTACCCCAACTGCTCCCAGAGACCCCCCTTTAATACCTATAATACCTTTTTTGTCATATTCTTTAAAATTTATAAAGTATTATAACAATAAAAATGAGTATTATAAAAGTTGTTTGAAATAAAACAACAATCAATTTAACAGTCTTATGTAGATGCTTGTCTACAGCAATACTGAAAATACACACATTTTTCTCAATATAAATTTTAAATAACTCCAAACATATTAACTGTATATTTTAAAATAATACATCACTACTAGTATTTTTTAAATGAACATAAATATATAAAGTCTTTTTGTTTGTTTGTTTTGTATTTAGTAGAGCTTAAAATCTTGGCTCTTACTGTGGTACAAGCCCAAAATAAGAACAATTTTTAGACATTGGATTTCATTGTAATAACGCTGTACTACAATGACCCTCACATCACCAAAGGATTTTACCTCCATCATAGCTAAGCTGAGAGTTGACAGTTCTGCTGCACCAAGGAATGAATTGTAGGCTCGATTTTTGGGTACAGACTTCCTGCTATGGTCAAAGCTATTTGACTTGAGGGAGTGAATTTACTTTCAGCCCACAGAGAACAGGTTACATTCATTTAAGAAATGGTGTGTGTATTAAGATGGTCAATCGATAAAGTCATTCACCAACTGTTTCAATGAACAATGATTTTGCTTGGAGGGTGGCACAGATATTAGGTGAGGGTAAGAATCTGGTTCATTGGCTGTGATAATTTGGAAAAGCATAGGTCTCAGAGAAAGAGTAACTTATAAAGTCCTCTTCTTCAAATTTGATAAAATAGTTACAAACATCAAGCAAAGCATTCAGTCTCACTCTTGTTCTCTTACAAGCCACCTCCCAAGTTGTCTACATTTCTTTTGGCTGTACAAATATACCTTTGAAATATGTAAGCTGTTCTGAAAACCATAGTATAGTGTAAAAACATGAAATAAACAATACTAGTAATAGAGAGGCTCAGATAGGAGAAGCAAGATTTCAAGACCCTTATGTGGTACACAGCCAGACAGTGTCACAAACAAACAAGCTGACAGTGTATATAGATTGTACAATGTTGGACCTATTTCTCCAATTACCAAATTAGAGAGATCATTGGATGACAATCAACAAATTTCCAATTCCTCATATTATTGGATTTCAATTTATTAAGATATGTTGGTAATATTAATTTTTAAATTAATATATTAAGAAAAAGTTATTATCACTTCCTGTTGTTTCTGTTGTAACAGGTAGAATTTGGTTTGTGTGGATTTGTTGAAAGATTCCTCTAGGGTGTAGTTTTGCTCCTTATATTGATGTTTTCCATCTATTATCCTTTGTAGAGCTGGATTTGTGGAAAGATATTGTGTAAATTTTGTTTTGTCATGGAATATCTTGTTTTCTCCATCTATGGTAATTGACAATTTTGCTGGGTATAGTAGCCTGGGCTGGCATTTGTGTGCTCCTAGGGTGTGTATGACATCTGCCCAGGATCTTCTAGCTTTCATAGTCTCTAGTGAGAAGTCTGGTGTAATTCTGATAGGCCTGCCTTTATATGTTACTTGACCTTTTTCCCTTACTGCTTTTAAAATCCTTTCTTTGTTTAGTGCATTTGGTGTTTTTATTATTATGTGACAAGAGAAATTTCTTTTCTGGTCTAGTCTATTTGGAGTTCTGTAGGCTTCTTGTATGTTCATGGGCATCTCTTTCTTTAGGTTAGGGAAGTTTTCTTCTATAATTTTGTTGGAGATATTTACTGACCCATTACATTGGGATTCTTCACTCTCTTCTATACCTATTATCCTTAGGTTTGGTCTTCTCAGTGCATCCTGAATTTCCTGGATGTTTGGGTTAGGAGCTTTTTTGCTTTCTGCATTTTCTTTGACTGTTGTGTCAATGTTTTCTAAGGTGTCTTCTGCCCCTGAGATTCTCTCTTTTATCTTTTGCATTCTGTTGGTGAGGCTTGCATCTATGATTCCTGATTTTTTTCCTAGGTTTTCTATCTCCAGGGTTGTCTCTCTTTCTGATTTCTTTATTGTTTCTATTTCCATTTTTAGATTCTGGGTAGTTTTGCTCATTTCCTCACCTGTTTGATTGTGCTTTCCTATAGTTCTTTAAGGGATTTTTGTGTTTCCTCTTGAAGGGCTTCTAGCTGTTTACCTGTGTTCTCCTGTATTTATTTGAGGGAGTTATTTATGTCTTTCTTAAAGTCCTGTATCATCATCATGAGAAGTGATTTTAGATCTGAATCTTGCTTTTCCAGTGTGATGGTATATCCAGGACTTGCTATGGTGGGAGAATTGAGTTCTGATGATGCCAAGTAACCTTGGTTTTGTGTTGCTTATTTTCTTATGCTTGCCCCCCGCCATCTGGTTATCTCTAGTGCTACCTACCTCTGCTAAATCTGATTGGAGCTTGTCCTTCCTGTGATCCTGGTTTTGTCAGAACTCCTCAGAGTCAAGCTGGCTCTGTGATCCCGTGATTCTGGGATCCTGGGATTCTGGGCTTGTTAGAGCACCTGGGAGTGGAGCTTCCTCTGTGTGTTGAGGAACTTGCTTCAGAGTTTGCACCCGAGGTCTGCTCAGGGCACCAGCCAGCCCAGACAGACTAGAAGCAATCCGAGCCACTGGGCTGGTGGAGTTCCTGTCTGTCTGGGTCCTGCAGGTCCGAGTTACTCCCAGTGTTGAGACAGATGGTGTGTCCTCCTCACCTCTGATCCTGGGTGTGTTAGACTGCCTGGGAGTGGAGCTTCCTCTGGGTATTGTGGGACTGGCTTTGGAGTTTGCGCCCACGGTCTGCTCAGGGCACCAGCCCAGACAGAAGTCTCTGTATCTTTAAAATAGAACCACATTTGTCCTACTACTTGGATAGAAATTCCAAATTATTTCTATAATATAGTGATTAGATAAATATAAAAATTTGTTAATTTCCTTAGACCCCCTTGTATAAATTTCAATTTAAGCTTGATTGTGAAAGCTGAAGAAAGTTATAAAAGTTTTCTTCTGAAAAAAATAATTTAGCTTATCTGTATGATCCATGTTTATGTGAAAATTCAACACTCCACTGGATAATTGTGATTGAACCTAGTGACTCAGTAGACATTTTTTTTGAAATATTTGGTTGTCACACAGCTCTGAAAAAGCGAATGAATTAGAAGTCGAATGATCATGATCTCCCTTGAATTGAAGACTTTCCACTCTCAGGACAATCTCTGTGAAGAAAGATGTGGAGTTGGGAGACAGTGGTTCCATTTCTCCTTTAATGTGTTTATATGCAATAAAGATAGGTATGGCTTGCCTACTGAAAACAAAACTATATTGCATATGGCCTTAATTGTTATATTCTATTTCATTCCAAACATAATAGTGAATATCTATAATGTTATATAAGTTGAGAGACTCACATTTATGAGTATTCATTTAAAATTTTAATTAAAAAAATAAAACAAATAGGCATTCACAATTTGGGCAGCAAATCCCAGTACTGAAGCACAGTAGCTCTGGAGCTTACTTACCCAGTCAGAGAAACTAGGTTTCTCAAGACTGAACTTATAGGATGCTTAGAATAAAGCGTGTTAAAAAGTGATGGTGTTATTTCAGGCAGCTCTGAGTGTGCTGTAGAGTCACCAAGTTCTCCTTACTGCCAATATAGTCAAATTGACTTGTAAGCTAGGTGTGGCTGAGGAGGTCATGTGGTATTTGTGGGTGTAGTCAGAAGTCATGGGCTCTCTTCAGCCTCTGTTTGGGTGCCAACTGCCAATAGGACAGTTGGATATCACTGGATATCACTTTTGGTTTTGGTGAAATAAAAGGTTTCATTTTGTTTGTTCAGATGTATGTTTTCCTTCAGATTTGCATGTCCTAAGTTGGACTCCTCTTTGTTTGAGTGGAAATACTTGGACATGAGTTTGCTCACAGAGCTGATACATTTGTGCAGAGAAAACACAACCCAAGGGAAATATGAATTGAGGACAAGCCGATATCACACTTGGGCTGGGGGACAGACTTATAAAGCAGAGGAAATCAGGGTACCAGGATTACACTCCTTGACTCTGAAGATCTTGAATCACAAATGCTGTGCGGACACCATTCAGATGAAATCTGACACAATTATTAGGTATTTTCTAACTACCCTGGGATTTATAATTGTGCTTGACAAAACACATGGTTGACATCACGTTCTTTCAGTTTTTGACCAGATGTTGGGTGTCATATGAGCCCAGCAAAGGCGGTCCATGCTTCAACAAAGGGAATTGCAAGTGACAAAAAATAATCAGTTCCTTCAGTTGCCACAGAGAATGTATATATATAAAAAAACAACACAGATTATTGACGCAGGCTTGACATTGCCATGGGTGAGTTCAGCCAAACTGAAGTGTATTTTATGGCACAACTGGGTAGTTATTAGTTAGGGGCCTTCCCCTTGCTGTTCATGTTCTCAGGCTGTATTTTGAGTTTTTAAAACATACCTCACTGCCTTCATATTTAGCAATACATTATTAGAATGCTTTCAAGAAATGAGAGAAAACCCAGGCCAAACTACAGTAGGCAAAATTGGAATTTATTGGTTAAGTTATTTGCAAAGTCCTCGAGAGGGTCTCCTTTCCGTTGAAGCTCAAAAGACAGGACTGGCCTCTGTCTCCAGACCCTGGCTTGTCTCAGCCTCTTTGTAACTCTCGCTCTTTTGTGTTAGCCCTCTTCTCTGGCTCTGTAGGATGGGTGTGGATTTCATAGCATGTCTGCCTCATGCCCCTGCTGGAATTCACAGGAAAGCCTAACAATGCTCAGTGAATGCCCCCTACTTCCAGCTCCAGCTATAACGTGTGCATCTCTCTAGGGACAGGGAAAGGAGATCTTCTGGGGGAGTTAGGACTGTGTCTTGGGCCGTCTCAGAGCCACAGAGTTGAGAATAGAAAGGACTGGTTCCCCAAGAGAATTCAGCATTTTCCTGACAAAAGCCACAAAGATGGCTGTGTGGCCAAACCCAGATGGCTTTCCTGTTGGAATTTACTTTGCTTAGACAAATGGAAACTCTAATCTACTAATTCCTATCTTCTTTCTGCTGTGGTCTTGGGAGGGAAGAATGGCCATCTTCCTGTTGATGGTGGATGTACACCCACAGTGGCTCTTCTCATCAATCCTATTACTCTTCTCTGTGCCTTCTCCGCACTCCTTCTAAATCAGCTTTTGCCTTACTTTACAAATCTGCTCAAGTCTAACATTTAAATTCTTTGGCCCAATCTCTCCTCTTACCTTTTCCTCTGCCCTAAACCTGTGTCTCTATGCCTTTCGCCTGCTCTTTCTTACGTATCATATCCCTTTCAACAGGATGAAGCAAAAATGTTGTTTGCTTGTTTGTTTGTTTCTGAATTTCCATGATAATCTATAGTTTCCATGTTAACAAATGTTTATTCACAAGCATACTTTAACACAGTCCTGCTGAAGAGCAAGGAATTGTTACACAGGGACTAAGAGGCTTTCAGAAGCTTCAGGATGATCAAGGAGCAAAGGTCAGAGAAGCTGATGCTTCATGAGTCACAGCAAAATATGGCTGACCCTGCTGCTCATAGCCCTGGAGTTGGCAATACTCAGATCTGGGCACAGAAACCTTTGGAACTTCTCTAAGATCTGATAATGTGAAAATGCATGCTCTTTTAGAGGCCTGTAGCTCCTGCCCCACCCCCACCCCACCTCAACCCTCCTGTAATCACCTCCTTACATATGTACCTGGAGACATAGTGGTTAAGAGACTTGGAGAATTGTGATTTCTAGACTCCAGTGCTTGCTTTAATGGAGGGAGGGCTAGGAGCTGGGGTTAGTACTGATGTCAGAAGGTTGTGCTCTGTCCATTTTCTCACATGCATTTATTTCTCCTAGCCTTTGAATTTGTTGCTATCTCTTCTTTCTGTTCTGAGTCTTCACATGTTCATTCTGAGAACTCTCCTGGAGCTCTCTCACCTGCTTGGTCATCCCCACTGTCTTTTGCTTCCGTCGTTGCCTCCATAAATTTTTTTGTTAGTACATTTCTCTTGGGCCTTTGATCTGATCTACCTCAAGGAACACATGTTCATTCTGTGTGAGGAGGACATCTAAATTTTGTCCCCAAATTTGCTAGTCCTAGTTTGATTTCTGTTGTGATAAACACCACAACTGAAAACAACTTAGTAGGGGGGGAGATTTTATTCCCATACACATCCTGATCACAGTCAGTCGGGGAAGGAACTCAAGTAGGAGCAGAGACAGGAACCCTGGAGGAGCACTGGCCCCCTCTCTGTGGCTTTGTAGCACCTCCTACAGTGTGCTGAGCCCTTCCTCATCCACCATTAATCATGCAAATGCTTTACAGACTTGCCTAAAGACCCATCAGTGGAAACATTTTTCATTCTCTCTTCCAAGTGGCTCCCAGCTTGTGTCGAATTGACAAATACCTAACACACACTGCTGTTTCTTGACAGTGTCTCCTTTAGCCATACGTAGAATCGACTGCTAAGTGTAAGTTTAAAATCTTTATTGTTTTTCCTGTCCCTGCTGGATCACTCTACATTCTTGCTTAGTGACCTTCTATCTGGGTGACTCCGCTTCTTCACAGATCTCAAATCTGTCCTTCATGGTCTTTGATGGAGTGCTAGAAATCACACATCTACAATGATTCTGCTTCACTCAGAGCCCTTGGATGACTATTTTAAAAGGATCTATGAAGAAGGGCCATGGACAGACTGTAAGAGCCAGATGGAGTAGATGGCTCCAAGGAAATAGTGTCTTCCAGACATGACAGCAGATACACACAGCAGATGCACATGAGCTCACACATAGGTCCTAACAGTTAAAGGGGACAAAATCCTGGCTCTGAGAAGGGGAAGTGGACACGAAGTCCCACCCTCAACCAAAAAGCCATTTGTAATTGTTTACCTGTTGAGAAAGGGAAAATCAGGGTTCCTCCTCTGACATCCAGTGTAGTGTCATAGGGTTTATCAACCACATTATAGGCAAGCTCTATGCCAAGGAGTAATTCCCTAACACAAAATTTGTTCCATTTGTGTATGTGTGTATGTGTGTGTGTGTGTGTGTGTGTGTGTGTGTGTGTGTGTGTGTGATTGTGTATGTGTTTAGTGTAGTGTTTTGGTAATTTTTTTCTTTCTTTTTTAGTTTGTGTGTTTTGATTTCAGATTTTAAAAATTTTTTTTTAGAGAGAAAAAACATGAAATTGGGTGGGTAAGGAGGTGGGTAGAACCTGGGAGAAGCTGGGAGAGAAGAAAGAATATAACTGAAACGTATTGAATGAAAAACAATTAATAAAAATGTAAAAATAAATAACTAAATAAAAGGCCAAAAAGAGGCAGCAGTAATTCATCCAAGTAATTGTTGATGATCCATCAAAGACAGCAGATAGATGGATGGCAACCCTCAGTAAAATATTCAGTGACGTTAGGACAAGGAGGAAAAACTTTTCAAATCCTCTGGCTCTGATCGTGTATAATGAATGTCCCAGCGAATCAGAAGAGATTGAGGGAAAAGATCAGAACCCAGCATTTTATGTGTTACATTTGGTTGGGAGTTTATTAGGAAGCCTGGTTAAATTCTCTAAGTTTATGGTAATTTCTCATGCCTTCTACTTCTTCCAAGTTTTTGTGTGTACACTTAAGATGCCAGATAGAAAGTGCCCTGTGGAGAGAGGATGATTAAGAAAATGGCTGGGAAATAAAGCCATGCTGGATGAAATAGAAACAAATGAATACAAGCTGGGATACTGCCCTGGTCCCTGTCTTCTGCTACCACAAAGCACATCTGATTGACCTGGACCATGGCCCCCAATGATTCCAGCATTCTAGATGTCTCTTGTCTCTTGGACCAACTTGAGTCTGACAAGGGAGGAATAACAGCATTTAAATATCCCACGGTGGAGATGGGCAATGGTGAAAAGGACTGATTTCATTAATACATGTAACACCTGGGTGCTGGCCAGCATCTCTGAGGCCAGCATTCCTTCCTTGTGTCTGGCCTTTAGTACCCAGAGTCAATGTGGGGTAGATACTGCTTCCTCAGGTGTGTCTCTGACCATCATGCAACATTCCTTGCCTCTGTCTGCTTTCCTGCCAAATCAAGTTCATGCTATCCCACTTAACACCTACGGCCATCTCTATCATCTCAATCCCAATCTCCAAGGTTACCGTGATGCAGGGGTTAATTATTGTGTTCTTTTGGCCTGACCTTCATACTAACTTTGGAGTCATGGAACCAAAAATAAATGGAAACTGACACAGAAAACCAGAGGAAACAAAAAGTTTCATTAAATTGTTTTAAGCCAAGCCATCAAGGAATGCTTTCTCCAAATTAGGAATTAAATCTCTCACTGATTGGTTAGTCAATAGCTCAATAGCTTATCTTTAGGGCTAGAAGTTATGCACTTATTAGGCACAGTTACAATGCTCATTAAATAACAGCCTTTCTGACATGCTTCCCAACAACTTAACTCGCTGATCAATAGTCTCTTCCCACTAATAGACAATATCATAACAGGAATGCTGTTTATGCAGTGGTGCAGCTAGTATTCACTTGCTTATTAGGACTTAACCCAGATGTCTTTAGGGTTCATGTAACCCAGTGGCTATAAGCATAATTTCCCATTAAGACTGCTGAGATTCACATCCTGGCTTATCCAGTTACCAGGAACTTGGTCTTGAAAAGCTCTAACCCCACTGTGCCTCCTTTACTTCTAAACTATTTTTAAGTCACAGAGAGTTAAATGAGCTGATATGCAAGCCTTCAGAAGCCTTCTGGTGTATGAGCTGTAAACATATAACATCTTGGGCTAGGGAAAAGGCTTGGTACGTAAAGAGTTTGTGTACAATCCTGAGTATGTAAGTTTATATCCCCAGAATCCATGTAAAGGTAAGCATGGTGCTGCATTCTTTAATTCCAATGCTCCTGCAGGGAAGTGAGAGGGGAGCTAAGAGAATCCATGAAAGTTCATAGGCCAGCTAGCTTTATATAGGCAATCAATGGTACCCTAGACATCCTGTGTTAATAAAGGTGAAAGAAGACTGAAAACTTGTGGACCAAGACACAATCAGACAGAAATACACACACACACACACACACACACACACACACACACACACACACACACACAGAGAGAGAGAGAGAGAGAGAGAGAGAGAGAGAGAGAGAGAGAGAGAGAGAGAGAGGTGTGACATACCTTAAAAATATAAGTTGACTATTAGTCCAAGGACTATTTTTAAATTCATTTCTTTCTATTTTAGGGCATTTTTAAACAACTTCCTCACAAGGGCTCTTCCTATCCCAAGGTAGACATCACCCCTGCCCCACAGTGTTAGGAGCTGTCATCTGTCAGTGTGAGGTCATTCGGTAGTCCTCCTAGAAGTCAAGATCACATCCAAAGCAAATTGCATGTGTGTTTCCTAAAAGTGTTAGTGTGCTAAAGTGCTGTTTCCCCAGTCAAGGCAAGAAGCCATTGTATTACCCATGAGCAAGATACTATGGTTCTTGAAGATTTCACATAAATATTACCCACTGTGTTTTCACATTTTCAAGTGTTACTATCCCCATTAAAGTCAACAAGCTGGAACTGGTATTAGGATCAGTAGAATGATCCTAATTTCACTTTAATCCTAATTCACTTTAATTCATGTTCCTCCTCCTAATAAGGAAAAGAAGCTGTCTGGGCTCCAGTGGATATTTTGATTTTGCGTTATAACAATGAAACAATTACTTGTGAGATATACTTGTGTTTCACTTCGAAAATATCTCCACATATTTCTGGAGTAGCTGATAATACAACTGAATGTTAAAAAATATTAAGGCTAAGCCATTCTGAGGCTGGGAAGTGGGTGCTTCTGTATGATAGGAAAAGAATGAAGCAGAACCGGAGTAAGATAAAAAGCCACTGTGGTCTTTGGGTCTGTAGGAGGCTGCATACAGAAGAAGAAGAAGAAGAAGAAGAAGAAGGAGGAGGAGGAGGAGGAGGAGGAGGAGGAGGAGGAGGAGGAGGAAGAGGAGGAGAGAAGGGGAGGAGGAGGGGGAGGAGAAGGAAAAGGAGGAGGAGGGGGAGGAGAGGAGGAGGAGAGAAGGGGAGGAGGTAGAAGGTTTTTCTTCCCCCCTGGACTATTAAAACTGACCACTTTCACTCCTCAGAAAGACAAGTGAAAGGTTTTGTGAAGTCCGGAAAGCTTGTATCCACTTCAGTGGTTAACGAAAGGCTGCAATGGGATCTGATCACAGTTTAGATTCTCTTCACTCTGTTACTTCCATTTTTCTGTCTTCTTTTGGAGGAAGGTGACTTTTTTTCTTTTTGCCTCCTGAGGACTGGATTGGTCACCACGTCCAGCTTTAATTCTTCAGGTCCCCATACTTCTTAATCATATACGTCTATCACTCCCTTATGTTTTGTTTTAGACTTCCTGTTGACATCTCCCTAATGAAGGTTAGACTTTAGCAGTCTTTTATGCCTTTCCTGCACATATAAAATTACACACTTGTGCTTCCATACCCTCACTTGCACAGAATAGTTACAATTTTGGTCAACTCTGTATCTAGTGTTCACACTAGTAATAATCTTATACTTGCTGGTGTTGGCAGAGTCATGCTACCCCCTAGGATTGTTTTTTTCACTTTACCAACTCCTCATTTTTCTGATTAATAATGATCTCACCTTTTTGTTTAGTTTTCTATAATTTTCTACAAAGCACTACAATCCCGTTTTTAAAGAATGATAATAATAATTCATGCCAAGTTGGGTAAGCATGTTGTATGCAAGGGTTAGCAATTGAGCATAGGTTAGAGATTTAAATATGCTCATATGCTCACTCTTGGCTATGTATATCCTTTTCACTGCAAATGGATTATAGCACTCTATCATCTGTAACTGATGATAATTGATATGCTTGCATTTCACCTCAGGCACTGTTCACAAGAAACTACCTTTTTCTTATTCTATATGGAGGGGAAGTCCAATATTCTTTTGCTCTCATATTGTTTCCTATATGTATTACCACTTTGACAAGATGGTGGCAAACGGAACTTTAACTTCAGAGTCATTGTCATGCTTGTTCAACAGTAGGTTTTCAGTAAGTGGATGACTGGGCCGATGGTTGACAACTGATCAAATAAATGAATACATGGTTTAGTCTAAAGTGGCAATTATAGACTGATGCAATGTTTCCTCTGTATATAACCATACAGTTAGGATTCCTTACAGTAAGTGGAAATGATGTTTCTTATATGCATTTAAAAACTCATAAAAAATATTAAAGCTGATGTAATACTTAAGCACATAAAGGTGCTTCTTCCTCTGAACTCACATGCTATTGTTTTGGTGTCTATCATGAGCCTCCACTGAGTTATTCCTTGATTTGTTCCAGGCCCTTACAGGGCATCTGCATCCACTAGAAATCTGTCTTCCCTGACCAAGTTGGTTTCAGTTTCCCCTTAGGTCCCTTATTCAGTATACATTTTCTCAGAGACTTCCTTGGCTAATCAAAGTAACAGTAGGGCTGACAAGAATAGTGGCCAGCACTTAGCAAGGGTACACCTGTGAGATGCTGTTATGAACACTTAATTTATCTCTTACAGTCCCCTGCAACCCAGCCTCTTACATTGGGGATTGTGATTCCCCGTTTGCATGTAACTGAAAGTACTAAATATGGAGAGGCACAAATGGCAACATGAAAGATTTCTGAAGGTACAATGACCGAAAATCAAATGCACAGTGACCTGAAGTGCTTTGGGCAGTGTGAGCCAGTGTTGTATCTGAGAATTCATTGTCGCCTTGGCTTGGAACACATGCTGTACACACTTTGCTCTGTGCGTTATCACACTACTCAAGGCTGCCTCAAACACCTTGGCTCAGAGGAGAGTCCACTGTATGCTATGAATTTCAGCATTTTTCTGTACACACATTATTTAAGAAACCAAAAAAAAAAATGCCACCAGCATTCCTCAGCACATAACTATCAAAGCAGCTGGTCTGTAAATTGTGTGCTCATTCTAATCAGATTAGAGAGTTGATTTGAGAAATTTCTGTTTGGATTGCTGACATGCATTTTGTAAAATAAAGATTTTTGGGTGAAATAAAGATTTTTGGGTGGACTTTAGCCTCAAGGTCAGGACAGAATTTTCAACCATTTCTGAAATGGCCCCAAACACACTTCTGCCACTTTGTATGGTCTTGCTGAGTTTTCCTGCTTCAATGACATAATACTCTGACAAGAGCAACTTAAGCAAAGAAGAGGTGATTCTGTCTTACAGTCTGGGTATAGCCAGTCAACCCTGATGGGGGGACAAGGCAGCAAGAGCGTGCAGTAGCTGGGCACATTGCCTCCACAGTCAGGAAGAAGAGAACAATGTGCTCAGCTCACTGACTCCACTTTGCAGTTCAGGGTCTACGCCCAGGAGTGTTCCTGTCCTCAGTGAAGATGCATTTCTCACATCCACCTAATCAAGACAATCCTTTGTCTTAGTTAGAGTTTTTCTATTGCTGCAACAAAACACCATGACCAAGAAACAAGCTGGGAAGGAAAGGGTTTATTCAGCTTACACGCCAACACTGTTGACCATTAAAGGAAGTCAGGTCAGGAACTCGCAGCATAGAATCCTGGAGGCAGGAGCTGTTGCACACACCACGGAGGGATGCTGTTGATTAGCTTGCTTCTCCTTGTGGCTTGGTCAGTCTGCTTTGTTATAGAACCCAGGAGCACCAGGCCAGGGATGGCCCCACCCACAATGGGCTGAGTCTTCCCCCATTGATCTCTAATTGAGAAAATACCTTACAGGTGGATCTCATGGAAACATTTCCTCAACTGAGGCTCCTTTCTCCTGGTGACTCTAGCTTGTGTTAGGTTGACACAAAACCAGCCAGTATATCCCTCATAGACATTCTCAGTGGCTAACCTTAATTATCCAACCCCTTGCAAGTTCGTCTAGAGCTTTGTCTCCCAGGTGATTCCAGAGCCTGCCAAAATGACAACACCAATGACCACATACCACATAACTATGCAAAGTCACATTCTCAGCATCAATGTCCATAAAGTCAAAACCTGTATCAACTCTGAAAAATGTTTAAGATGCCCTGCATCCCAGAGTATCAGATATTCAACCAAGATTGAACTCTATATGTGAAAGTGAACAAGCAGGTCTCTCGTTAGTGGGCACATTGGTTTTTGTCTGTAATAAAATAGTAGAGTTATTTAAAAGTAAATGTCATGATTTATTATCATTAAGAATAATTTCTATACCTATTCTACAGACCTATTATGCACAGTCATATAAAACTTATTCAGGAAAAGGGGGTTTAAGGGGAAAAGTTTATTCAATCCTACCGTAAGGCAACTCTCTGAAGCAGAAAACTTCGTCAATTTATTTTAAAATAATAAGATGCTCAGAGAAGTTTGGCAGTTTACCCTTGGTCACATAGCTCAAACATACTGAACCACTAGCAATTCATTCTCTTTACGGGTCTTACCATACACTCAATGCAATATGTGTTTATACGAGTTATTTGTCAATAGATTTATATTAAAAATTATGTAATCTCAGGAAGGCTTTTATAACCTGAGTTGCTTTCCTGCTGGAAGTTGCAAATTAGAAGAGGAATGAAAATCCTTGTCAAGTTTTGTTTGATTTGATAGTTTAGGTCAGATTTTATTGGGGCAAAAGTTTTTATTTCTGTATAACTCTCAAGGGGAATTTTACTTGCACGTGTAATTATTAACATATAATCTCCCAACTTCTGGGCCATCTCTGGCTAGAGCTCATAACTTTTTAACTAGAGTTCATTTTCTCACATGGCCCTCCAGAATGATAGGAAGTTTGTATAGGCAATGATAAGACAGATGGTCTCTCAGAGACATCATGACTAAACACACACAGTCTATGGTCATGAAGAATGTGGTTTCAGTCCCAGCAGCTCTAGTATCTGGTTAGTGACATAGAACACAGTTGTCTATAATCCTGAAGCAATATATT
This sequence comes from Mastomys coucha, assembly GCF_008632895.1. Classification (NCBI taxonomy): domain Eukaryota; kingdom Metazoa; phylum Chordata; class Mammalia; order Rodentia; family Muridae; genus Mastomys; species Mastomys coucha. The sequence goes on along the minus strand of NW_022196906.1, from coordinate 82,368,891 downwards.
TTGTCATTTAAGAAAATTCTCTACAGTGTTTACCCTTTGGCTCAGTAGCAATATTGTGTCATTCTCCAGAAATGTTTCTCTTGTGTCCAGAGGCAACCTTAGCTTAGAGAATTGTTATCAGCAGTTCACCAACAAGTTCAGCTGTGTGTTTGAGTGGATAAAGAGGGAAGTCCTAAAAATTCACTTCAAATCTATTAAGCCAAGCATCCTAGGTTTGATTAGCTGCCAAGAGACACCAGAGAAGTGTCTCAAAAGCTAATGGTTGAGGAGATGGGATGTTGGTGTTCACTGAAGATTTGTGGATAGCTGTTTCTTTGCATCAAGACTTTACAGATAAAACAGAGTAAAGCATTTGCCATTCGATTTTTCTTCTCATTTATCTATGAGTGCTATTTGGACTCAATTCTCTTCATGGTGTTGTGACAACATTCTTTCATCAAAAAAAAATAGATGATGAAAATCTTGTCTAACAGAGACCCTCAATTCTAGGTGAAAAGCAACAGAGTAGGGGAGGGGCATAGCTGGGGGGCGATGGAGAGGACATCACAAAAACTAGGTTAAAGGTGCAAATTATTTGTGAGTTGTCATTTTCATTTTAAAAGTTAGATGTTGCTATTCATAACTCATTGACAATTTTTTTTGTGTCTGTTCTGTATCTGTCATTTACTGGACATAAGGTCCATGGCTAACCACAGGTTAGTATCATTGTACCAATGGCCTAGGCACAACTCTTCTTCTGAAATGTTGATCGCTAAGTAACTTAGATGAATTGTGTTTTATTTTAGCATTTTATGCTTAAAAGCTAAAGATAAATAAGTGTTGGAATTTAATTATATTTTTAAACTTTGGTAGATGACACCATGCTCTTAGAAATATTGTGACCCTGAGTTCTAAAGATCAGAGTCTGTTCCTTATGCTAGCAGCTGTTTGTGGCAATTCTGGGTTCAGCACTTCCACATCTGTCTCTGTAGCTGATAATTTCTAAACCACCTTCCTGCCAGTGCTGAAGTGCTGAAGTGAAGTGGGTGAATGAGTGCCATGGAGAACAAGCCACTAGACAGTGATCCTCTGTCTTTGGTTCTCATATTGAATTCCTGTCCCTTCATGATGAACTTTTATCTTAGAAGTGTATGATGAAATAAAACCTTTCCTCAGACGAGGACACTGACTTACAGAAAATGAAGTATTGAATATTGAAGTCCATCCCATCCTAGAATGTCAGGTATTGTATACTTCCCTCTCATCTTCAGCAGACTAGATGGGACCAGTCATGCTACTGATCTTGTCGTTCTCCCTAGACATTACAGTAAAAATTAAAAAAGAATTAAATTACCAAAAAAAAGCAGATGACGATCAGCATCCCACTTAATGTTCTGTGAATAATTAATCCACTACTTAGTTAAAACCAGAGCTTTAAAAAAAAAGATCCTTGTGTTATAATTCAACCATCACTTTGGCAAGGACTCATATTTGTTTAGATTTAGAACCCTTGACAATCATTTATCACTTGCATGATGGCTTTACATGGTCATTGTCTTCAACATAACATTGATTATGACTCATGGTAGGGGAGAGGTCTTCAACTACAGACTAAGTTATAACTATGTCCATTTGTAAAACAGTTTTCCGCCAAGGGACCAATGAACAGAGAGTGGGAGAGCTATTCCACAAGGCTCCCATTCACAAAGCTAAGGAGTGGATATTTTACTACAGTTCTGGTTAGATGCCAGACAAACAGAAATAAAAAAATAAACACACAAGGTTTCTTAGGCAAACCAGCCCTGTCTGGTTAGCATATGCTCTGCATAGAAACAACTGTCATTCTTATATTTACTATGGATTGGGACGCTTCCATACCATGCGCTATGCAGAAACCTTGCTAGCTAAGAAAAGGAAAGGAATGTGGCCATCGAAGAACACATTTTCAACAAGCTGAGCAAACATGGCTTTGACGTCAGCAAGGGAGTGTGTACATGGGTAACAAAGAAGATGTGAACACATGGGGATTTTTGTGGTACCTGGGTGACTGCCCAGAGCACTAAATCCTGGAGCTGAGAATCCCTTTGAAGAGTCTTCACAACGCCTGGGACTTTCAAAGATGTCACCATAACTCAACGCTCCCCTCCCCAATGTCACTTTACCTTGTTCTTCTGCCTCCCCATTGTGCTGGTTGTCCCTATTAAGACTGCAGCGCAGCCCAACCATTGCAGGGATGGGTCGGGGAGAAGTGGGCTGCTACAGCTGCACACATCTGGATCACCTGCTGGTAACCCAGCAGGATACAACTTCCTAAGTCATTGGTGTCCATATGACATTTCAGGGGGGTGGCCTCCTTTCTGAGGTAACTGAATGTTTCAGAGTGAGGGATTTTACTAGTGACTGAAATGTTCTGTAGTGTTCAAAGTTTTCTGTCAAACCCCATTGCTGCTTTTCAGGGAATGGGATCTTCCATACTGCCCATATGAGTAACAGACCCTTCTATTGGAAGATGGGAACATTGTAAAGTGGATAATGCATAGTTTAGAGTGTCAGGAGAACTGAAAACATCTTTTGTGTTCTCCTGGTGTTTAAGAAACTTAGACAAAGGGCAACGTTGGTTCTGTCTCCAATTCAACCTTCCCTTTGTGAGTTTTCTACAGAGTTTCTTGGAATACAGAGAGAAATTCAATATGTGTGTGGTGACTGTCCTGCCCTATCCCTTTCTCTTGTTTTTAATCATTAAACACAAGTACATAGTGACATTGCACATCTGTTTTTGGTCTGAGGAGATGATCACCAAGGAGAGGGGTGATTGAGAGCTACATTAGGTGAAGCAATTACAAAGAAACGTTAAAAAGTGGAAGTGTACCATTTCCACGTTTTTCCCCTCCTAATACAGCCAGCCTTTGGGAATGAAGGATGTGAGGTTTAGTGGTGGGGTTGGGGGTGGTAGCATCAGTAATGCATTAAAGTTAAGCAAAGGCACACTTTGCAATAACCTGGCTATAAAGACTGCCTGCAGGAAGAGGTGTCTATGAGTGATGGCAAAACCTATTGGCATGTGATGGCTGTCTGCCCCTGCAACTCTGTATAAATGATTGACTGTGTTTTGTCTTTAGAAACACTCTGGTATTTTAATTGCAATTTGGTATTACATTCTTCTGTGTGGGATTCTAGGTATCTAGGAAACTCTAGGTATATTAAATCACTAGACTTATTTCAAAAGAGTAGCTTAAGCACCAGGAGAAACTTGCATATTAAGGTCTGAACTAATGGACATGCAAGTTTTTAGTTTGAAGAATAAACATATGTTGGGAATTGCACAAGTTGAAGTTCCCCAAGCAAGGCTAAATTGACCTTTCATGTGTTGAGTGTGCATAGTTAGAAGTCTGGGGATTTACAATCAGCAAGAGAACTATAATGTTCTTTTTCTTGTGATTTGGTGTGTGTAAATTTGTAGTGCAAGTGTTTCATTTCTCTAGACATTTGCATTTAATTTGCTGCTTAATGTGAAAAGAGAAAAGAAATTAAAGGTAAGGAAATGGTGCTGTAGAATGTAAGTATTACATTTGGACTAGCATACGAAGGTTTTCAGTTGCATGGTGTAAGAGGCTTGGTACCTCAGCCAAGTGTGCACATATCCTCTTCAGAGTTTCCAAACACTCAGGCAACCCTCCAGCTATGTTTTGTAAAACAATATCTTGATCTATTTCCTGTTTTGCTATTTAGAAATATAATGTGTCACTTTCCAAGTCGATGCTGATGATTCTTTTTGAAATTATCTAAAAGATATGGTTTTCCTCTTGTAGTATTAATGCACCCAGCTTTTCTTCATCCCTTTCATAGATTTTTTTTTCTCTTAAAAACGGGTTGTTATCATATGCCTATCATATGTTTTTGTTCCACTATCCCCCAGTTCATGCTAAAATCCCATCATCTCAATGTGATGGTATGAGTAGGTAGGGGATCTATTAGGGAATGAAGTCACCATAGATGGTGACTTAGGAATAGGAATAGTAAGTACTCTATAACGGTCCCTTAAGAGTGTCCTGTGAAGGTCCCTCAAGAGAGAGTTCTTAGCTGGGCAGTGATGGCATACACCTTTAATCCCAGCACTTGGGAGGCAGAGGCAGGCAGATTTCTGAGTTTGAGGCCAACCTGGTCTACAGAGTGAGTTCCAGGGCTACACAGAGAAAACCTGTCTCGAAAAACCAGAGAGAGAGAGAGAGAGAGAGAGAGAGAGAGAGAGAGAGAGAGAGAGAGAGAGAGAGAGAGAGAGAGAGAGAGAGAGAGAGAGAGAGAGAGCTTGTGTCCCGTTCCCATCACACAGGGATATGAGAAGTTGGTAGGATGCAGTTTGAAGAGTGTCCTCAGCAGAGCTCCACCAGGCTTGCACCTGAACTCAGACTCTCATTATCCAGAATGTTGAGAAATCAATTCCCATTGTTCACAAAGCTATGATGCTTTGTTATAGGAGCAAATGCCAAATGAAACACTTGCCATTTTTAGGAGTTTAAAAAACAAGAGAGAATGCATACCATGCAAAGAAGTGGTAATTATGTTACAGTGACAGGGTCAGAATGATTTAAAGACTGTCTATAGGAAAATTTAGGAAGTCTTACTCGTTAGAGATTTGACTCCCTAAGAAAAAGTTCAGTTGTTAGGGACATCTTCTTGGAGATCATCTGGCAGCCACCCTCACCTCCCCCCAAAAAATCCCAGAAATCATGGCACTTGAAACAACAACTTCTCTGGTTTAAAGGATGACATGCAATGACTACTTAGGATGAACACCCCCACCAGGCAATGAGAGCATATAGGGTGTCCTCTGGGTCTCCTCTGGTCTTCACTAATCCCTGTAGGGGGCCCCCAAACAAGCTCTGCACATGACAGTCTGTCATGGGGTGAGGATAAAACTAGGGAGGGAAAGGAAGAAATGGACACATCTTGTTTCTCTGCTTACAGAACCCAACTCTTTGGTCTTCAAAGGTCTTAGCCTCATGGAGCTGTGGGCTGTTGTTTTTCATTTATTTCCCCAAAAGAATGTGGAGGGGGAGAGGAGAGTACAAATACCCCCTACTTCAGCATTGTTTGATTTTGAAAAATTTAATAAAAACATCTCCTCACAGATGGTTGGAACAATTACACTCTTCACAAAAGCCTTTGCAGATGACACCCAATGTTAAGAAAATAATCCTTTCAATTAGTGTGTGGCCAGTGCACCTGTGAGCTGGAATCATCCCAGGAAACATATCGTGGAGCAGCAACAAGAACAATCAGGGATTCATCTGCTCTGCCTTTTTCTACTGCCACATCTACACAGATGTTAATCTGAAAGGTCACACACTGAAAGGGCTGCCTGCCTACAATTCCGGGAGCACAGAGCACAAGAGTTCAGACCAACAACACAATTAATTCCCAACTTTCTGCCATCTCTGTCACTTCCCCTAGTTTCTGGGGCCATTTTGCTTTGTGGTTGTTTTTTTCTGAGGGGCAGTAAGAAAAGTGAGTTGTAGGTTGATTTGTATGAGGACTCCACTTGCTGCTGTGTTTCCAAGACTTTTAACAGCTAGTTCTCTCTCTCTCTCTCTCTCTCTCTTTCTCTCTCTTTCTCTCTCTCTCTCTCTCTCTCTCTCTTCTTCTTCTTCTTCTCCTCCTCCTCCTCCTCCTCCTCCTCCTTCTCCTTGTCCTCCCCCTCCTCTTCCTCCTCCTCCCCCTCCTCCTTCCTTCCTAATCTTTTACTTTTTCTAATTAAAAATGAAAGTTTTCTATTCTAAACTCTGGGGCACTGGCCTTTGGTTCTTATATAATGGGTTTTCACTACATTGAGAGTTCATTCTTCAGAAGCACTTAATGATTTTATCTGTATTCATATTGCTTGGTGTTAGGCTGCCCATGTAAACAAGCCTCTGACTTGGAAATGGCTGTATTTTTGCTGTAGCAAGTTTCATTCTTGGCTTGAATGATAGAATATACCACAGCATATAATTATCCAGTGTTTCCCAGGACTCTTCATTTTTATCTGTGGAAGGGCTATGGCTCGAGTATGTCCCCTCCCAAACCAATGTTAAATTCAATTGCTCTTTTCAATTGCTTGAAAAGGTGGGACCTTAAAACATGACGTCAGACTCCAAGGGCTCTGCCTTCATTTCTGAGATTTATTCCACTATCAAGTGGGAGCCCAACCCCCTTCTGCCTCTTTGCCCTTCCATCTTCTGTCATTGTAAAGAAAGCACACCTAACTCCATTGGACCCAGCACTCAATTTATCATCTTAAAGTCAAAGATGTAAAAACTTGCTGGTGGCTTCATGTTTGACACCTCACCTTTGAGAACTGTCAGCCAATACCTTTCTGCTCATTGAAAATCATGCAGGGTCTGGTATGCTGTTATGGTGATATAACCTAGACTAATAGGAAGTAAACATGGAGTTTCACCTTATGTGTCATATTGTACATCTGTAATATGTAATACATTTCCCCCAAACACACTGACCACCAGTTAATGCTGACAAGTTTGAGTAGCTAAGAGAGTCTTCTGAAATCTGAAATGGGCCAGCTGGCTCAGGCAGAGCTCTATCATTCAACTGAGGTCATCCAGTGCTCAGTGGACTGCCTTAATTTAAGTTGATCTCACATATCCAGAGACTGGCTGACTATTGTTTGTCATCTGAGCCATAACACTGTCATTGGAGGATTAGCTTAATCTCATAGAGTGACAACAGATTGATTTTGAAGAGATCCAGCAGCAGAATTGAAGGCCAACTGAGGCATAGTTATACTTGGGACAAAGTCCTGTTGACTGTATTCTCCTAGCTAAAGCGAGTTAAAGGCCATGCTAGGTTAGAGAAGTAACCTAGTAAATAACAGGCTTGAAGAAGATCTGGGGTTGGAGAACAGACTCAATACTTGAAAGCAAAATGTGTATTGTTCTGACAGAGGACCCAAGGTCAGTAAACAGATCTCATGTAGGGCAGCTCACAACTGCCTGTAACTCCAGCTCCAAGGTCTAATGCCCTCTTCTGGCTTCTATGGGTATCTGCACTCACTTGAACATATACATATAATGAAAAGATAAAAATACATCTAAAATACAAAGAGGAAGAGCTAGGAAGTCCAAGGTGGAGATGGGTGTAGAGTAGACCGAAGGTTGTACTTATGCTCAGGATCACCTTTCTTTCATTCTTCAGCATGGTTATGAAAGGTTTTCAATATCACTTGACACAGAGACTGAGAGAATGGCCAATCAATAAGCAGCCCAACTTGAGACCCATCCCATGGGCAAACACCAATCTATAACACTATTAATGAAACTCTGTTATGCATGTAGACAGGAGCAAGTTGTTTTCTGAGAGGCTCCACCCAGCAGCTGACTCAGACAGATACAGACACCCACAGCCAAACAGTGGATGGAGCTTGGGGACATAGAAGAATAGGAGGAAGGATTGTGGGCCCTACAGAGGATAGGAACTCCACAGGAAGACCAACAGAGTCAACTAACCTGGACCCTTGGGGCTCTCAGAGTCTGAACCACCATCCAAAGAACATACACAGACTGGACATAGGCCTCCCCGTACACATATAACAGATATGCAGCTTGGTCTTCACATGGGTCCTGAACAAATGGGATAGTGGTTATCCCAAAAGCTTTTGCCTGTTTGTGGGGTATGTTTTACTGGCTGGTCTGTACTGTCTAGCCTCAATGGAGAGGAAATGCCTAGTCTTGCAGAGACTTAAAGTGTCAGGATGGGAAGATACCCAAGGAAGGGTCCACCTGCTCAATGGGAAAGGGGAGAGTGGAAGGGAAAAATTATAGGAGGGTTGACAGAGAAGGGTGAATAAGTAAACAAATAAAATTAAATTAAAAAAGAAAAGAAAAACACCCAAGTCATAATATAGGCATACTACCATCTCTAAGGTAACACAGTAGATGGACAGGCCAGGACTGTGCTCAAGCAGAAGGGAGTGCTGCAGATGAACCTGTCAAATCCTTTCATGTGAGAGTGTGCCTATCAATGGCTTTTGCATTGCTCACTTATAATTTTCTTAAGGATCCTGTGGGTTCCAAGATATGGTTTGTGGGAAATGCTGCTTCCAGATGTGTTTCCAGTCTTCTCTATTTAGCTACAAAGTGTAAGCTGTGGCAACCACCAATCTTCTAGAACAAAAGGAAAGGAAGAAGAAATAAAGACAAAGTAAGGCAGGGCCATTTCCACCCCTGCAGTTTTCTAAAGCTCTCCTTGTGAGGAAGGTGCCCGGAAACCAGGGTCTTTGTAGCTTATGGCATCCTTGTAATTATCAGGCTCCTCAGGGATCCCCAAATAAGAACTCTCAGACTCTACACCCTCATGTGATTTTCCCAATACCACACTGCCAACAAATGTCACCACTGGATATTAAAACTTAAACTACTTTACAGGATTGGTACTCAGTAAGTTAAGGCGTTTAATTTCTTTCACAGGCTAAAAGTAGTTCTCGGTCTTTCAGCAATTAGAGTAACTTGGTGCACATAATGTCTGTGACATTGGGCAAAGAACTCTCCCATCCTGCCTTTGGTTCCTTTATTAGCAAACTAAGAAACTTACACCAATGACATCATCATAATGTAGGAAACATATTCATCACCTACTACAGGTTGGGCTGGTACCAATGCCTTTCAGTCAACAACTTATTCAACACATATTGCTTCCCTAGTGATGCAGAAGCAGTTTTATTTGGGAGCTGATACACAGATAAGGCCCCTGTTCCTACAGAGCAGGCATTTAATAGGATAGGCAGTTTCTAAGAATAAAGAGGTAACTAAGAAAACGGATACAATCACGAGCTTCATCGTCTTCACTATGGAATAAAGTCACCTGATGCATCCCTTCATCTTACTGAACCATATATAAATTAGTGTGATGACTCACCATACATGGCTGTGGCCTGGAGGTTGGAAAGGGCCTTGGGGAAGTGATGGCTAAAGTGACTTTGAGCTAAGGAGTAAGCAGGAAAGCATAGAGAATTACAGAGAAATGAACCTGCTGAGATAATGGCCCCAAACATAGATGAGAAAACATCCACATTGAAAGTGGGGGTCCAAAGGCACAATTAGTTAGGAGGTGAATAGATGAGACTGGAATAAAGACCCAGGGTCAGAGCCATTTATTCTGACTGCCTGGGAAGCTGTTCTAGGTTTTGAAGCAGAGCAACAGTATGATCGAGTTTACCTTCGAATGTATTAGTACAGCTATTGTAGAATAAACAGATACAGAGAGGGAGAAAAGCTAAGAGATTAGGTCCTAGGTGACTGTAGTGGTTTAGATAAGAGATGCTGTGGTGGGGGTAAGGTGGGGGATGCAGCAGAGATGCAAAGCACATGTGTTCAGAGTCCTTTGGGAAGCAGAATTAAAAGGTTCTAATAAGAATGCCGAAACTGTTTGAAGTGTAGGCTTCAAACAAGCAAGCATAAGGAAGCAAGAATAACATCAAGACCTGGAGTTTGAGGTAATAAGGAAAAGGTAATTTAATGTGTTTGTGGAAGGAGGTAGGATAGAAATGAGGGGAGCTGTTCTTAGTGATGGTAGGGTTACTTACAAGATTGTATGGTGCAAAGCAGCCACCATGCTCCTCAGAAATGAGGCCTTGCTGCCATCCATGAAGAAATGCAGCCTAATTCCTTTCTAGCAACATAGGGTATCTTGAGAGGCTCACATATAACCAGAGAAGGATGTAGAAGTGATAGTGTATGGCTTCCAAGACTATGTCAGGGGAAGCTTGAAGAAGAAAGGCTATATTCCGGATGTACTTCTTGCAACCCAGCTGCTAAACAGTAAGAAGTTGAAGCCATTTGGCCTCGTGTAAGTGTTGTGGTTTGACATATCTAGCCAATCAGACTATTTTTGACATTCAACCCAGACACCAAACATGAGAATGAAGTGTCCAGATATAACAACCCCAGGCATTCAAGTCCCCAGCTTTCTGTCTTCTCTAGCAAGGCTCCAGACCTCTCAGAATAGATTTAGTGGTGCACAGCCCCGTCCATCTTCCTGACCCACTGAAATCCCTGTGATGAGATAGTTACTCATCAGAGATACTTTCTATCACTATTTGGAGTGGTTCATTACAGGGAAATAGAAAAGCAGGAGTATGAGATGATTTTAGTACACGCACAGGTAAATACGAGCAGGTTTTTGGATATGTTAAGTCTTGATTTTCAGACCTGAGAACATCAATGTGGTTAAAAATGAAGTCAAGCCAGGAAGGGAATTCAAGAGAGCTCATTACTCAGCCCAAAACTTAAGTGATTACAAGTCAAGTGTAAAAGAAGGAATTGGTGAAGAAAATTGTACAATATAGGCAGACATTTTGCATCCCACATACTGAGGGAAGCTCCACTGGTTCAGCCTTATGTTGATTGATTTATTTTTAATAAGGTGTTAGTAATATCAGTGTTAGTAATATCAGTAGTCATAGTAGTTTCCTTTTCAAAAGTAGACATAACTACAGAAAGCCTCCCTTTGACCATTCTCCAACCCCATGTCACTGTGTGCTTTTTTTGTAGAGAACAACCTTTTCAGGTTAGAGTTCCTCTGGTGATTGGTGTGCATGACTCAGGGCAAGGTTTACGTATAACTACTGTTCTTCACCATCTGCTCTAGTTTGCGTTCAGTTGAGGTAGTAAGGGACTAACCAGAAAGCAAGTTGGAGGAGGAAAAGTTTTATTTGGCTTACATTTTCAAGGAACAGTGTGTCTATATAAGAAGTCAGGGAAGGAACTCAAAGCTGAAATCTAGAGGCAGTAACCACAGAGAAATATTACTTACTGGCTTGCTTCTCTGTTCAGCTAGCTTTCTTATACAACCCAAGACTACATGTCCAGGGGTGGCACTACCCACAGTGAGATGGGGTCTCCTATATCAATTAACAATTCGAAAATGCCCCACAGACATACCCACAAGCCCATCTGATGGAGATAAATCCCCAATTGAGACTTTCTCAGAAAACTCTGGGCTATGTCAAGTTGACAGCTAATAACTAGGAGACCCTCATATGCACAATAAAGAATAATTACAGTTTTCCTTAAGAATGTCTTTGAAAGACTACCAACATTAGTTTATTTAGCTCAACCATGGAGAATGATAGGAGGCACATGGAAAGCATTGTCACTGTCTCCAGGTAGGGCATTTTCCTGAGTAAAGTACTATCTAATGGCTTGCATTATGGTCTTAACTAACTGTTTTTTTTTTCTCTTATTTTAATTAGATATTTTCTTTAGTTACATGTCATACAATATCTCCTCTCCCAGTTTCCCCTCCGAAAAAAAAAAAGAAAAAAAAAACCCTGTTCCCTCCTCCCTCCCCCTGCTCACCACCCTACCGTCTCCTGCTTACTGGCCCTGGCATTCCCCTACACTGGGGCACAGAACCTTCACAGGGCCAAGGGTCTCTCCTCCCATTAATGACTGACTTGGCCATCCTCTTCTATACATATGCTGTTGGAGCCATTAGTCCCACCATAAACTGTGTTTTTTTTAATGGAACACTTTTTTCTCTTAATTTGAAATAATAAGCAGAAAATACATATTTAGATTTGTATTAGGTATGCACTTTCATGAAAATAAATTAAACAATCACATGTAGGTGACCTACTTAATCTGTTTCAGCTTTCAAATTCAATTTTTGGAAATATCATATTTAGATAATTCACAATTCTTAAAAAATCTTTAAGGGGTCTTGGGAGATGACTCAGTGGATAAAACACTTCTTTTATCAAGTTTTATCAAGAGGATTGGAGTTCTGATTCCCTAAGCAGCCCCAAACAACTTGAGCTGGTGTGGTAGTCCATCTGAAGCTCCAGAGGTCAGGAGGCAGAAACTGATGCTCCCCTGGGCAAGCTGGTTAGCTAAACTAGCCAAATCAGTGGGCTCCTGGTTCAGTGCCTTGCCTCTATTGATCAGAAAAGACAGCTGAAGGCCTCTAGCCTCCATGTACATGCATATACATGTACACCTGCATGCATTCACTTGTGAACGTGCATATATGTGTACACACTTACACACACACACACACACACACACACACACAAACAGAAATGAAAAAATATTCTGATTAGATTGGTAGTGATACCTACTGAAGTGATTGTTTTTAGACTGGAGAATGGAATGTTTCAATATTTGGAAGATCTGTATACCCCATTTTCCTTCTGACCAATGAATGAGTCTATGAAACCATGCCTGGTTAAATATCTACCGAAGTAGGCTTTAATGTCACAGAATCATTTTATTTACTTAGGTTTGGATTTCCTATTGTCACTCAAGAATTTTAACCTACTTTATCATGTTTGATGCTGTATCAACAGGAATGTACAGAGTTACCCAAGAAGCTACAATACAGCTCCGCTCTTTCCAATGCTGTTTGTGTGAGTTCGAATTTTTATAGGCTTCAATCAAATGATCAATCAATAAAAGATCAAATGCCAAGTGTTATTTCATTAGAACCAGTAGGAAAGAAAGTTATAAAAGTGCAAAGACTTGGGCCACTCCTTCAATAATAGAAGTTTTAAAATGTCCTGAGGCAGAAAGTTTGGGAACCCTTAAGAGAGTTATACCAGGTTAAACCCAGAAGGGCTTATGCTTTATTTAATTCTTTTAAGAATGCTAAAAGTTAGAACACTCATTAGATCGGGATGAGACTCATAGGGACATCACAATATGTCCCTAATCCTTTATCATTTTAGGTTTCTTGTACCAACATCCATCTCATCCAGAATTTTTGTTAAAGGCTAATATATGTTATCAGGAATAGGGTTAACAGAAGGGCACTCAGTTTGGTTATGTATCACTTTGACTCTTCTGCCATCTTATTTATGCCTCAAAGAACTATAATAAGCAAAAGTTAAGTAACCTAGGTGTACTGGCTAGTGTGTCTAGTGGTTTTGTGTGTCAACTTGACACAGGCTGGAGTTATCACAGAGAAAGGAGCCTCAGTTGGGGAAGTGCCTCCATGAGATCCAGCTGTGGGGAATTTTCTTGTTTAGTGATCAGGGTGGGAGGGCCCATTGTGAGTGGTGCCATCTGTGGGCTGGTAGTCTTGGGGTCTATAAGAAAACAAGACAATAAATAACATCCGTCCATGGCCTCTACATCAGCTCCTGCTTCCTGACCTGCTTAAGTTCCAATCCTGATTTCCTTTGGTGATGAACAGCAATGTGGAAGTGTAAGCTGAATAAATCCTTTTCTCCCCAACTTGCTTCTTGGTCATGATGTTTTGTGCAGGAATAGAAACCCTGACTAAAACCCTAGGAAACAAAAGGCCCAACCTCTCTGGCTTCTAGAAATCTGAACTTGATTGGAGCAATGGCTCATCTTTCCCTACCTGCCACAGTCAAGAACTCAGTTGAGGGCTGTTTTGGTTCACAGGACTCCTTTTTGACAGCCCAACTCGATCTTCCTTCACTCAGAACCTTCATCACATAACAAAGGCATTACCCTCCCATCCTTGGCAGCACATCTATGACTACCAGATCAACATTATATCTGTGAAATCTCTCTCCCATTTTCTCCTGCACCCCATATCTTCCCTGATTTCTGGGAAATTTCATTTAACATTACTTTATGTTACCATTACATTCAGAGCATGAAATAATGTTGCTGGCTGGGTAAATGCTTCATTTGAATCAAATGAAAATTGTTAAGTGTTAGGACAAATGTATGCCTTAAGGAGGTAGTATACTGAAAGAGGTGTGACACTTCTGTGCTGATGTTAAAGTCCTTCCCATTCCAGCTCACATGTCCTTCAAGAATGAAACCCCCTGGGTGAGGGTGGTCTTCAGTAGGAAACCTAGTTCTGAGATCTTTGGAATGGGAGGCAGAGTCTTCTAGCTGTGAGCATAACTTACAGACTTTGGCTGGGTAGAACAAGTTCCCCCCTCTCTTTGGAGGAGTATGTTCTGTAGGTATGCTAGCCCTGGCAGAAGACCAGGGACCTATTGTGGATGTGCTTTGCTGCTTGACACAATTCTCAGTGGAAGCTCTTTCACACACATTTCCAACTTCCCAAGTGTCAGAGCTGGGCCTTCACTAAGAACCCAATCAACCGTAACCCGTAAGATCAGCATGATAAAAATCACTTGGCATAGCTTCATGTTTATATGTATTCACATGTGTTTCTGTGTGTTGACTATGAGTGTGCAGCATCACTGCCAGAGCATCAGGCAAAACACAAACAAAAATTATCTCATCTTTGAAGTTTTCCCCCATTATTCACAAACTTATGTGCATATGTTCTAATTGCACACATCTGAAATTTGGGCAACAGTTCTCAGATCTTCCACCCTGGAAATATAATTATTAACTGAAGACAGATTATGCCTCCAAAACACTATCATTTGTCTCTCATTTAGCCTCTTCTCATAGCATTATGATTAGAATAAGTAGCTCGTCCGTGGCGCTACCACAGAGCACCAGGCCTTGCTCCATCAGTTTAGAGGGGATTGTGCATGCCTTTTGAGCAAAGTATGAAATGAGCAACAGGCAGTTTTCAACAGGAGTAAAAATCACCTCTCTCGAGCTAAAATACAATGCTCAAATCAGGGACTTTGATAACAAGTGAAATTGAATAAAACACGAATAGTATGGCACTATAATATGTTTACAGAGAGCTAGCCTGGATGGCTGACAATGAACAATTATCTAAACAACACTTTGTCAGTAGATAACTATAATCAGGAGAGAATAGTCTAAGTTAAAAGTTGTAGTCAGACCTATGCATCTTTTGAAGAAGCTTTCCTGATGGGAAGGAAGATACCAGAAGACCCTTGGTATACTTGGGCTGCCTCTAGGTCTGGATTTTGACCCTCAGTTGCTTTTTGCTTTCAAATTCTTCCTTGCCGTGGTAATGCTGTTTACACTGCACAGTCCCAAAACAAATGTCTGTGTGCTTCTTCCTGGCCTACCACCCACAGAACCTACAAAATCTGAAAACAAATACATGCAGATGTGCACTATTCGAGTAAGTTAAAAAATATGTTTTTATTATCTGCCCAGATTCTTACACTTAAAATAGTTTTTGTTTGAGTCCTCTTCAGCGTCCGGTTTTCCCTGAACTGAAAAGCAATCTTGCAGAAGAAGAAAGACAACAATTATAAAAAAAAAGAAACAAATTCCTCAAATGAACTTAAATAAAATTCCCATCTAAAAAGAAATTAAGAAACTAAAAAAAGAGACCTGTAGATGCTTTGGCTTCTTGGTGTCTGTTTCCTTACCTGGCAAATAAAATTGAACCAGACACTGTAAAAATTGCTTCTGAGCTCTATCTATATAATAGATGAGTGTGTGTGTGTGTGTGTGTGTGTGTGTGTGTGTGTGTGTGTGTTGACACACATGCACTTGTATGGTGGGTTCTAATCACTGCAGAGTATTCTTTTGGATGCACATGCGATCCATTTTTGCTTATTCATATCCTCAGTCCTGGACAACTTGGTTCCCTTGATTTTCCTCCATTACTCTAGAGAATATCTTCAGAAATGTCTCTTAGGACATTTGCATGAACATTATCACAGAGTGTGAACTCAGGAGCAGAACTGATGGATTTTGAGAGCATGAATGTTCACATGATTGCTTACCAACATGTGTTCAGATTTCCACTCTTAATCTGTTATGGTTCCTATTTCTGTGCACATTGATATTATTTTCTCCACAATTTTTGATATTTTGATGGCAAAGGGGCATTAGCTATTTTAATTTGAACCTCTAAGTACTCATTGGCTGATTGTCTTGTATATACTTCACGAGGACTCTAGGCACGTGGGAAGTCTATAGACTTCATGGTGTGTCTTGTAGTTTGGTATTAGTTATGCAAATGAATGGAATGTATACAGAAGTATGATCCTATATGATCATTTATAATGTCCTAGGAATCTTCAAACTGATTGTTACAGTTATTTTCACTTCCCCTCTTCCCTCTACCCCCTACCCAATGGAGTGAGTAAAATAACTTTATCCTGACTTACCTGAAGGACCCTTCTCTTTATTAGGGCTTCTATTGCTGTGAAGTTTGCTCTATCATGGCTTGCTCAGCTTGCTTTCTTAGACCATCCAGAACCAGGAGCCCAGGGGTAGCACCACCCACAGTGATCTGGGCCCTGCCACATTAATCATCAATTAAGAAAATTCCCACAAAGACCTGCATACAGGCCAGTCTGGTGGGAGCATTTTCTCAACTGAGTTCCCCTCACTTCAAATATTTGTAGCTTGTATCCAGTTGCCACAAACTAGCTGGTACATCCATATAGTACTGGTCATCTTGCTTTATGAAACATCATCTAAAAATGTGACCTTTAAAGTTTATGTGAAAATTCTTTCCTTGTGATGATGTTTTTAAATGTAGCTCGGGGGGTTCTTATAGAATTGTTTTGCAATTTAGAGAGGAACAGAAGTGAACCCCTGCTCTCAGGGTGGAGTGTCTGGAATTGTCATTGGCATGTAATCAGATGTATTGTTTTCAGACTGTATTAAAAGCTGACAAGCAGAATACCATGGCCCTAACACAATTATACTATTTACAGTGCCCCTACATACCTATGAACTATTTCAAGGTGTCTTTATTCTGCCAATCACCAAAATATTAGTGGTATCTGATATCATGCAAGCAATCATACCACTTATTATAACATTAGGTACATAACACTAATGGTGCTAAGTAGACTTATCTACATTATAAAATATAATTGTATCTATTTCTGCAAGGAGGTGATAATAGACCTTCTTGGAACCAAGATCCAACATCAGTCAACTTGCTCTACTGGTTAATGCCACAGTGCACAGCCTTCAGCTGGCATGACTTGCACAGCTGTCAGTCATTAATCTGTTCCTGTGTGAAGAACCCTACTGTCTTGAGTCTAAAGATAGGCACCCACAGTATTAGTGGAATGAACACTTTATTTATAACAGGTTTAAAAATGTAACAACAGAACAATTTTAGTGTTTCACAAAAGACTGGACTCCACCTTGCCTTGTCCCCATTTTACACTGAAAAGAAAAAGAAGTGACTTGCATTCTTGAACTTGAGTTTTCATCAGTTTCTAAAATGGTCACAGGGTTAGATTAACTTTGTATTAGATAGAATTTCCACAGTTGAGTTTAACTTGCTAGCACGTTAAAAAAGTACAGTAGAGAGTAGACAATGTTAGATCATCTATTCTTAATATTCTACATATCAACTTTAAAATTATGCCTATATGTGTGTATGTCCACAGAAGCCAGAAAAGATCACCAGAGCTCCCTGATTGAGGGCAGCAGGAATTGAACCAGGATCCTCTGAGCAGTATGTGCTCTTAACCACTTAGCCATTTCTCCAACCCATGTCGTTAATGCCGCTCTTTGTACCATCCAGTGTGCTGTCATAGAACAATTGCTTCTTTTATTATAAAGCTTGTACTAAACTTTGTCACTAAGTGGATAAGGGGCTTTCAAAATGCTGATGAAGGATTGACAGTGGTAATACTAGTGATGCAAACAGAAGCAGACTGCAAAAGACAGCAGAGTTGACCCATACAGCCATGCCCGGGGTTTGACAACCTTCACAGAAAACTCTTAGCTACCTGAGCCAGTGCAGAAGTCTGGAATACAGGAAGAA
Source organism: Mastomys coucha (assembly GCF_008632895.1). NCBI lineage: Eukaryota > Metazoa > Chordata > Mammalia > Rodentia > Muridae > Mastomys > Mastomys coucha. Next base: position 82,351,299 of record NW_022196906.1, on the reverse strand, counting down.
CAACCCACATTCCACAAGGAACTCAAGAAGAAGGAAGA
>NW_022196906.1:82329080-82350663 GCF_008632895.1 Mastomys coucha | reverse complement strand
TTTTTGGAGGGGAAACTGGGAATGGAGAAATTCGCATGTAAATAAAGAAAATATCTAAAAAAAAAAATCTAAAACTACAAAATGAAACTAAACCATAATTAACAAGGTCCATTATGTATTTTGTTGAGGGCTAGACCCGAGGCCCTGGTATATGAAGAAGGAAGCAGCTTCTTCTCTAAGCCGGGGACATGCATGGGAGTACCAGGAACAGCCTGGGGCTGAGCCTCGGGAGCTTTCCCCTGAGGCCCAGGAATATGCTTGGCAGGCCAGTAATATCCTGAAGCCAGGGCCTTGGGGGAGCTATGATTTTTCTGAGAACCCAACTCTTTTTTTTATTTATTAGATATTTTCTTTATTTACATTTCAAATGTTATTCCCTTTCCTGGTTTCCCCTCCAGAAAAAAAAAAAAAAGACCTATTCCTTACCCGCTCTCCCTGCTCACCAACACACCCTCTCCCACTTCCTGGCCCTGGCATTCTCCTACACTGGGGCATAGAACCCTCATAGAACCAAGGACCTCTCCTCCCATTGGGAATGCCCAAGGCTAGGAAGAGAGAAGAGAGGCAAGAGAAAGATATTTCCTAGCATATGAAAGCTCGGTAGGCACTCAGTTCTTTGGTTAGGAACTTGATAACTCCCTGGTGAAGCAGAAGAACCTTGGAAGGTATTGCTGGGACACTGAAGAAGTCTTTGTCAAACATTCCTGTGCCCTCCTATGGCTTGTCAGTGAACTGCCCCCAAGCTTTAGATAGGCATGTATAGTGAAAGTTCCCATAAAGACAACCTAGGGTTGAAGAACACATACCCCTCCCTACCTCTGATTTTTTCTGAGACTTCTGGATTCTCTTGGGGTCATGAAGGAAGGAGGGGAAGTTCCGATAATGACTGGCACTATACTCCATCATGTACTTGGCCAAATGGACACTTTGTATTGCTAGAGTTACAACTTAAGCAAGGAATGGTAACATTTCTTAGGCACATTTGAATTAGGATAAAATATTAAGTGTTATAAATGTATTCTTGTAGTCATACTAATTCTTAGTATGAGGGTTTGAATCATAGAAACTATGATGTGTGTAGTTATCTATTAAGAGAGCATTATTTTTTGTAAGTCTGTGATTAATTGTTCTAATCTATCCAACTGGAAACCTGAATGACACATCCAACAACTAGCGTGATCGATATTCCCCAAGGAAAGACTTTTGTCATTTACTTGGATAGTAAAATTGAGTGCACATTGTTAAATGAGCAATGATGTAACTTTTGAAGGTAACATCTGCCAAAAGGTATAAATCCAAATTTATTATCACTGTGATAAACTGGGGAAGAGTGCTAAATCCTCGAAAGCAACTTTATGCATACGTGAGTCTGCCTAGAAGAGAGTGGGAAAGGAGAGAGAGAAAAAAACAACAACCAAATTCAAGGTTTGTAGAAAGCACAGACTCATCAAAGAAAATGGACGATTCATCCTGGTGTTAGAAACTGTATACCACAGCAAGTTCACCACAAAAAACCACCATTTTCAAAGTGGTTGTAATGCTGTCAATGGTGTGTCAGAATGTGGTCTGAAGATGCCTTCACAAATGTACTCAGAGGCCCCATAGAGGGCAGCTAAAGGCTGGAGGTGCTATCCACTGTCAGAGGTCACTTTTGGATAGTTACTTAACCTTTCTGTGTCTTGATCTCCTCATCCATGAAGTGAGGATGGAAATGATACTTGGGTCATTGGAATGTTATGAGATTTAATGGAAGCCAAGAATGATGGGAGAACATCTGTAGCCCCAGATCCTTAGAGGCCAAGGTGGGAGAATCGCCTCTGCCTATGAGCTAGCTGGAGAGCAGGCTGGATAATATAGAGGGTCCCTAGATAAAGACAGACCCAAACAAATAAAGTTAATGTTTGTAAAACATACAAGAGCTATTTCTACTAGACTGAGATCTATGTAAGAATGTGTTAAATAATGTATTCAACATGACCTTGTAAATACTGCGTTTAAACAGTGTCTAGGGTACACATAAGGATTTCAAAATGTATATGACATCATCTTTGCCCTAAAAAATTTTATGACTTTAAAGAAGAAAACCTAAAGTGTTTACACAAATATGGGATCACTTCTTTTTTTATAACATAGTATTTTTATTAATTCTTTGCAAATTTCATGCAATATATTTTTATCATATTCACCCTCTACTCCTCTTCATAATGTCTCCCAGATCCACACTTCCACCTTCCCATTCCCTTCCAGTTTCATGTACTCTGTTTTTACAGCCCACATGTTCTTGGATGGAGCCTGCCACTGGAATGTAGTCTTCTTACTAGGCCCATGCCCTTAAAGAAAACTAATTCTCTCTCCTGCAAAAGCTACCAGCTGTCAATAGCTCCCCAGTTACAGGTGGGAGCTCCTGACCCCCTCCCCGATGCTAGAAGCCCACAGGTGTCCATCCAATGTACAGGTCTTTGCTCTCACCGCTAAACTAGAAAGGGGACACTAAGTTCAATTTTTTAAAAGAGCTGGGTAAGGAACTCAGCAGAGATGCATGAAAATTAAGGGATAAGGTTTGACCCACAGGCCTTTTAGCTTAGCAGTAGAAAAGGAGTTCTGACTAAGGCTGCACTTTAGGGACAGAGAAGTTTTTCTTTAATATTTGGCTGGCATCCATTTCCATAGAAGTTGAAAGTGTAAAAAAAAAAATAGACCAATGTTCTTTCATAAGCATCTGAAGTTCTTGGCAGAAACTATTGTTATAGATGAGAATGGAGGCACTACAACTATGATCCTTAAAGGTGAAGACGTTGCCTCTGCCATGCCCGTGCTTGCTGCCATGTTTCCCCACTCTAGTGGACTCTTACCTCTCTGGAGCTGCAAATGCAAGTGAACCCTTCCTTCTACAAATTATCTTGTCATGTTATCTTATTACAGAAACAAAGGAGCAACCAATACAAAATGCTTGCCGCCTTTCCACATGTTATCTTGTGTAAAATGAGCATAATAGCCAAGGTTGACATAAGGATGTCTTTATCAGTCATCCTCCACTTTATTTTTTGAGAGAGGATGTCTCATTGAACCTGCAACTCACCAATTTGGCAAGCTTGACTACCCAGGAAGCTCTGGGGAGCCTGTCTCTGCTCCCCAGTACCCAGGGTACAGGCGCTCTGGGGATCCAGACTAAGGTCTTCTTGCTTGCACAGCAAGGGCTTTATCCATGGAGCTATCTCCTTGGCTTCCAAAACCACGCTTTGAGTAAAATATGCATAATTTTTTCACTTATGCAAGGTTCTGCATAAAACTTAAATTGACAAGCTTAGATCAGTGACTGTCATAATAAGTGATCAATATTTCATTTTTACCATTGTTATCTAACACTAAGTTCTTCTTATCTTCTAAATATCCTGAAGCAGTAAGTTAGCTGTGTCCTTTAATTTTAATAAACTTCTATTTTAGCCAAAACCCCAAAGTCCTGGCCTTTGTATTTAGGTGACTATACTTCTTTTTTTTTTTTTTTTTTTTTTTTTTTTTTAGATATTTTCTTTATTTACATGTCATATGATTTCTCCTTTCCCAGTTTCCCCTCCAAAAAACAAACGAACAAACAAACAAAGACAAGAACAAACCCCTGTTGCCTCCCCCTCCCCATGTTTGCCACTCCACCCTCTCCCACTTATTCGCCCTGACATGCCCCTACACTGGGGCACAAAACCTTCACAGGGCCAAGAGCCTCTCCTCCCATTGATGATCAGCTTTGCAATCCTCTACTATACACATGCTGCCAGAACAGTCAGTCCCACCATGTGCAGTCCTTAGTTGGTGGTTTAGTCCCTGGGAGCTTTGAGGGTGCTAGTTAGTTCATATTGTTGTTCACCTTAAGGGGCTGAAAACCCTTCAGCTCCTTGGGTCCTTTCTCTAACTCCTTCACTGGGGACCCTGTACTCAGTTCAATGGATGGCTGTGCTGCTCACTTCTTGACATAGTCACTTACCAGGCCCAGCTAGATGAAATGGAAGAAGGAAAAGAAGTATGATGACCTATGGTCTCCGACTGGTACCTAGGATTTTACTGAAGACACAGTCACAGGGAAGGCAGCATACCTAAGCCTGGAGTTTGAGGGATGACTCCAAACAGCTCCTGGGGGTCCTGCAGAGGGCAGGAAGAGCACTGAGGAGACAGGAGGATGCCTGGCCAGAGGAGCATCCTGGTGGGGCTTGCGTGGGATGCTTAGTCAGAGCATGGCATGTTTGAAACAGCACATGAGGAAGCACAGAGAAGACGGGGAAAGGTCTGACTTATTTACCTGCAACTACTCAGGCACAGACTTCCCGCCTTTCCACAGGGATGGAAGTGTGTATTCAGATGCTCCCAGGACAAAAAAACCACAAAAACAAAAACAAACAAACAAAAAAAAAAACGGGATTTCCATCTGCAAGACCGTTGCTGGAGTCAGAGAAGGCTGGCTGAAAGTGTTATGGACATCTGTGGGCAGGATGCACAGGACTTGTGGAGACCAGATAGCAGAAATGAAGGTATACCAGGGTCCAAAGATGATCGCACCATTTTCAGTGTGGGATACTGGGAAAGGTGTTGCTATTCAAACAGAATAGAGGATTGGAAAGATGACTGGAGGGAAAAACAAACGTGCTTTGTTTAGTCTAGGATTTACACTTTTGGAAAAAGCTAGGACAAGTATTGAGCTAGTAAATTCTTAATCTATTGATTTTCTAAGATAATTCTTTTTATTTTGTTTGAGTTCTCATTTTATCTCTGGGATTTTTCTCTCATACATTTGCCTTAATTTTTATAACCTTGATTTTTATGGTTTATAAAAGTAGAAAACCTAGTAGACTTACTTCCAGTTCTTTCTTAACTTATCCTTCTTCCCAGCTTTAAATTGTTAGCAATTGAAGCCATTGTGGTTTGCTAAGACACAGAACCATTCCTCAGAAAAAAATTTCAAAACCTTGTTCTTAAACTTAAGAATACTTTTCATTCCAGTTACTTATTTCCAAGTCATCCTAATTGTAAATAGAATTGTTTTCCAACCACATAAACATGTTTGTCAAGAATGTCACTCTCCAATTAAGTTCTTCAATGGATGATACCATCCTGTCTGACAGTGTGCCTGTTGTTGTTTCCTGAGCTACCGGTCATTGCTGACCTGTCTGTGACACTGAGCAAGGTTCTGTGCTGTTGACATCAGTTGACACTGAGAGCCTGGTCAGAACAACAGACTCATTTCAAACATTCCATACAAGTACCCACACATGGATGAAGGGCTAAGGTGGGGAAGCTTAAGTGCGTAAAGTTCCAACTTGGCACTAGAAAAATTGGGGAACCTAGCAAATACGTTTATTAGTAAGAGCAGTGATGAATTAGATGTGGCACGGCCTCCTTGGGTTTATTCTGGCGAGGAAAAATGGAATCACCGTAAGTTTTCCAATCTTTAACCCAAAACTATTGTGTCCATCAAAATAAGGAAGGAATGGTTCCTTTTATGTTGGAAGTACCTTTTTGAACTTAGGTCACTAATGTCCTCTGTCCTCTGTGTTGCTCCATCTTTTTTTCTCTTTGTTTCAGCAGATTTCCCCAAATCATCCATCCCTCTGCCATTCACATTCTTTATTTCTGTTCCCCAGGTGCATGCCATCTGATCCCACAGATCTGATCCCAAGCTCAATATCCTCCTGAGTGTCCCCCCTTTTCAGTGTGAGTCAGCCTCTCTAACTCTGGATTACTGTCTAATTTGATCTGGTCAGTTCTGAAGATATTAAGTAATATTAGACCCATCTCTGGCCCCATGGAATTGTATTTAATATCTCTCCTCTGTTTTCCACCATGCCAAAAATCAATGTATAATAAAGACGAATAAATCATTTTCCAACTGTAATAAGATCATCGTATTTTAATTACAGAGCCAGGAAAAAAAAAGCAGCAGTATCCTCAGAGCAGATGTTGAACCAAGGTCATTTGGGAGAACACTGGGTAAGCTCCCTCATATGAAATGGTCAGGAAATAATCTATAAGAGGAGACTCGTTCACTGGATCTAAAGCAGAAATCGTGTAATTAAAAGGCAACTTGCTTTTGTTTGTGTATTTATTTACTCATCAATGTTTAGGGGTACTTTGTAATTTTTTAGACTAATCCATGAATTGGAATGATTTGAATGATTGCCGATCTTAGTTCTATCTTTGTGTCACCCTTGTCCCCAGTAATGCTCAGCTTTGATGCCATGTACACAATTATGGACGGGCTGATTTCCAACTCCCGAATTAGCCATTAAGCTGATTACAGAATAAAGAAAAATTTTTTTCCTAATGTCATGGATTGGATAAACCTTTCTAAATATTAAACCTATGCATACCCCAAATCATTTTGACTACGGCAGAGCTAATATTTATTACCACTCTGTTTATTATCCCTGTAATATTAGCTCAGTGCATTCAAAGTCTATAACTCAAAAAAATTACTTTACAAAGCATATTCCACATAGACATCTAGGTGTCCCTGCCACTTAATTCAGCAATAAGTTTATTCTGATGCTAACAAGGTGTTTTTAGAGCTATCTCACATGTGACATTATTAAACACTGTAGTGTCCTGTGGTGGTTTGAATAAGAATGGCCCATAGGCTCATAGATTTATGTTTAGTCACCAGCCACTAGTTGAGAAGGATTAGGAGGTGTGACCTTGTTGGAGTAGGTGAGGCCTTGTTGGAAGAAGTGTGTTCCTGGGGTGGACTTTGAGGTTTCAAAAGCCCTGCCAGGCCCAGTGTCTGCCTCTTCCTGCTGCCTGTAGATCTGGATGTAGAACTCTCTCTTACCTCTCCACACTGTGTCTACCTGCCTGCTGCCAGGTTTCTCACAATGTTGATGATGCACTAAATCTCTGAAACTGTAAGCAAGCCCCTATTAAATTCTTTCCTTTATAAGATTTAGCATGTCATGGTGTCTTTTCACAGAAATAGAACATTTGTAGCTTGCAGGTTGTTTGCAAGCACACAAGTGCACATATGTATGTGACATGGCTGGTGTGGAGGACACCTGTGGACATAGTCTTGCTCATAGGATACAGCTTCTCCGGCAGTGTCATCTTATTTACTGGGTGTGTTCCAATTTCTGCACTCTCAGTCACTCTGTCTCATTAGCTGGATTTGTATCAGCAGGACAAACTTCGAATCATTTCTAAGCTTAGAAACTGGCAGTGGAGAGCCTCACATACAGAAGCACATTGTTCCCTCACTGGGGACAAAACACTCACAAATGACATGGAGAAAGGAAGAAAGTAGCTGCAGGAACGTGAGAGACAGCCAAACGGAAGGAGTCTTGGTAACCCGGCTGCGCATGAGCAAGTCTTACTAGAACTCCACTCTCCAGCAATAGGCCTTTTTTTTTTACTGTATTTTTTTAAAATAAAAACACTGCCTGTCTTTTTCATATTATCAGCAACTCAATCACTCTCCCCTGAAAGTCATTTTAGGTTAGACTTGGCAGAAAAAACAGGCAGTGTTAGCTCAGCCATGGAATCTCTGATGGTAATGGTAGAAGATGGCTGACCTCACTCTTCCAAAGGAAAGCTTGGTAGCTTGCTATTACTTGAGGAAATGCTCCAGGGAAACCATAAGGGATTTTTTTTCTACCTCACCTTGATGGTTTAAAATTTCCACTCCTCCTCCTCCTCCTCTTCCTTCTTCTTCTTCTTCTTCTTCTTCTTCTTCTTCTTCTTCTTCTTCTTCTTCTTCTTCTTCTTCTTCTTCTTCTTCTTCTTCTTCTTCTTCTTCTTCTTCCTCCTCCTCCTCCTCTTCCTCCCCTTCCCCTTCCTCTTCCTCTCCTCCTTCTCCTCCCTCCTTCTTCCTCTCTCCCTCTCCCTCTTCCCCTCCCCTCCCCCCTCTCTCTTTTCCCTCTCTGCCTGTGTGATATGTGGGTACATGCTTATAGAGACCAAAGGTTAATATCAGGCATTTTTCTCTATATCTCTCCACCTTATTTTTGAGACAGCATCTTTCCCTGATCTTGGAGCTCACTGTCCTGTGAGCCCCAGTGATCTCCCTGCCTCCAGCTCCCAATGCTAGGGTTAAAGCACCCACCACCATGCTAGTCTTTTATGTGGGTGCTTGGAATCTGAACTCAGGTCCATTTGCTTGCATGGCAAGTGCTTTACAGAATGAACCAACTTTCCAGTCCTTTAACTTCTCCTTTAAGACGTAGTTAATTCAGTGAAATTAATATTGTGAACCCCTTAAAGAAAATTTAGACTTCCTAACCATCTTCATCAGCAAAGAACAAGGACAGCCAACAAGCCTCTGAAAGACCTCTTTGGCTACTACAGTGGTTTGAAAAGGAATGGCTGCCACAAACTCAGGTATCTGAATGATTTGCCACAGGGAGTGGCACTGTGAGGAGGTAAGGCCTTGTTGGAGAAAGTATGTCACTGTGAAGGCAGGCTTTGCAGTCTCATATGCTCAAGCTATGCCCAGTGTGGCACACAGTCTTTCCTTGCTGCCTGCCGATGGAGATGTAGAACTCTCAGCTTCTTCTCTAATACCATCTCTGCCTGCAGGCTGCCATGTTTCTGCCATGACAATAAGGACTAGACCTCTGAAACTATAAACCAGCCTCAATGAAATGTTTTCCTTTTTAAGAGTTGCCATGGTCACAATATCTCTTCACAACAATAAAACTCTAACTACTTTAAAACCATCCATATTTTTACCTTTTACATGTGAATATAATCTGTACCTCGTTCTTTTTTGGCTTCTGCTATAATGGCAGAGCCACAACCACCTTCTGTATTTCATTCCATGGCCTAATTTTAGAGCTTATAAATGTAGGTGTTACACTGGAAACACAAGATATGCCTCTGCAGTGTTAAATGCCATGGAGTTACGGAACAATTCTTGGGTTGGGGAAGCTGGGACAGGTGTCAGCACTCAGCTAGAGTAGGGTAAATTTGTCCCTTTTTTACTTGCTTTCTTCCAGTGCCGACAGAAGCTTTTGTAGGAAATAAGGCTCTAAGCTCCAATACATAATTGGAGCTGACAAAGTGTGTGCTGTGCGCACACTTCCTCAGGCCTCTGGGTGCCTCTCAGACCTAAGCATGTGTGTAGTTTGGATCATTGGTGCACCCCAGCTCATCAACACCTCAAGTGTGAATCATACCATCCAATCCTTTTGAACTTGAGTTGTCCTAGCTCAAAAAACATTCAAGTTAGTGGTTTCAAATAGGCATTTATCCGCAATGGAGTAAAAACACAGTTTATGGATTTTGAAGAATTTGAAAATTGTCTGGAAAAAAATAAAAGGCCAATGGCTCATGATTGAAATTAAAACCCAGGCCCAAAAGGAAAAAGAAATTTCCAAGTACATATTGGGAATGAATCAGGTTTAGAGGGACAGAACAAGGCAGCTGAGAATCATAGTTTTTATTATTATTATTATTATTATTATTATTATTATTATTATTATTATTTGAAGAAACACATAGTTTAATTTGTTAAAAGGAATCTTTTTATAGTGACTCATGAGAAGAGTTGTTTTAACCCTTTCCTTGACTCTATTTTTGGCTCATAGATTGAGCAAATATTCCTAGGTTGGCTGTCTTCTGTCCTAATCCCTCTGAGTACCCATTGTTGGCCTTGGGACTTAAAATTCTCCAGAAAACCAGGGTACTTCCCTTACAACATGAGAATGGTTTTTGTATTGGTTATTTTATTTATTTACATTTCAAATGTTATCCCCCTTCCAAGTTAAACCCCTAACCTCTCCCCCATCTCCCCTGCTTCTATGAGGGTGCTCCCCTACCCATCCACCCCCTCATACCTCATTGGCTAGCATTCCTTTACACTTGGGAGCCTCCATAGGTCCAAGGGCCTCCCCTCCCATTGATGCTAGACAAGGCCATCCTCTGTTACACATGTAGCTAGAGCCATGGGTCCCTCCATGTATATTCTTTGGTTGGTAGTTTAGTCCCTGGGAGCTTTGGTGGGGGGGGGGGGTCTGGTTGGTTGCTATTGTTGTTCTGCTTGTGGGGTTGTAAACCCCTTCAGCTCCTTCAGTCCTTCCCGTAACTCCTCCATTGGGGTCCCCATGCTCAGTCTGATGGTTGGCTGCGAGCATCCGAATCTGAATGGTTTATTAATCATCTTTCAGTATCTGTTTCAACAGACAGTGGCACAAGGTAGGATGAAATGGTTTACCCAGTATGACAACAGGTACATCGTGGAGATGGAAAAATGGCATATAGTAATGCTAGCTCTATAATCAAAGGTCTTTTCTGGGCTTAATCAGCCGGAGATTACATAAAAGCTACAAGAACAGATTTGCCTCAATAAGTTGATCTCAAGAAGTTTGGCATCCCTTGAATCCAGTAATTTCCCATCTTTCCCTGCAAGCTTCCATGGATTACTCAGAGAGGAAATACCTGTGGAACTGACACCATGTAAGGGCTGTGTCCACATGGATTTTCAGTTTTCCACTTCAGGAGAATGAAGGGACACCCAGCTACTGGATGTCCCCTACCTTGGGAACTCTTCCTGCAACAAGAGGGGCCAAACATACAAGGCTAAATGTGGCATTGTTTGCAGATGGAAGACAGCACCCTTGCTTGCTTTTAGCTGTGCTTTATTGTTATGTACTAAATATTAAACATTTTTGCTGGCCATATCTATGCAGGCTTACTAGGGAAAAGTCTTCTAAATGAGCTTTGAATGTAACCTATTTTGGGCACAAAAGAAATATTAGAAAGAAAGCCAAGAGATTCAGAAAGAACAAAAATGGGGTACTGTGAGGCCCTATCCTGGAGGTCCTAACTCAGGGGTGTCCCATGAGGTTCAGGGCCTTAATGTGTGTTTTTACCAAGTATCTCAGGTGGTTCTTCAAAGAGAGTCTTGGGATACATTGGAAAAGAGCAGGCAAGACAGGGGAGGAGACAGAGAAGCCATCCAGGACTTTGAAGACAAGAGCCAGGAATTTACATTTGTTATGGTGGGCAATGGGGGAAATGCTTAATTATAACCAGAAGGGTCATGAATCCGCACAGTGTCAACTTGTCAACTCACATCGTGGATAGGAGGAGATCACTTTAAAATGCTCCATGGAACTGCAAAAGCCAGCCATGAGGCACAATCATCTGCATGTTAAACTTGCAAATATTTAAAAGTTAAAATACTAGATGCTGGCAAAGATACATTCTTCCATTATAGTTTCAATACAAATTAGAACAATGCTTTTGGAAAACTATTAATACACAGGGCCATTGAAACCTCATACTCTTTAACCTTGCAACCCCACTTCTAAGGATACAATCCAAAATGTAAGACAAGCCTCAGAGCTGAACTCATCACAATACTGCTTGCAATGGCAAAGGTCGTGTAATCTTTAACATGTTAAATACACAGACACAGAGAAACTCTTAACATGTAGCACTAAGTGAAATAAATAGGGCCTAAACTTCATCTTACAACAAAGAAAGCCAAAAATATTTACATTGTAATCACTATATTTAGAGAGGAGGAGTTGCTCTCTCTCTCTCTCTCTCTCTCTCTCTCTCTCCCTCCCTCCCTCCCTCCCTCCCTCCCTCTCTCTCTCTCTCTCTCTCTCTCTCTTTCTCTCTCTCTCTCTCTCCTAAACTTTAGGCTATAAGCTTACCTCACTGCTTAGATGAGATATAAAAGTACAAAATCAGTTTGTTTTATAGTTAGCTTTTATAATTCATTCAGCAACTCAAAAAGTCTCTGCCCCTACTTTTCCTCATCGTAGGGCTCAACTGGAAATGGAAGTGAAATTAGAGAAACATAAAAGGGTTGGAAACTTAGCTATAGAGATAACTCAGTAGACAGAATTCAACACTGATTTCTCTCTATCCAGATCTGAACTTTCTTGTAAAGTAACTCTGTATTTACAGTTGTAATGAAATGTTGATTTTTTGGGGGGGCAGGGGATTCAGCCATATTCATGGACTTCTTCTTTTTTTAAACCTTCATCTGGAACTTATTCCATTCCTAGTATTTTGTTTCACTTGCTTTTCTCTCTTTGTAATTTTTTATTATCATTTTATTAGGGAAAAATGAACATAAATAAAAAATTGCAATCAGTCTTATACCCCTAAAAGGTAATTTCTAGTTAGTAAACTATGTCTCATAGTAATTCCAACACTTTAGTTTCCTAGAAAAAAAATATATTTCTATATACAATTGTGTGTGTGCACTGCACATACGTGTATATGTGGTATGGTATATGTCCAGCAGTAATAGTCTGAGGAGAACATATGTCTTGTGCTATTATTTTCTGCCTTGTTAGAGACAAGGTCTCTGATGAACTTCAAGTGATGTTTGTGGTCAGCAAGCAACAAGCATACTCCGTCCTGTCTTTGCTACACATTTGCCCAGGGCCTTGAGGCTACAGGTACTGACAGTCATCCTGAACAATTTTCCATGGTTTTGACATCTGAACTCACGCTCGTTAGCCAACACTCTTGAACCCCGAGCTTCCCCTCCAGCACCTTCTGCACATAAGCTTGACTGTCTACGACGCAGTTTGCTTTTGCCATGGTTCTGGGAGTCATGGAGAGATAGCTAGGCACCTGCCATTCCACTGGTAGGATGAACAGACTCAGATGATGCTTAAATGCTCTCCAAGCCCTCATTCTCCTGTCAAATTTCCCTTTGAAAGTTTCTTTAAAAGGTAGTTTTCTTCTACCCTCACCTCCTGGGACTCACTTGGGCTTGTGAAGCCCACTACTGCCTCCAGCTCAGCAATCACATTATAAGCTTCTGCGGCGACTGTTTAATTAGAAAGCTATTTTTCCTTTAACATCCAATTTCTTTCCAACTAATTATATTTAAGAAGTGTTTTTTCCCACATGGGGAAACCAAGGAGCAAAATATGTTTTTACAGCAGATTTTATGTGAATGTTTGCAAGAGTGCATTTTACTTTTTATGAAGTTTAAAAAGTGCCGTTTTCTTTTTAAAATATAAATGGCCAGTGAAGCAGTAGAAAGAGGACAAACCAGTGTTCCACAGACTTGAGCTCAAAACCCCTTTATTTCCTCCTTAGTTCTATGAGCCTGGGAAAGTTGATAGGATTATCTGGGTCTTCCTTAAACCGAATGGGTAAAATCTACTTTGCAACCTTCTCATGCAAAGTGACTTCTTAGCATAAAATCTTGAGACACTTCCTCTATTTGTTCTCTTTGTCAAAAATTCCAATTTGGGAGTTACTTCCCCTTTTTCTATTTATTTCTCCTCAATATCATCTGGATGTGATCATATCTCCATAGTAAGATGGCTGGGAGCATGAATTGAGATGTATGTAGATATTATTCATAAATTTATGAAGCTCTGCTCAGTTTGATTGTTGTTTTTATTATTACAATAGAATATATCTAACTACCATCAGCACTTGATTCTATCAATGTCCTCGATATCAATTTTGCCATGTAGAAAGGTTTCTTGAGTGCGGGTGTCCCCTTATGTGACCTTCTGCTATTTGGCAGGTGTCCCCTTATGTGACCTTCTGCTATTTTGCTCTCTGTCATCCTGAAGCCCTCTTCTATTGCTTCTGAGGCTGGATGTGGCTCAGGGACCAATGGTTCTCAAACTCTCTTATAAAAATATATATGTACTTTGATCACTAGTAATATATTACTTCCTTGGAAATGTTTGTATAGAAAAGTTCATTACAGGTTTAAGAAGGGAGTGCTGGGCAGTGTTAAAGGTAGAGAAAGATGAGCTCATGAAAAATTACTAAGTAGGGCAAGGAGATGGACTAGTGGGTAAGAATGTCCACTGTGTAAACATGAAGACCTGAGTTGAACTCCTCAGACATACTAAAAAGATGGGTATCTTCATGCTTGGACTTGCAACCCCAGTGCAGGTGTGGGTGGAGACAACTGTTGGGGCTTAGGACTAGCAGTCTGGTTTCAGAGGCAATGAGAAACCTAGTCTTAAATGAGTAGCTCAGAGAGTGGTAGAGTAGACCATGTGACATCTCTTCCTCTGCTCTCTGAGCATGCAACACGTAAACCTTCAAACAGATTAAGTAATTTTAAAAGTACAGCTATCAAGATGTATCCCTTGTCTATCTAGGCGTGAGAATGGCTACAGCGTGCAGTAGGTTGTAACGTGTGAACTGCATGTGGTAGTGCCGTATTAAAAAAAAATATATGGCCGGGACCTAATCTGGAAAAAAAATAGGTGTGAATCAAAGTGGCTACAGATTCCAAATGGGAAACTCAGGGAGTGCTTTTTACTGTCAGTTTAGAGCAGCAGTGGATTAACGCATGCTTCTCCAATTCCACTTGGCTGATGCCCACATTTGCAGATGAGAAAAACACACACTACATCAGCGGAGAAGGGCCAGAATATTGAGGACGTCTTTTATTCCATCAACCCTGGGCTCACAGCCTCCATTATTCAGCCTTTTATTGTTCCTTGCAAACAGATTTTATCCAGAGTACCCTGCCTATAAATGCAGGGACCTTCGGTTTGGAAAAGTCACACTCAAAAGTGTCCTAATGCACTTGGATTCTTGAGACTGCCAGCATCCGTGTCTAATTAATGTTTTTTGAAAACAGGAAAAGAAAATTACCTTTGGCTTAAAAATCCCCTGAAGTCTACATGTTACGTTCAGTCTAAAGTCAAGGACGCACTCTTAACCTTTCACCTTCTGACTCGGCTGTGTAAGGGCCAGGTTGGCTTCCAAGCAGGAATGCTTCCAAGTTACTGGTACTTTTTATTGGTCTTCGCCATACGAGGTTGAAGTACTTTATTGTCCAAAAGTAATTATATTTACTTAAGGCTGTTACTAGAGGAGGGGAATAAAGATCCAGTGGGCCTTTATAAAGTTTCAATGTAACTTTCCATAAAACATTAAAAGGTATGCTTATCTCTACTTTTCATACTTTTTGACTTACCAGTCACATAAAATATATTTATTCTTGCTATTTGTGCATAGTAAAAGTTCCCATGTTCAAAACTAGGAACGACACTATTTTCAAAGTCTTTTAAGAATTCAATTTTTTATTAATCACTAATTACTCTGCTCTTCTTTAAGTATACCAGGCCTGGATTCAGCCAGGCTAGACCCTTGTTTTAATAAAACTATATATATATATAAACAAACACACATATATATTCTTTTGAGCCTATGTGGTGTTGATCGACTTACATGGTGATCTCTCTGTTGTTTTGCTTCTATTCTCTCAGGTAAGTATTATAACCATGTCTCTGGGCTTGGAGGGAAAACTGAACTGAGCATGCTCAGTTACCCAGACTCCAACCCATGTGGAGTACAAAGTGAACACTACGTATACAACTATGTATACAGGCTGTTTCAATTATTGCTGTTTTTCCATGGGGCACTGGTTGCCTTTCGTACTTCTCTGTAGTAATGCTGAGCTTTTGATCCCTGTCCTAGCCACACTGTTGGCTTCACCATTGCCTCCCCCACCCCCAGAGTGACCGTTTTCCATCTGTGTGTCTGTACAAACCTGGAGATCCTCGTTCAGCCTCAACATCACCTGTGCTTCGAAGGCTTCTTTCATGTTCCTCTACCCACCTGGAAACTCTGCTTCTCTCTCACTGAGCTGTCTGAGCCTGCTTCCAGTCTTCCTTCCCAGTCTCCCACTCTGAAGCTTGAGATTAGGCCTTCCTCACATCTATACCCCACATGCCTCTTACCATGACTGTCTAATTCCTAACGTGTTTTTGGTTGGTGACTGTGGGATTGAAGAACTGAGTAGTTCAAGGTCCCCATGAAAGAGATAGGGACAGATCAGAAGCCATATTGAGCCAGGAATTAAGATTTCAGAGTGACTAAGATTTCTAACAGCATCAAAAAAGCTAAAGAATATGAGAAAGAGTACACACACTCCTCTTTTATGTCATCTCTTTCCATCAGCTGTGTTCATCAGGCATGTCTTCTGTGCCTAGCCCTTGCTCAAGATCTTTGGGTTATATAAATGGGGAAAGAAGTAAAAAACAAACAAACAAACAAACAAAGCAATCACTGATGGCTTGGCTCTTATTCTAGACAGTTCCAGTCAGATAGAAGCAACACTGACTATAACTAAAAGGCTAAATTACAATGTGACACAGAAAATGGCATTACGGAAAAAGGAAAAGGTAGTCAGACGGGGAGTAGGCTGCTAAAGCTTCAGGAGGAGCAGTTTGCTAGGGCAGACATGGTGGAGAGTGGAGAGCAGTGTAGACAGACTCAGAAGGTGAGATGTGAGAGATGATCTTGAGTTTTGAAGGAAGGAGGCAGGGAAGGCAGCTGCTGGCTGGGGAGACAGCCAGAGTAACAGCAGGAAGTGGGAATGTGCCTGCCATTCTCAGGAAGGTTCCCAAAGCTGGAGTGGAGGAAGACCAGGGGAGAGGCGATGACATCACAGACAACGGGCACCAGAGCATTCATCTACTCAGTGCGTTGCAACTTTAAAGAAAGCCAAGTTCACGGAGGTTCAAAATGTCTTAAAGCGTGTCACATGTTACATTTGTGTTGGAAAAGCTGCTCTCTGCAGTCTGGATCCCAGAGAATTCAGAGGAAAATGCAGACAAGCCTGAAGGAAACAGGCTGTGAAAAGAGGCATTTAATGTGCTTTGCTTCTGTTGTCTCTTTATTAGACCTGCAGGGAACCTTTGTTCCCAGAGAACCTTGTGCCATTGGCTGCAGATACAATTCTTGTGCTTGAGGTCTTATGGCTTGAAAAACAGAGGAGAAAGCCAAATATAAACTGAAGGGCCATACAGTCATACTTCAGCTCAGCCAGGCCAAGGAAAATGTCTGTAAGCCTGGAGATATTTCTGATGTTCATCACAGGCCTGTCAGCAGTGGGTAAATAATTCCTCTTTAAGTCTGGACTGTATCTACATTATGGAGACAGGCAGTTCTAATAATATCTTAAGACGACTAACTTCATTGACTCTTTCTACAAAGTTAACAAAGTCCCTACTACGTGTCAGACACAAGGGTTGTATATCAGTGACTAAAATAATTCACCTCCCTCATTATGGAATCAAAGAATAGTCAGAATAAGTGTCAGATGGTGGCAAAGGGAAAGGGAGAGAAAGAAAACAGTTCAAGCTCATGTTATAATAGAAACCGGAGGTTAGGGAGTCACCACGCTACACGGAGCAGACAGAGATGAGCTGACAAAGGAAATCTGGCAGACACTGAAAGAAGGGAAAGCACATCTTTAGGACCCCTGAGGGGAAGTGTTGTAGGCAGAGGCATCAGCTAGTGCAAAGGGCCTGGGGCAGGAGAGTGTACCGATGAGCAGTGCCTCATGATCCTTGCAAACTTTCCTCCTTTTTCTTATGTCTTCCATCTCAGGTCAGTGGGAAACAGAAGGGCAAGTATTTTTTTTTCCTGCTCACTGGTGAATAGAGGGAGTTGATTTTGGTCAAGGGATGCTAACAAGTAGTGCCATAAGAACCAGAACTGAAGTCATTCATATGTTAATGCTCTGTCAGTCATGGTCACCACGGTGCCCAGATGAGGCCCCCATGCTGCCAGGATTTACTCAGGATGCTATAGGAGCACATGGAGTTCCAAGTGATGAACAATTATGGCATGGTGTGCACCATAGGGACCCTGCAAGGACAAGGCAGACAGACTCAGGACATCCATGATACTTCTGACAGAACGTGGCAATGCTAACAGGCTGAGGCTCACTCCTCCTTAGTTTTAAGAGACACTGTATTTAAGGCTCTTTCTGAGTCCCATTTATTTATTTGTTCATTTGTTTGTTTGTTTGTTTGTTTATTTATATCCATGGGATACAACTCTCCCCATAGAGACTTGCAATGAAAATGCCCCTCCTTCTAGAGAAGTCTGATACCCCGACTGGAGTGTGATCTCCAGCACTTGACCCCAGCAGGACAGGCTGAGGAGAACTCAGTCTCCAGCAGTAGTGCTGTTCCCAGGCCCACAGGGACTCAGCCTTAAGCAGCACCACATGTTGGACATTACCGGACAGTCCTGCTTCAGTTTTGCCCAGCTCAGCCCAGTTCCCTTGTTATGGAAGTTTTTCCTGCACTAAGGAAAGAAAGGTTATGCCTGCACAGGCCTCCTGCAGCTTTATCAGTCTCAGTCCCCTGGCCCTGTCAGCAACTGCTCAAACAAGAACACACACACAGTGCACAGAGTGGGTAATAGCACACAGGCGCCCTCACAGCATCTGCCTGAGGCCAGGTGATTAACATATACGGAGAGTATACACACAGTTCTTCCCTCCTAATCTAAAAAATATATGCGTATATGTATACACACACATATGTCATATGTACAAATCCACCCTTATGAATATGTACATATGCATATTCATACACGCACACATATTTATGCACATGTCCTTACTCTCATAGCTAAGCAGGCTTTAGTTAACATTTGGTTAATTTTAATCACCTAATGTTTATCATTTTCTCATGACTGGCATGGCAAGGACCTGATTTGTGTGAAAGACCATTTTAGGTTCCAAAAGAGTCATAAAAAATGAATTCTTGGATGACTTGTATTTAACAAGGGAATAATGTTATCAGAAATAGCAGAAACTCCCTGGATGGACATTGGCAGGCAGACTTCCCATCCTCCTCTTGCCCTAGGACTGCGTGACTCCCTAGATGGATTTATAAGTCAGTTTTGCAACAGAGATTCCTAGAGTCCCTCCAATGAGATTTTTTTTGTTTACTTCTTCCTGTCTTTAAATTTTGAGGGTTTGTGGGGAGCAGAGCTGGGCACAAGTCCTACAACACCCCCATCAAAAGGCCATGCTGTTGTTCTTGGGATTCTGAGTCTAACAGAGACAAGAGAATTTTCCATAGTTTCTTTCTGTCTTTTTCTCTGCTTTTATGATACACTGTGAACTTGACCCAAGCTAAAGTACAGAGAAGAAAGAACAGACAAAATCGTTGAAGGGTCAGTTGGATGCATGTGGTTGGCAAAGGTGATGCCCGAGTGTGCCAAGTCTTCAGGGGACATTCTCCCACCCACCCCATCTCCCACTCTTCCCTTCAAATTATCTGTTTGGGCTCGTGTCTGGAGGTGTCCAGTCTAGATTCTGAACACTACCACAGAGATGAGTGATGGAGACAGATCTTTTGGCAACAGATAGCAACAGGATCCTAAAGGTGTCCACATTTCCCCAGGTTCTTTACCTGTCTAACACCGATGTAAGACATTAACATAAATTGGGTTTTTAATGCTTCCTTGATAAGGATTTAAGAAGGTATTTCATTTTCAGAAGAATCAGGATCACTGTCATGACTCTGAATTTCTTTCCTAGCCCATTGTGCTGTCTCTTAAAAATTTATAATTCTTTGGTCCTGTGTGTTGTGTATGGACTGTTCCTAGCTCACTGGGTGATAATGGGATGTTCTGACAGAGATGTTTATTATCAGACTTTACCAAGTCAACCACTTCATTTTACCTCCAAATCCTTGGCCATAGATGTTGAATGAAGATAGTCCCTAAGTAAGTACAGAGGACTGTGTGTTAGGTCAAAGGGTTACAGGAGTGTAAAGGCGGTGATGCTGATGCTGGGCTATGCCTTTCGCAAGGGCAATGCTTATGCAGTGGAAGTGTATCAGCTTTCAAGGGAGGCATTTGTTCAATTCTTACACTTTATTCCAGCCAAGAGGAAAGAAAGGACTAAAAGATCAAGGGTACAAATGAAAAACAAACAGAGAAAGCTGCAAAGTTAAGAACACCAAGGGGAGGAAGCCACGAGGGAACTGGATTATATTTCAGTTTCTTAAAAAAAAAAAAAAAAAAGTAAGAAAGAAAGAAAACACACCAAAAACCCTACAATGTGTCTCGTAAATTAATTCCACACTTAATTTTTGAAATTCTTTCTTACTTTTGCAGACTTTGCCAATACCAGGGAGATGAAGTGCTGTAGGGAAGTGACGGGGACTTCTAGGGTGAACCCCTTACTTTCACCGTTTCCTTTCATATGCAGATTCAGCCTGGCCTTGTCCTTTGTCAAGGCTTTCAAAGATCTAAGCTTCCTTCCTAAGGCATCATCTTTTATTAATCAGCTATCCATAGCACAGTCCAAGAGAATGGAACTGGCTTCAGACAGATGTTGATAAATGTCTTAAGTTTCTTATAAACGAAATCAAGGCCAGCCATGTTTTATTAATCAGTTAACCTTCGTATACACTCAGCCCTCTGTATAGTGTCTCACACTTTATATGCCATCCTGTTTACACTACTTATCCGGAGTCAACTCAAGACAGTCAGCCTCTATTTGGAAAGACAGGCAGCAGTGTACATGTTTTTACAGACACTTAATGGCTAATATAAACAGTCATTTACAGATGCATATTTTAGCAAATCGTTAGGTGTTAACCAGTGTAGAGAACTACCATCGTGCACTTAGGAACTGTGTTTATTTTAGCTAAGGACTAAGATAAGAGTATTAAAAAAAATGATCAAAAAGCCTGCTGGTGGAAATACTGAGGATTCTGGCGCCTCAGCTTAGAAGCCAGAACATCCTAAGCAAACATTGCTAGCCAAGGACCTGGCTCCACCTTGCATTTCTTTGAAAGGATTCTTACCTGGAACTCCAAAATGGTACATGCAAGTCACTATCTACTGGACACGGGCTGAGGAGATGGCTCTGCTGTTAAAATGGGAAGAGATGGTGCTGCTGTTACAGTGTTTGCTTGACCTGAGAGTGTGAGAACCTGAATTCTATGCCCAGAATCCATGAAAAACTGGGCACGAGGTGCACATCTGTAAATTGTGCTAAAAATTCCATTTATGAGCAGATACCTGGAGCTCATTGGCCAGCCAATTTATCCAAAGTGATGGGTTCCAGGTTCAGTAAGAAATCCACCCCCACTGATATATACAGTAATTGTGTGCAGTAACTGACCAATACACCTGGCATCAACCTCCAGTCTCCAGATGAACACACACATACACATACACACACACATCTTTATGATAGTAGCTACAATGATATTTGTTCAAGGAATATTGCAGAGTGAAGGAAAACAATTAGGCCAAAAAAATGAAATTCATGCTATACAAGAAGTTATATACTTAGCAAATACTGTTCTGATGTAAGCCATGTTACTAGACCAGTTACTTTTTGTTTTGTTTTGTTTTGTTTTTCCCCAGCAAAACCTAGTGTTAAGCTCTTAGAATCAAATGAGCTGCCTGAGCCCACCTGCATCTGCATTCTTTGATGGTCACACCCTGGCTCTCTTACTTGAAAGACAAGTACAAAGCTGTGGGTCCTTTCTGTTCTGGATTTTCTCCCTTGCTAACGCATGACATTCTAATGTGTAGCGTAGTCATTTTTATGTTGAGACTCATTTCCTGTCACTGAGTGCAGACCATGGCAGAAGAGCAGGCATACACTGAACCATGAAGCCTGCCACTGTCTCCTCTGAATTCTGTGAGTTATTTCATCAACACAGCATTGGGAGGAATTTTGTTTACGTCTTTGATTTTAGATAGATTAGGAACATGCCTTTGATATCAATCCAGCAGAACTCGAAGACCCTCTATCCCATTGCTCTAATGTCCATTTGTATGCAGCTTATGCTCTCTCTCCCTCCCTCTCTCCCTCCCTCCCTCCTTC